>NC_056747.1:544097899-544417899 GCF_019279795.1 Protopterus annectens | reverse complement strand
ATAGGCCAGGCTTAGATCAGCTCTTAGTTGTTATAAGCATAAGGCTTTGAGGTGGTCCACATATTCTGTGTGGTTTGCACTTTGTATTCTTTTTGTGAAGATTCACTGTAGGCATTCCAGTTGTTGTGTGCCTAGTGAAGTACATACTGAAGAGGGCATTGTACTCAATGATCTATCTAATGAGGACCGAGTACAGGTCAACAATATCATCTCCGGACATAGATGCCCTACCCTTGCTAATAAGCTGCAGAATATAGAATTATTTCCTTACAACAGTAGACACATGATGGTCAAAGTCCCTAATTACTGGGTCTACTCTTAGGGGTGTATCATCTGTGTGGTAACTCCCATTGTTGGCCAATTTTCCAAAGAATATTATGCATTTTTTGACACTCACTTTTAGTTTGTGACAAACCCTTTTGGAGGATATTAGTATCCTTGCAGATTCTATAATTGTGTCAAGCTTCCAGTCGTCCACAAACTTGGAAACCAGAGGTCTTTAGCTTTAACGTACAAGAGGTCAGTGCCACAAAGGAGTATCCCCAGCACTGAGCCTTGAGGGACTCTACTGGTGACTGGTCTTTTTTTGAAGGTGAAGTCTCTTAACCTGTGTTCATGTGGGTAACCATTTGAAATGATGGGACATGCTACAGGGAGTCCTGAAATGTAGAGACTGAATGGTCAAAAGATTGAATTTACATAAACTGAGTCTGAGATGCCATTTCTTGGAATATTCCCTTTTATCTGAGGTATGGCAGTCTCATAGTTGATATAAGTTCAGTGGGTATGGGGCTGTAGGGAGGGGGACTTGCACCCCTCCGCAAAAAGAAGTTTTAAGAAGAAGAGCAATTTTCATGATTCACTGTTCTCCAGGTTTTTAGTATTTTTTTTGGGGGGGGGCTTTTCAGCATGTGGCATTTTGAGTGCTGTCATTTCAGTAGGGAGTCCTTCCTGTGTCCTATCTGTGAACCATTTGGCTATCCAGTGGGTGACATAATCCTGGTTTCATGAGTTTTAGTGGTTGAATGGGTATTATTGTTAAATGCTGTGGTCCGGTCAAGATAGATGGTATATGCCATTTTTCCCTTGTTCATTGCTTTGGTGACTTTCTTAAAAAAAAGTCCACCAGATTAAGCAGGCATGATCTGCCTTTGATGAAACTAAACTGTGTTGGATCCACTGTTTTAAGGTTCCTGTATCTTTATTTAAAATAGCCAAGAATATTCTTTCCATGGCTTTGAAAATAAGACTAGTCAGACTTATAGGTCTGTAATTACTAGAGTCAGTAGATGGACCACCCTTGTGCAGAGTAATAACTGTTGCAGTCCTCCATTTGCTAGGCATAAAGCCAGTTTGGAGGTTATTCAGTAGGCATCCTAAGATATTATCAAGGCCCATAGATACAGTATTTTTAACTTGGGGAGCATACTGAGGACCTGTTCATTGGAGATGGTTGGGGGGGTATGATAGAAGGTATATTTTGTATTGGTTGATTGAGGGAAGCAGGGTGAAATTGCATATAAATTAATCAGGCAGTATGGTTGCTATGTCCTCCAGTTCTATGTAGGTGGCTCCATTTCCAATTACTTCAGCACACTGTTATGCATTACTTCTGAGGTTGTGCATAAAGCTGAAGAAGGCCTTATGATTGTCTTTTGCCCTAGAGTCTACCTTCACCTCAATTTTGGTTTCAGTGGACTTGAGAAGACTCCTGAGTTGCTTATTTGTTTTGATGAGGGGTTTCTTACTTTGCTGGGCGTTTCCCTTGTTTTTGCTCCACTGCTTGTTGATATTGCATTCCACCAGGGTGGCTTGTTCTGTGTTTATTTTGGGTTTATTTCAGGTGGGTACAACTGCTTTAATGCATTTGTTTACATGCTGGTATAGAGTTTCTGAGAACAGTTCCACATAGGTAGTGGAGTTCACACGATTTGGGGGGCTTGAAATTTTGCCAGGGTTTCACTCAATAGTAGGATGTTTGCTTTGGAATAATTCCTAAATGTTTGAGGGTTAGATGGGGTCACATATTTTTGCTGATCTACAAAGGAGCTCACTTTACAATCCAACCTGTTTGTGAGAATCAGGATGAGGATGTTGGCATCCTTAGTTGGAGTACAGACTAGCTAGTTCAGAGCATTTGTGTTAATAAATTTCAGGAATCGTTGGGTCTGTGCATTGGGTCTGTGCATTGGGAGATGTGTATATTTCCCAGTTTATAGTGGAGTAGTCAAAGTTACGTCAAAGTTACCCAGCACTTAAGAGTGTTCAGTTCAATGGAGAGTGATTCCATTAGGTTTCTGTATGTGGTATGGCTCTCCTGAGTCAGAGGGTTGGTCCTATAACTGTCCATGATATGGTATGAGACTTTTCTTATGGTGAGTTGGATACGTAGAAACTCAAATGAATCAAACTGTTTGACTAGTCTTGAGATGTGACTGTTTTTGCTGAATATCAAGATGCCTCCACCTTGTGTCCCTTTCTGTGCAGCAGCTGGTCTGAATGTATGGAAGGCATTGCAGTCCTGCACTGCCAGAATGCTTTCTGTGGGTTTAAACTCTTGTCACTGCAACTAAACATCAGTGGATTTTGCATAGACTCCTGGCACTGAGCTGTATTACCTTCAGATTATCATGGGCTGCTTTGCTATTTTGGAAGTTTGATCAGGTTGGCATTCCCTTAAAAAGCACTAAGGGGATGGACGTGATTTTAGCCACTATTCGAAAACCAAATGGAGACAGGTACAGACTATCCATGGTTTCTTGTTAAAACGGCTTCACCAGATATTAATTGTAAAACAGCAAAGGCAGTATATAAAGGAATAGAACATATACATTTTATCAGCTTTAAACTACTTGTATCAGTGTGGATATTACAAATTGTTTCTTTTATAATTATTCACGAGTATTAATCAGTGTCACAGTAGTAGACACTTGCTTACGTGAAATGAACTAATGGACTTTTGCAACTCCTGAAAACACAAAGAAGGCATTAAAAAGAGTGTTTATCCCTCTGACACTCCCGTAACTGTAAATATAAACAATTCCAAAACTGCTTACTCATGGAGGGAAGGTGAGAGATCCCCTCACCCCACAGATCAGTTATGGTACTGATGTGTCCAATTACAATGAAAGCAAAGAGACCACGGAAACTCCTAGAGCAGATTCCAGCCTGAAAGCAACAGAAAGAGTAGCCGGGGGTTTCTTCTGGGGAACAGCAGTCCAGTCCCTGTGGTTTTGCCTGACTGCCCACTCTAGATGCAGTTTGTGGTCATCACTCTCTTTACTTGCCTGTGTAGCTGATCTTACTGGATACATAGACTTGGAAAGTAATATGCAGAGGCTATACCATTCCTTTCCAATTGTCAGATATCCCTCCGCATCAAATGAGCGCAATAACAAAAGAAGTTCTAAACCTAATCAGACCAAACATGTTAACTCCATGTTTTTTTTAACTAAAAAATAATTTAAACAGTTTAGCCCCATTTTAAAGATGAGCAACCTGAACCTGTTTCTTCCAAAACAGTATTTACTGATTTGTCATGGTATAATCCACCCTTCTTTGTCTGCTGCTTTGGACTTTTAAGGCACCTTTATCTGTGTATCATGATCACCAAGGAATCAAGGAGGTTTCTACTCTTCTGGGTACAAGTCAGCCAGTAATTCAGTTCTGGATGCTTCCATTCAGTCTTACTTCAGCCCCCAGAGTATTCACCAAATGCATGTCTGTAGCTGTAGGGAACCAGAGGCTGCAAGGCATGTTGTTCCTATAGCTGTATGGTTACCTACTAGATGCAAAAGTTTACATGGACTAATTACAGATCAGGAGTATCTACAGGAGTATCTACTGAGTATTTTCAATCCTTGGAAGTAACAGTGGACACTGCAAAGACATTAAACTTTTGTATCTACCTTAGAGAGTCTGTCCTGCAAAGCATGTTTTCCTCTGGACACGATTCTTCCTTTACAAAACATAGTATCTCAACTTCTCTGCTGAGTGAGCCACACGTGAAGAGAATGGATCTACCCATCTGCAGCCAAGGGGAATGGATCTATAGGGGACTTTGACAGCTGTAACTGTGGTCTTTCAAAATCTTAATGCCTTATTATTATTTTTTATTTTATTATTATTATTATTTTTTTTTTTACCTTGTTTGAATGATTTTTCAACATGAACACACTTCTTTAAATTATACTAATACCATTGGTCCTACTCATCAGGCTGCTTTTTCCCAGCTAACCTGACACAACATTACTGTTTATCACGCACCAGGTCTAACTTTTAACAACAAAGTATTTTTAACAATTTATTAACTTCAGCACTTTTAAGCTTTAATTTTTAATTGATTAATTAATAATTAACTTCAGTGTATATAAAGCCTTGCAGCACTTTGTATGTTCACTTGATAAAGCTCGGCACGGACCGAGTGAAAGCGCTTGTGTTTTTTATTGTTTTTTATTGTTTCGCATTAAAGAATCAGACTTTCTGAGCATTTTTACAAAGCAGTAGTCTGTCTTGGTTCAGCTTTCCACCTTGGATTTATTTTTTCTTGGTCCTGTTCGTGCTTTTCTGGATTTCTGGCGACGTTGCTTTTTTCATGGCTGGAGAAGCCGAATCGGTTAATTTTGCTGAAACTCCTCAGCTACTGAGAGAAAACGGAGATGACGTCCCGGTGACTCGTACAGAGTTCAACCAGGTAGTTTTGATGTTAACGCAACTTACCAACCTCGTAAAAGAAAACAGCGGTAGCAGTATCCCTCTACCTGGGAATCAACAACACGCTATTGAAGCTAAGAGAAAATCTCCACCGACTGCTGCAAATAGAACTAATAGTGGTTTACACTCATTATTTCCGACTAATCCCAGCACACAAAGGGCACCTAATAATGAGCACAGTGAAGGCACGGCTCGTTCAAAGACCAGCAGACCTGAGAAACAGCCCAAGGACTTCAATTTCACCACCTGGGCAGGTCGGCAATTTACATTCAACCAATGTACTGTGTCCTCTAACAACTATAACACTATAGAGAATGATTTTGGTGAACTAAAAGACAAACTCTATGCGTACAAAAGCAATCAACTCGAGATTGAGTACTTAAGGGAGTGTGTTAATGTGAAACGCATACCGAAGGGTTTGCGTTTTTATAAGTTCCCTAACAATGTTTAACCGGGAACTTTATATTACAAAAAACTGTGTGAAATGTTTGACAGAGCTGGACTGGAGGTTTTAAATGTGATGATTTCAGAGTATGAAGCGAAGGCTGATGCTCTTATAAACGAGTTAAATGTTTTAAACAACTCCCTTGTTACTGACAATAACTTTTTGACTGTGAAGTTTGATTATGACAATGTTTTTAACGAAGTCGATCAATTTTGTATAAATATACTTAACCGAAAGATACACAAGTTAGATGGGGATTTAGCTGAATATAGAGAAGGAACAGCTTATCCCTCTCCTAATAGGACCCGGGGTGGGAACATAAACAGGACAATCAAAGCAATCAAAACAAGGGGGCTGATTTCTATTCTAGAGCTACTCACGAACCCCCCCGTAGGAGTGAGAGGTTAGCTGAGAAAGTCAGAAAGAATTCCCATCAGGATTTTCAGCATCCCCCCGGCAGGACGGGGGCATGGGGACAGAAACAATCCCCTCACATGTGGAGCAACAAACATGGTTAAATGACATTCCCACTGTCCCTGAAAGGGCACTTTTACACCACAACTTTTCCAACACTGCACGCAACAATTGTTCCATAGTTAAAGACAATTTTATTATATACAATTATACTGATTTACAAATTACAGATTTGACTTTTGATCTATTCACTCGGGGTTTCCAGTTTGTCCCTGCACGTTCCTGTAATATATCCCAAATTTTAGTTGAATTAAAACTCTTTGCTAGAAATTTAAATCTAGCACATTACTTTAAAGGGCAGCCCTATACCAATACAGGGCTTTGTAGAACTAGCACTTTTAACCTGCCTGTGCACCCCTTGATTAAACTTTTTGAAGAATTAGTTGAGAAAGATTTTAGAACTCTACACTCTCAAGGAATAGAACCACAGTTAGTTAACTTAAATGAATATGAAATCTGGTTTATTAACCATTTGAAAAAAGAAAACATCAGGGTTATGAAACCAGACAAGGGCGGTGGGGTTGTCCTGATGTATAATTCCAGCTACGACATCTACATCCATGATATGTTACAGAATAGTGAACAATATGAAATTGTATCTAGGAATGAAGTTAACATAGCCTTTTCCAAAATCAAATACACTCTTACTGACCATTTGCTCCAAGGAGCTATAAATGAAAAATTGTTCAACTATTTACATGTTGAGAAACCTAAAATACCAGTAATTTTCGGGATTCCGAAAATTCACAAAGGCTTGGACACCTTGAGATTCAGGCCTATTGTTTCAGGGGCAGGGGAGCATCACTGAACCCTTAGGTAAATTCATTGATCATGTCACTAAGCAACTTGTCCCACTTTTGGATCACATCTGCAAAGACTCCTGGGACTTTCTCAGAGATATTCAACCTTCCTTTTTCTCATCTGAACTCCTTATGATAACTATAGACATTAAGGACCTGTTTCCTAGTATACCCCATCCAACAGGGCTCGAGTGGTTCAATGATTTCTTAACCACTGAAACTAATCTTAATAACAAAGTGACTGGCCTTCTAGTGGAGTTTATGGAAATTCTATTACAGAACAATTTTATATTCTTTAATGGTGAGCTTTTTAGACAAAGGAAAGGAGTGGCCATGGGTGCCTCATGCGCTTCCTTTTATGCCAATGTGGTTTTGCACAGATGGGAACATACGTTCATCTTTTCTTCTGCTTGGATTCAACACCTAACTCATTATAGAAGATACCTAGATGACATCTGTATTTTATGGAATGGGACCCTTAATCAGTTTGTGGATTTCTTTAGTTACATCAACTCCACTACCCCTTTCTTGGTGTTCACTCACAACATTAACAAGCATGAACTTCACTATCTTGACGTGACTTTATATAAAGATTACAACAATTCAACATTCCTTTCAAAACTTTATAGGAAACCTACTTTTTCCAATTCTTTTTTGCATTTTCAAAGTGCACACCCATTTTATCAGAAAAAAGGCATTGTTAAGGGCCAGTTCATTAGAGCCTCTAGGATGTGCAGCTCCACTGTTTGATTTTTTGGATGAAATACATTTTTTGCAGTCCATGTTTGCAGACTGGGGATATCCTCTCTCCCTTATCACCTCCTTAGCTAAGGAAGTGATTGACAATAGAGAAACATTTCCCCCACTTCTTGGCACAGGGCAACCTTCTGCTATAATTAATACTACAACGACATCTGACATCTTCCAGAATAGTTTTATCTACACTTATTCTGGTAACTCCGCTGATATCGAGGAAATCATCAGGAGGCATTGGCCTGTACTGACCTTTCATGAAGAATTCAAAGATGCCCTCCCATCACACCCTAAATTTGTAAGAAAGAGGAACATTAATTTCAAGGAACTATTTGAAAGAAAACCTAATTTCCAGGCTAATAACTCTAACACACGACTAGGCACTTTCAAATGTGGGTCCTGTAACCAATGCCATGCCATTATTAATGCTTCAACACTTTATATTCCCTCCAGGAATTTTAACATTAAATCACATCACCACTACACCTGTGGGAGCAAAGGGGTTGTCTACCTAGGTTTTTGCACCATCTGCTCAAGCTTCTATGTTGGTAAAACTGAGAGGCCATTTAGGAAAAGACTCTACGAGCATTTTTACGATTTAAGCAAACAAAAGGAGTCTAATGCATTCTACAAGCATTCACTCACTTGCCCTGAAATAGATCTTAAATTCATAGTGTTGGAGCAAGTTACCCCGGATGCTAGGGGAGGTGACTGGGAGACGACCCTTGAATATAAGGAACTTATATGGCAGCTTAAACTAGATGCAGGTAGACACCCTGGATTAAATGACAACATTGACATAAATAGTGTCCTCAAGCTAAGAAAGGCTCGATTATGAGAAGCTCATTCATTGCTGATACGAAAGATTTTCATGTGAAATATGATAAACAATTTATTTTAATTTATTGCTAAAATGTACTGTTTACAGTTTTTTTGGATTATTTTACATTTCAGCTCTAATATTTACTGTACATAACGATTAGAATATTATATAATAAATATCATCTAAGGATTTTACCCTAAACATTCTTTTTAAAATAACATTTACATATACTTACATAGAACATTCCCTTCAACTTCCTTTATTTTGAGGGGACTTTATGACATGGTCTTTCAACATCTTAATGCCTTATTATTATTTTTTATTTTATTATTATTATTATTTTTTTTTTGACCTTGTTTAAATGATTTTTCAACATGATCACACTTCTTTAAATTATACTAATACCATTGGTCCTACTCATCAGGCTGCTTTTTCCCAGCTAACCTGACACAACATTACTGTTTATCACGCACCAGGTCTAACTTTTAACAACTAAGCATTTTTAACAATTTATTAACTTCAGCATTTTTAAGCTTTAATTTTTAATTGATTAATTAATAATTAACTTCAGTGTATATAAATACTTGCAGCACTTTGTATGTTCACTTGATAAAGCTCGGCACAGGCCGAGCGAAAGCGCTTGTGGTTTTTATTGTTTCGCATTAAAGAATCAGACTTTCTGAGCATTTTTACAAAGCAGTAGTCTGTCTTGGTTCGGCTTTCCACCTTGGATTTATTTTTTCACGATTTTTCCTTTACAAAACATAGTATCTCAACTTCTCTGCTGAGTGAGCCACACGTGTAGAGACTGGATCTACCCATCTGCAGTCAAGGGGAATGGATCTGCCCATCTGCAGCCGAGGAGAATGGATCTGCCCATCTGCAGCCGAGGGGAATGGATCTGCCCATGTGCAGCCAAGGGGAATGGATCTGCCCATTTGCAGCCAAGGGGAATGGATCTGCCCATTTCCAGCCAAGGGGAATGGATCTGCCCATTTCCAGCCAAGGGGAATGGATCTGCCCATTTCCAGCCAAGGGGAATGGATCTGCCCATTTACAGCCAAGAGGAGTTCCATAAAAGTTGTTGCTTGCTGATGTCTTATGTCATTGGCAGTGATGGCGGCTGCCATTAACAAAGTCAGTCCTGCCAGATTCTACATGAGGATAATACACTGGACTCTGAAGGTACAGTGATCTCAGTTAACAGATCTCTTGTCTTGGCAAGTAAAGATGTCAAAGACATGCAAGGTGTATTGGTAGTAGTAGCTCCACATCCCAAATTTTACTGTGGGTGACCCACTTCAGATCCCCATTCCAGTAGTAACTGTTATTCCAGATGCCATTGTTTTATGGTGGAGGGTTATTGTTAAAGGCAGATGGTCCATGGTGTTTAGTCACATACAGAGGTCAGTCTGCACATCAGTATTCTGGAAATGACGATGGGTCATCTCACTCTGCAGGTGTACCTGGGTTCCCTGTACCAAGGTGCAGTTACCTTCCACATAAACAACATGGCAATGCTTTGATACTTAAGCAAGGAGAGGAACTCAATCCTACTCACTCTATGGAAAATGATGAGGGTGTGGGAATGTGTTTTTTGTCAAGCAATCTTTGTCATAACTAGTCATATTTCTAAAGAGGTCAGTTATCTAGCAAACAGGCTCAGTTATTGCTTACTGATTCCTCACAAGTGGTCCCTCAACCCATCGGTAGAGCAGAAGCTATTACACCACTGAGTAAACTTTGCTGCAACCTCTGCATTGATGAACAGTACCAAATGCAGCAAGATTTACTCCCTCATCCATTCCCTGGTGGAATGTCCAAGAGATGCTGCCATCCAGAAATGGTCCTTTTGACTCCTTTACATTTCCTTTTCCTGTGTTCTGTGATTTGTTCTGAAAGACAAACAGAATAAATTTGGAGTCATTCTTGTCTCCCTCTCCGGACTTGGCAAGTGTATTCCAACTGCTATTACCTCATCTTTTGGAACAGCCTTTAAATTTGAGGCCCTTCATATCCTAGTTAACTCAGCCATCCAGCAAGCCTAAACAAGACCTTTAATCCATTTCCAGAAATGACCAGAAACCTCTAATGCTGCTCTAGGGTAGTAAAAATCCTTAATTCCGCTCCGAGACCTAGAACTAGAAAAATATACAAGAGTAAATGAACTCTTTTTGAGGGTTTGCACTCATTTGCCTTTGAAGTAGTTGGGGACTCCTTTGCAGTCCTAGTGCTTCCAATGTTGGACCAGCTTTCCCATAATTTCAATACTGATCTAAATTATTGTTCTACGAAAGTCCACCTTACAGCATATACAACTTCCATCAATGGTCCAACGTCGTATATTTTAACATCTTTAAACATTTAGAAAGCATTCACAAAGGGTTGTTCCTCATCTGTTCATTTATTAAGGATCATATCCCTTCTTGCACTGTTTGAGTGGATGGGGTACTGTAAATTTTTACTGGGGATAGCACACAACCCTTCTGGACATGGGCAGTTATTACTAAATACAATCCTGGGTATTGACGAGTATCTATGGTATTACATTGGAATGAAATGGCTAGGCTTGAAATGACCTTGGTTTGATAGCCTAGTAACCTCCTATGATCCTGTTTTAGAGTTTGTTGGAAAAATTAACCCTTCATCTCTTTGAACCTGCTGCTAAAGAAGATTTAAAGTACATCTTCTTGAAGTGACTTGTCCCAATATCTGTTACTTTTACCTAAAGGATTTTAGAGATTCAAGTCTTATGTGTAAAAATGGCATCTATAGTACCCAATCAAACGTTTAGGTTAGCGAATACCTAAACATCGACCTGTTAGTATCGAAAAATTAAAACAGTGAACAGTTGATTTAACATAGGGAATGAATTCCCTCGGCCGCAAAAAAAAAAAAAAAAAAATTTAAACAAAAATTACCAAAATTAAGTGGGGGGAGATTCTCCTCTCATGCCCCCCACACCACCCCTAACTAAATATACCAATTCTGTGATCGCCCTACAGTGGGGAAAGGGCAAAATCTCCATAACAGCCAAGGGAATTCTTTCCCTGCATTAAATCGTCCTTTCATGTTTTTTTTTTGCTTTTGGTATTTATCAGTTCAACGTTTCGGTATTCACTAACCTAAACATTTGATCAGGTAATAGGAACCCTAAAAATGTCCTTACCTATTTTTCCATAAGGATGGAATGTCATTGCCAACTTCCTGCCACTGCACGTAAAGTAGCCACTGAGACTAACCTCAGTCAATCCTTTCTTGTGCTTGTGTTCTTTCCAAACTGTTCAGAGAGAAGTAAATACCCCTCCCATTTCATGGGTGCTCAGAGACAGGTCAGATTTTATGCATACAGAATCAAATCAGTATGGAAAGATGACCCATTTGTTTCGTGTTCTAATTAAGAGTTGAGGTCCAAAGTTACAAAAGTTACTTTTCCAAAATGTTTTCCTGATTGTATCAGATTTTGTTAAAAAATATTTAACAAAATGTTACAAAATGTATAACAAAATGCTACCACTTGTGCTTACAGAATGCTGAACTCAAAATGTTACAGAATGTATAACAAAATGCTATCATTTGTATCTTTTCTGTTGAGCTGCTGACCACTGTCCTTCCTTTCACTATAAGAAGAGAAAGAGAACAACCTTTCAATACTGCATCTGGGATCTGAGTACCAGCTATGGTGATCAGTGGGACCTGCTCTTCTGGATTTAGATCAGGACTAGTGTTGTTTACCTTTGGTGAGAGGAGAAGCAGAAGCCATTAAATCATAGCCATTCTGGCTTTGTGCCATTCTCCAGTGTGCATCCCTGATTGGCAGATTCCCACTTCAGCAGGAACTATCTTGGATTTAAATTCAGAACTATTGCACAATTTGGTGCCCCCATGTGGCCAGATGCTGACTACTGTTCTTTGCAATGCTGCAACAAGAAGTGCAGAATGTCCACTGCCTTTACTACATCTAGGACCTGATGTGTGATGATTCCTGGTAATTAATCTTCCGGATTTAAATTGGGATTGGTGTTGCTGATTGGCTCCTGGTAAGAAGTGGGGCAGAGGCCAATTCCTAGCTGCTGTAACAACACACCATTCCCTTGCATGCATGTCTAATGGACAGATTCCCATTTTGATGAAAACTACCTTGATTTAGAAATTTTGGTGGCTCAGTGTTCTTCTGTGCTGAACTGCTGACCATTGCACTTCCCAGGAGTACAGCAAAAGGAAGATGGGAATTTCTACTAAGCTGTTCTTACATCTGGAAGCAAACTACTGACTGTGGTGATCCCTGGACCTTGTTCTTCTGAGTTTAGTTTGGGATTGGAGTTGCTGATAGCACCTTATGGGAGGAGGGGGAGACTACATTAATTCCTAGCCATTGTCTAGTGTGCATTCATAATTGGCAAATGCCTGTCTCAGCAGGAATTACTTGGATTCAAAATCAGACCATTGCATATCTTGGTGTGCTGTTTTATATAAAGCTATTGACTTGTGTGCGTCCCAGTGTTCTAATGATAGGAAGAGGAGGACTTCTACTATGCCGTTGCTTCATCTGGAATCTGACTACTGACTGTGATTCCCGAGACGTATAGTTCTGGATTTAATTTGGGATTGGTGGTGTTGATTGTTTCTAGTGAGAGGGGAAAACAGAGGCTATTAATCCCTAGCTGTAACTGCTTTGGCCCATTCACCAACATACTTCCTTAATTCATGGATTCTCGTTTAGGCAGGAACTTCCTGGGTTAAAATTCAGAACCATTGTACAGTTCAGTACTCTTTGAACTGTTGACCTCTACATTTTCCAGGGATATAACAAGAGGACGAAGAGAACTTCTGTGAAGCCCTTATTACATCTGGTACCAGAATACTGATTGTGGTACTCCCTGGAACGTGCTGTTCTGAATTCAGTTGAAGATTAATGTTTGCTGATTGCCATTAGTGAGAAGAGGGGCAGAGATAATTAATTCATATCTACTCTAACTTTGTGCTTTCTCCCTATACACATCCCTGACTGATTCCTGTTTTAACAGTAACTAGTATGATTTAAATTCATAAGTGTTGTATGGTTCTGTTCTCTTCTGTATTGAGCAGCTGACGTCTGTACTCCCCAGAAGTATAACATGATAAAGAAGATAACTTTAAGTGCTTACTACACCCTGAACCGGCCCACTGACTGCAGTGATTCCTGGGAAGCTACTCTTCTGGATTTAGTTTAGGACTGGTATTACTGACTGCTTCTGGTGAGAGGAGGGGCAGAGGTAACTGATTCCTATTCATTTCATTTTTGGATCATTCTGCATAGTGCAAACATGATTGTTGGGTTCTGTTTTGGCACAGATTGCCAGCTTGGAGCAGTCTATTTCCTTCTTGACCTTTAACCTTTAAGGTACCTGGCATTCTTGAGAGTATGTCCCCTTACTACATTTGGAACCTGGCTACCAGCTGTGATAATCCCTGTGGCCTGGTCTTCTGGATTTATTTTGAGACTGGATTTGCTGAGTGCTGCTAGTGAGAGAAGGGATAATTCATAGCTGCTGTAGCTTTGGACCATTTGCAGTGCAGATATTGGTGGATTTCCATTTTGGCTGGTGCTACACTAATTTAAATTCAGATAATTTGTGCTGAGCTGCTGACTGCTACACTTTCCAGCCCTAGAACAAGGGACAAAGGCGAACTTCTCCTAAACCCTTACTATGTCTGAAACCTGCCTACTGACTGGTGATCCCTGGGACCTGCCCATCTGGGTTCAGTCTGGGAATGGTGTTGCTGATTCCTGGTGGGAGGAGGGGAAGGGTAGAGGCCAATAATTCCTAGCACTCTACATTTGGTGTATCCCTGATTAGCAGGTTTGTGTTTAATTCCTAGCACTCTACCTTTGGTGTATCCCTGATTGGCAGGTTTGTGTTTAATTCCTAGCACTCTACCTTTGGTGTATCCCTGATTGGCAGGTTTGTGTTTAATTCCTAGCTCTCTACCTTTGGTGTATCCCTGATTGGCAGGTTCGTGTTTCAGTAGGAACTACTTAGTTTTAAATTAATAACTGTTGTATGGCTTGGCCCACTTCTGTGCTGGACTGAGGTCTGCACTTCCCAGGACTATAACATGAGCAACCGTAGAACTTCTGTTAAGCACTTACTACATCTGGGGCCTGACAACTGATTTTGGTGGTTTATGGGAGATGCTCTTTTGCATTCAGTTTGACATTGGTGTTGCTGTTTTCTTCTGTTGAGAGGAGGGACAGAGACCTTTAATTTCTATGGTTTCTAGCTTTTGACCATCCCTCAGTATGTATTCCTGACAGATTTCTGCTTTGGTGAGAAATACATGGCTTGTTTATCTTTTCTTCTTAGCTGCTGACCTCTATATTTCCCAGGGCTATAATGCCAGGAAGGGAAGAACTTTTATTAAGCTCTTACTATACCTGGGACCCAACTATCTTTGTCCTTAAAACAGCTGCTGTACCTTTAGCCTCAGCTGTCATAAACTATGTTGTATATTCCTGTCTGTCTTTGGTGATCGCCTCCTTTACTGGTTTCCTACTTGTGTCGCACAGCACACAGGTAACGCCACATTTATTCTGTTACTGCTACATGACAATGAGTTTCTCTTTGAATGCGTTTCCTGTCTTTTAAATACTGTTGGCACATATTTTTGTCTAGTCAGCTTTAAACTTTTAGTTTTGATTTAGTTGCACATCAGTGGTCTTTTTGTTCACGCCTTGGCTATCCTGTCCATATGTATTAAGTACCCACTGTGGGCTGTCGTATTGCTGCAAAAATATATGTGCTATAATATTGCTAACTCTGGTACATTAGTACTGTTATACTCCTACTGCTATCTTTCTTTTATTGATAGCTCTATTAAACTCCTACTGCATGTGACATCACTGTTCTCATTCTGTGTGACATCATCTACATTGACCTGATTGCTGCCATACATTGCCTGCAACTGTTCCTCTTTTTGATCTGGTATTTCTATTCATTGTTACCTACTGTACTGTAGCCCTGATATCCTGTTTAATTTCCCTGAATGCATCTTACCTATGTGAACAATACTGTTAGCCCTCTTTCTAAGGAAGTATTTATGTATTTGGCTAAATAAGCCTTTCCTTCTTTTTCATTCAGCATGTGCCATAGTATGACAACCAACTACCTTTGAGCCACAACCTGCAGCTGCACCATGTTTACCAATAATCCTTTATTCCTACCAGATACTAATGTCGTCTTTCAGAGATGCAACTATGTATTTAAACTGGACAGAGATCTTTCAGTATTAACAGAGTCAGTAAACAGTATCACAGCAGTTCACCCACTTTTGCTAAGTAGTTAAGAAAACACTTTCTAAGCCCTCTGAAACCTCACTTACAAACTTAAGCAACTTAGTCCTACTTTGCCAGCTTTAAATATTTTTGCACTTACCATTGTGTCACTCGCATCAAGAATAGTCACCCATGCTGCAAGCCTACAACCCTAAGGTCCCTGAAGCCTGCCACTACTTCTACTAAGGTTCTAGTCAGTAGCGATTCCATAGGTAGGCATACAGATTCCGCAGTCCCTATGCTAGTAGGGACAGAGTACTGGCTACTTACCTCTCTGGTGCCAAAATTAGTGACATTATTAGAGTTGTTAAAAAAATCTTCACTGCTGTAAGTGTGACTATGACCTCAGTGTTTGTGTGAGTGAATAAGTGTTGTACTCTAAGGGAGATGCAGAAAGATACAAAACAATCTCTTCCTATATCTCTGAGACAGATGAGACCCTAGTAGTAAGTGGTATTCCATCTTCCCTGAGACTGATGCTTAAGTACAAAAATAGGGAAACTGACTACAATAATTGTTTAGTTAACTGTTCTCCTTCCAGAAGGTTCCATTGTGTGACAGCATGGGATGAAATGTTTCTTTACCCCTACTGCTTTGCTAGAAATGGTCTACATTTCTCCTTCCATTACTTATGTATACTGCCTAAGACCTCTATCACCCCCTGTAGTAAAGGTTAAGCTTATGACCATATCAGCATCACAAATTCCATTTCAAACAATATAAGAACAGTGCAGCTAAATGCTGTACATTTCTGCCTGTTGAAGATTTATATATTTACATAATTACTGAAACCTGTTTCCAGTTGATCAACAACACTTTCTCTGTAAAAACTCAGCCCTGTCATTCCTTCAGGTCCACTGGAAATTACAGGTGGCATCTCAATACTTGTTCACAACCCCCATCATCTCATGACAAATCTTATATGATATTAAATTGAAGCTCAAAGAGGTCCTAGTAACGCTATACAAGACTGTCACATCATTGCCTATGTCTCCTGCTGAGCATTATGTTTACTAAAATCAACTTGAAAAATTAATTAACTGCATGCAACTCTCAGAACTGCTCTGAGCTAAGATTCAGATGTATAACCAGCTCTATTCCTGAAGCCATTTCTAATATCCTCACTGACAAATCCAGCTGTAACTTCTCTCTACCCTAGCCCCTGTTTTCACAGTATCACCCTAAAAACTGTTCCTCTTACAGTCAGTCTAGATCAAGTACTGTCAGCCCTCTCCAAAACCAAAAAAACAGCTGCACAGGTCCCAGTGACATCATCTGCCTTCTGGATAATACTAGACAGCATAGCCTAGCCTCTTCTAAAAGTGTCAGCTTAAGCTTTACCTTTGTTTATGTTTAGGGGCTTGGAGAATGGCCACTGTGATGTCACTGCATGAAGGTATCCCTACTACTGACCATAGTAACTATAGACCAATAAGATTCAGTTTTGATGTCTGTGAGGCTGTGGTACATAATATCACAGAACTCATAAACATCAATATATGCAGCCATCAGACACATTGGTCCAAATCAGTTTGGATTGGTGAAAAGTAGATTACATTTTTTTGGCTTGTCTGACTCCTTCAGAGGAGTTACTGAAACCTTGGATGAGGATAAAATTATCCACACTGTGTATCTAGATCTACCCAAGGCTTTTAACACCATTCCTGATGCAGGTGTTGCCACTGAACTCACCAATTTTTTATTGCATTAGTAACTGGCTCACTGACATCACCCATACAGTAAAGGTTGAGGGAACATCTTCCATTCAAATAAAATCTCAGTAGTGGGGTTCACAGATTTTGTCCATATATCCCTTCTCATCTGCTTCTCTGATATAAAGGCAGGGGCCCAGGAGCTGTGGATGACCAAGTTTGCTAATGGCTGTAAAGTCAGAGCATTTGTAAGCACCCATCTGATTTAGATACTCCATCAAGGGCGTGATCAGACTACGGCCTTGTGTAATGACCATGGGCATACACATAGACTCACCCTTAATGCTAAAAAATGCAGTGCTTTTATTTCTGGAAGATCGTACACTGACAGTTCATAGCATATCATGGATGCTGCCCAAAAAACTGACAGTCATTAATGATCTGTGCATATACATTGATACCAAGCTTTCCTGTAACCTCCATGTCTCATAGGTGGTTGAGAAATCATTTTATCGAGCAGGTGTAATCTCTACAGGTAAGTTGAAAGAGGTTATAGTTTCACTTTATTTGTTCACTTATCGGACTTGTCATTAATTATAGCTTTCCATTTGGCATGTACCTTATTAAACAGCTAATCCAACTCAAAAGGCATCAGAGATTGTAAGAAAACTGATGACCTTAGCACCCTTCACTAGTCTGACAGATTAGAAGCTCTGCTGTTATTCTGTGATTTGCACAGGCTCTTGAGAGGTTATTTGTGCCTGGCTTTTTGATCTGGCCTTTTTGATCTCCTCTTCCACAGAAATATCATTACCATGAACACACTCACACCTTCAGGAAAATGTAAACTTTCATTGTCATAGTAACCCATGGGTACCATGAACAGCCACACCTAAACTTGCTGGCATGCTGCATATTTAACCCAACACATTTCCTATTTTTCAAACTGACTCTTTATTCATATCAAACATATTAATATACTGACTTCTTATAAATCTGGATTCAGTAAGTGGATGGATAATTAGAACTTTACCTCTGGAATATATGATAGTACCCTTCTTGATATGGCCAAATCATTTCTTAATATTTTTTCTTGGTTACCTGCTTACACTTGGCCCAATAGGCTGCCAGTTTATAAACTACCTACTAGATTAGTGGCTAAATCTAAGGCATTTTTAAAAATGTGTCATTGGACGATGTTTCCACAGGTACTATGGTGGACTTCACATCTAGCTTCAAAAAGTAATTAGAGATGTCCAGGTCTAGGTCATTCTTTGAGGCAACAATTATCAGAATTATGGCCCAGTAATGACCACCAAGGAAGAAAAGCTAGGATTTTTTTCTTCTGGTTTATGAGGGCAACCTTCCACGTGCCAGACGTGAAAGTTACTCTGTTACCATAATGATAAATCTAGATGTGCAGATTTGTCCTTTTCAACCTACCCTCCTTCCAACTGCCTCATGGTATGCCTGGCCAGGAGAATATTTTTGTGATTCCTGTGTTATTCCTGCATATGGTATTTTACTTTTGAGTGACATACTTAAGATCTGGAGAGGAGGTCAGTACAGCATTCTGGGTAAAGGAGAAAGACTAGTTGCCCGAGACCTTGGAGTTTGCCTGGCCTAGCTCATCCCTAGCTACTGTAATAATAAAATACATAACTTTTGTTTCTAGTTTGCAGAAAAAACACTGCATATTTTCAATTTAGGGCTAAGTTTGACAAGAAGAAAAATTATGACATCATACTGGTTTAAAATGATAACATGCTTTATTTTATTCTTTAGAAGTTTATGAAAAAACTGGTAAGACATTGTTTGACCAATAAGACTGTTTTTGGTATGTTTAATACTGGTAAGTTTTGTTTTTCGCTAGACGTTAGTTTGCCTCTCGGTGTTCCTTTTTTTTCTTCTAGACCCATAAGAAAATTAAATTTTTTGTAGTCTTTGGAAATTACTTCTGCTTGCTTAACTCCACATTGGTTACGATTGTGGTTAATGATTCAGATGATATTTTTAAGGATCTAACTCTGCTGCTGTGTATTTTATTATGAAAAATGATAAACAATAACTTGAATGTGAAAATCCCTGTGTTAACCAGCATCCAAAGAAATGTCTCCAGAGTATGTCTTCATGGGAACAGTCAAAAACCATATGTAGGAGGAGAATTCAGTTATCTTTCCTGCTCAGCTGTAAAATTGTTATGTTAAATGTTGCCTGTTTGTGCAGAGCTGTTTCTTTCGGTATGCAGAGGTGCAGATGTGGACTGGACACTGCACACTTGCACCCAGTCAGAAGTCAGACTTTGTGAATATTTTTTTAATTTGAGGTACCTGGCATATATACTATATGCTTTTATCTCTTCTTTTGCACAGGATTTAGGATGACAAAATATCTGTGGTGTATAGCATTAGATAGTCTTCCTCTCTCCTCTGGAAAAACTTTCTGAAGCATCTGACATTGTTTCTGTTTCTGTTTTGTTACAGTATTGCAATCCTGCAGTATTTGGCTGAAAAGTACAAGCTGTCTGATCACTGGTATCCTGCCAACTTGGAAAAACGTGCTAAGATCAACGAGTTCTTGTTATGGCATGTTAATGTGGTCCGTCCTCTAATGGTAAAGGATTTCTGGTTCAAGGTACAGGACTAGAACTGGGAGTGATGCAAGATCCTTAGAAACATAATTATCAAAAAACTTGGTGGGCCATAGGTAGTAGTCTTTTAATGTACTAATTGTTTGTCGAGCAACAATGTTAGTAGGCCCTGGCCCTGTGGCATAGGAGGATGAAAGCCTGACGAATGTCTAGATGACCAATTTTCGGTTGGCAGCAAAGGTGTCTGGGGGACGAGACAGGGGAGGATAAGATTCAATGTGGGAGGCCTGTATCATTGTCATTAATGTAAGGCATCACCTACTTGTAACTATTAACCCAAAGTTGTCCTACAAAGAACCAGGTGAAGAGGGAGGCATGTATGGGGGCATGCAGTCCTGTTCCTCATGACCACTTAATACGTGCGAGTCTGCAGACTGCCTGTGAGAGTGATAGGGTAGGCTGCTCATAGTGACCTGCAGTTGGTCTGCTCCCCAGTACCTGGCTGTCACCACAGCAGAAGTGAATGATCTGATCTGGTTAGACCTTCTAGTTATAGTCTGCAGATTTTTGCCAATGGAATCAATAGGCCAAGTAGGTGCAGATAGAAAAGGTCTGCAGGAGGTGGGAACAGGATTAAAAAAAGAGCTGATAGGAATTTGCAGCAGTGCTGTTCATCTGAAGGGCAGAAGGAGATGGTACAGGTTGAGATACATATGTGGAAGGCTGGGCATCATTGTCTACATGATTGATATGCATTTTCTTAGAGCTCTGGGAAACAGATGTGTAAGAGCTGTAGGATCTGCATCAGAAAGGCAGACAAGCTTAGATTGATAGTAAAATCGCAAGTAAATTGTGACACCACTCTGACTCTTGCAGGAAGTTCATGGATCAGTAAAACTGGAGATCCATGACTAGTCTTCTATGCAAGGCCATGAAAGGAATTATTGATGACCTGATAAACAAAGACATAGGAAATCTTCAAACAGTGGACCCATCCCAGTTCAGTCCTGGTGGACTTCTTTGAGAAGGCCACTAGAAACATGGAAGATGACAAAACAGTGCATACTGTCTACCTTGACCTAGTAAAGGAATTGGACACAATACCTCACTTTTGTATTATAGACAGACTCACAAATTTGGGCATAAATCCTTGTGTCACCCTATGGATAGACAAATGGCTCATGGATAGGACACATGAAGTTAGAACGGGGGAATCTTCCTCCACTAAGAGGCCTGTTACTAGTGGAATTCCACAGGGCTTGGTATTGGGACCGCTCCTGTTCAGAATATACTAAGGCAAATATAAAGGGCTTTTGGCTGACCAAATTTGCTGCTGACTGTAAGCTAGGTACAGCCATTGAATCCCCCAAAGATGTAGATATCCTCCAAGAGGGTCTTACACAGATAAATAATTGGTACTAGAACCATGGCCTAAAACTCGGGGGGGGGGGATGCATAATTATACCCTTTGAGAAGATGACTACCACTGCAAATTCCAACATTGGTAATGCACTCCTAAGAGTAGGCCCAGTGGAAAGGGACTTGAGAACTCAAGTTGACAGTAATCCTGAACTTTGATCACTATGTGTCCATGGTGGTGAAAAAATCCTTCTGTGTGGCATATCTTATAAGTAAGGGCATAGCATCCAGATCTATGGAGACCATAGTCCCACTTTACTCGGCCCTCATTAGACCAACAGTCTAGTACAATGTACCCTTCAACATGTACCTGACCAGCATTTTCCATCAACTGGAGTGGCCATAGAGGTTCCTCACTAAAAGAATACAGGGTATAAACAACAAGTCCTATGTGGACCATTTCAAAGCCCTGTCGCTGTACTTGGTCTCCTACAGACTAGTACAGACTACTGAGGGGTGATCTATGCCTGACCTACAAGGCCTTCTCCAATTCAGCCCTAATGGATATACTGTGCATTCACAAAACAAAAAGCACTATAATTACTTGATCTAAGGATCTAAACCCTGTCTGTGACATAAACAAAACATGTTGGAGGGACAGGTATGTGTCACAGAGATTACCCCTTCTCTCAAGCAGACTCCCCATTCATGTGAAACAGAGCTCTTACTTAAGCCTATTCAAATGCAGTGTGTACCAATGGATGGGAAATTGAAAATTCATCTTTGGCTTGTCACCTGTAGCCCTTGCGGAGGGAGCTCTTGTAGATTCTGTAAGATGCGGGCATATGCCAAAGCCATTCTAGACCATCGGCATTGATAACTGGTAAAACTGGGGAATGAATGGGTTGGCTTTAAAAGGTTCTAAGACTGTTAGCTTAGTAACCTCCCTTGATCCTATGCCCACCAATCTTTATTGTAATGAATGAGTAGGGAGCATCATGGGTAGTGTAGTAGTGAAAGCACCAAGGTTGTACTTTGGTAGGCAAAATTTATATTGCCCATTTAAAAGAAGAATGGAATGCCACTGAACATGGGGCACTTAGTTGTTATGTCAGTAATGGTCTCGCAACTAGAGCTTGAAGCATTAGTAACAGAGGCTGGTCATCCTATCCATGACTAGCTATGTGGTATGGAATGGCAGAAATGGATAGCTGATGCCTACAGCTGTATGTGTGGCAACACTGACCTGGATGAGCCAATGCTGTGTATTCTCCTTGTTGGGTAAAGTGAGAGTGAAGTAAGTGGACATCTCTGATTAAAGCTTGTCCTTCTTGTAAAGTGGGATATATTAGCTGAGAACACCTGATTCTAACTGTCCTGGGTGAACCCTTCATCAGTCAGACATTGTTTCTGAGCCCCTGTCAGTAAACTAATAATGCAGCACCCTGTGCACCCCTGAATCAACTCTCTCACTATATCTGTTAGAAGAAAAAAGTTCAGAGCCCAGGTATGCACGATTCATGTTTTATGATATTGAGGGACATGTGACCTTCATTTGTATACCTTCGATTATCGTGGTTTTGTATGGAGCTGTTGCTGTCTCTTCTGTGACAGCACAAGTCACTGTAAATGGCTTTGCTGACTGGGCTAGTGCCGATATTATTACTGTGATAGAACATGGCATAACCTGTCTTGTATACGAGTGCAGATTTTGTCCTTCCCTACCTCCTTTTCTACCCCGGTCAGCATTATATGGTAGCATGCATCACAGACAATTCCAGAGCACTAACATTTAAGATGTTACTTCTGCATAAACAAAAAAGTTTATTGTTGGCACTTTACTTGATATGCTTCCTGTTTGTCTTGTTTACCCGTATTGCATGTTTTGTAGAATCAAATGAGCCTTAATCTGAATTTGTGATCTCCTACAGTTTACAACATGAAGGTCTTAATGTCTTTTTTTTCATTTGCTGCCTTCACTTGAACAGGTTATGGCTCCCACGCTTTTAGGAAGGACTGCTCCTGCAGAGAGGCTAGAGGCAGTTGCACAAGAGTTCAGTACAGTCCTGGACCAATTTGAGAAAACATTTCTGCAGGGCAAGACCTACATCTCAGGAGAGGAGATTTCAGTGGCTGATGTGGTGTCATTCTGTGATCTCATACAGGTAAGATGATGGGTAAGATGATGTGGTATCAGTCTGTTATCTCAGACAGGTGAGTGGATGTGGTGTGACTTTGTGATCTCAGACAGGTGAGATGGTTTGGTGTCACTCTGTGATCTCAGGTTAGAGTATGTTGTATCACTGTGTGACAGGATGTGGTGTCTCTCTGATCTCTTACAGGTGACATAATGTGGTGTCACTCTGTGATGTCATACAGGTGAGGGGATGTGGTATCACTCTGTGACAGGATGTGATGTCATTCTGATCTCAGACAGGTGAGAGAATGTGATGTAACTCTCTGTTATCAGACAGCTGAGAGGCTGTGATGTGACTGTGACAGGATGTGGTGTGACTCTGATCTCAGACAGGTGAGAGGATGTGATGTTACTCTGTGATCTCAGACAGGTGAGATATTGTGATGTCACTCAGTGATCTCAGAATGGTGAGAGGATGTGGTGTCACTCAGCAATCTCAAACAGGTGAAAGGATGTGATGTGACTCTGACAAGATGTGGTGTCACTCTGTGATCTCAGACAGGTGAGAGGATGTGAAGTCACTCTGTGATCTCAGACTGGTGAGAGGATGTGGTGTCAGTCAGTTATCTCATCAAGTGAAGTGAAGAAATTTGCAAGAAAAGGAGAGCTCTAAATAAGAACAGAAATACAACTTGTATTAAGGGAGTGGGTTGGCCTAAAATGTGAAATTCCATGAAAATCCCATGTTTTTCAAACATTCAGATAGTCCAAATTTAGAATTTATTGGTATATTTCACACAAAAAAAACTGTAAGCTGTGTCCCTGAATATTTATTATTTACTTTGTGTTCTAGTATCAGGGAAGGTCCAATTGTGCAATGCTTGTTTTTAAAAGACTCTAAGGAAGAAATGTTCCAAAACATTAGTGTGTGTGTGTGTGTGTGTGTGTGTGTGTGTGTGTGTGTGCGTGTGTGTGTGTGTGTGCGTGTGTGTGTGCGTGTGTGTGTGTGTGTGTGTGTGTGTGTGTGTGTGTGTGTGTGTGTGTGTGTGTAATATATATATAAATAACATCCTGCTGATGACTGGCATATACATACTTGGTATGTAACTTACAGCCGAGTTTGCAAAAACAACAGGTAAATGTAATAACAGAAGAAAAAATTGTGTAGTGAAGTTTCCCTACTGTTTTTCATCTATTACTTGATATGAATTTAAAATGTCATAAGTAAAATAATATTTTCTCATGTCGTTGACATATTGGTGTGTGATGTGAAGTATTGCCAACTATGTTGAGAGAAGTAGGGCAGTGGATGTGTAACATATACCAGCATAGCTAGCTGGAGTTGTATTATATGTCATTTGTATAACAAACTGATTTGTACAGATGCTTGTGTTTAAAATGTATTTTTAAAGTTGTTTGTATTAAAAATGTACCAACAGTGTGTCCTGCTGGACAGAAAAGAAATCTACATATATGTCAGACTGTACTATTGTAACTGTTTAACTGTACATATTGTAACAGAGGATATTGGAAGAGAAGAGGTTGATCTCAGTCCTCCTGGCTTTTAAAAATTACTTAACTGAGGCTATAAATATTATATCTCACAAGTTTCAGTGCAGCCAGAGACAAAAAAATCTGTACTAGGAAGCCTTCTATATTGTCTTTGGAGGTGAACTAATTGTTAATCTGGAAAGGTGGACATTTGAAATTGTGTTATTACTTCCAGAGGCTGCAGCAGGTCTTAGCAAAGTTCTGTGTGTGTGTATCATGGCACATAAGTGCAAGATTCCAGTTCAGTTGCTAGTAAAGGGGGTAGTATAGGAACCAAAAGTCAGATGACCAGATGTGTGTGATGTCATTCTTTAATCAGGACTGAAATTAAGTTTTAATACCAGATGAGACAGAAGTCTCAGAGCAGTCTGTTTTTGAAACCTGACAGAAAGACCACTCACCTACTTCATCTTGCCTTGCTTTAGTAAGTAACTAGGGAATAGTTATTTAGATCAGTCAGGAAAATATAGTGAGATTAGTTGATTGCTGTTTTTCTGTACATGTATGGATCTATCTTTTTTTTTTTTTGTAACAATGTTTCGGAGCTTTTCTACCTGGGTCTCCGCTGTAAATGGACCTAGTCCAGTCAGAATTTCCCAGTTAACAAATGTAAAATAAAATAAATAAAATATCCATCTGTGTTATTTTTAATATTCCTGTGATTTAAACTCTAGTGTTTAATGTAAATAGATATTTAGTGCTTTCATGTTCTTTTATTATTATTAAATATATTTAAACATTTCATTGTGGCTGGTCCTTTAGAAAATATTTTAACCTTTGAGAGTACTTATATTTATTTGGTGACACTGTGGCCATCCTTGAAAGCCTTGCTGCATTGGTCAGACACCAGCATTTGTATTTAGTATTCATTTTACTCAGTATAATTGGGTTCCCTTGTAAAAGCCTTTAAGTATTTGGCTTGGGAGTGTCCTGGTAGCAGTATCTACCTTATAGTCTGGGCAGAGGGGCATAGCTGGTAAATCTGTGCCAGCCTTTCCCAGGGAGTGGGTGGGTATGTGTGTGTGTGTGTGTGTGTGTGTGTGTGTGTGTGTGTGTGTGTGTGTGTGTGTGTGTGTGTGTGAAAATCAAATCTCAAAGAATGTGTGTCAGCTACTTGGAGCAGGGACACAGAGCACTGGTTTCACAGAGAGGGTGGTTGAGGACTTCGTTTGAGACACTCTGCTGAAGACTCAATTCTACAGCTGTGCCAGTGGGGAGTCTTACTGGGGGTCCTGGATAGAGAGAGGGAAACCCAGTCCTTGGACTGAGTATGTTCCCTGTGTGCTCTTAAGGGAAATTGTGCTGGGTGTAGAGAAGCAGAGTCGCATCTGGAAGTACTCTGTGTATCCATTTTTGTTCCAAGTGAGTTTCCCTCTCCAGTGTCAGTGGTGAGGATTTGGGCTTTTTGATTACTGACCCAGAAGTGGGGTGTCACATGGTGAATCAGACATTTCTTTGTTAATAGGTTCTGTAGTGTTATGACATGGAGAAGAGGAAAGAGGTGAATTTATTAACAAAAAAAGTTCCCCTTTCTTTGAATACATGTGACCTCAGAGAGTGGTATACACAGAAATAGTGTGTGTATAAATGGAATGCTCACACTGGACATTTTTATTAGTATTTTGTATTGTTTTCCCTTGTTAAAGCTAAACTACTTTACTATGTAATAAACCTTTATAAACTGGGAAGTCTAGCAGTTAGTACAGATGACTGAGGCTCCGAGCTGTTAATGAGTTCCTTTCTGTAGCCAAAGTTATAATGTTTCATTCCTTCTTCATCTGTTTCCCTATTAAGCAACTCTGAGAATGTCACTAAAGCAGTCAGTGCTCCTAGGTCACCCCTGAAAAATGACAGTTATGTCTAGTTGGCTTACCCAGTTAGCAAATGTGCAAAATGTATATACATACATGAATGAATAAATAAATAAAGTGGAAAAGCGGGCAAAGAGAGCAAGTGATTTGAGAGTATATGAGATTAGTAGCAACTGCATACTGCACTTTTCCTCAGCAGATAAGTAACTAGAGTACAGTAACAGTGGAATTGAGTACATTCAGAGAACTGAATTTGTGAAAGGAGTATCAGTAAATATTGCATTTTGTTTAGCTGATATGCATCCGTGGTAGAGGAGAATTATTTTATCTGCAGAGAACTGAATTTAAAGGTCAACCATCATTGCCAAAAATAAATCCTTCATTGCTGTGCTACAAAGCATGAAATGCATCACCGTAGACAAATATTTTGTTAAGATTTTATCTTAATCTGTACAGGTGTATAGCTGTAACACAAGCACTGTAGGCAAATACTGTTATAACTAATTGTGATGATAGGAGGTACTGCCAGCCATGCCAGGAAAAGTAGGGCAGTGGATGCATGACTTGTGCTAACACAGCTAGCCGGAATTTTGTAAATAATTGCATGTCATGTGTATATCAAACTGATTTGTATAGATGCTTGTGCTGAAAATGTATTTGTGAGGTTTCCTTGTGTTAAAATGTATCAACAGTGCACTCTGCTGGAATGAAAAGAAATGTACATATATTACTGTAATTGAATTAAATGTATATGTTTTAACAGAGGGCACTGGGACAGCAGAGGTTAACCAGCTAGCTTACTTTAAGAAAATTAAGGGAAATGTAAATGAGCTGTTGGTGAGCAGTGGTGGGATATTAATTGAACAGATTCTGTAGCCTGTAAGCAGTTGTCACTAAAAAAGTTGTATTCTCAAGAAGCCATAAAGTAGACATTCAGAGTTTCATATCACAATATTTTTTTTTATTTAAAAATCCAAGAAAAATTATGGTCCAAAACACGGCCAGAATAACAGCAACCAGTAGTTTATTTCACATAAAATAGGTAAGTGCTTTCTCAAGTAACAGACTCGCTTCTTCACTCCTTATACAAAAGCTAAAACATACTGCCTGATTTCTTCTTCTTCTTCTTTTGGCTTTTCCCGGTTAGGGGTTGCCACAGCGGATCACCTGTCCGCTCATGATTGGCAGTGGAGTTTTACAGTGTCGAGTTGCCAGCCCGGCGCCCAACCTTCCACAGAAGGCACACACACGCACGCACTCATAAAATCACTTAACTGCCAGTACACTGTGCTAGAGTGATCACATGACCTGAGCTGATACAAATTAACTAACTTAAAGAAACTTTACTAAGTAACATTGTTGCAATGTTCAGAGGCACTCAGCTGTCTGTACAAACTGCAAAACATGCTCTGAATTGCTACATATTGGATAACGAAGTTTCACAACTAATACTAGTTATTTCTTAGGAAAACATATTAAATGTTCAAGATAACTCAACTACTTATGCAAACTACAAAGCATGATTTAATCTGCTGCACATTAAATAAAAAATTCCTGCACTAATACAAATAATTAAATCACACTGTTTCCATGTTTAAAAATCACACAGTTACCTATGCAAATTTCAGAATAAACAAAATCTACACAACGAATGAGTAAAAAGGGTGCTTCAACAAATTATTAGTTTAAGGGTGTGCACACTTATGTAACCAGCTTATTGCACATTTTTTATTTTTTATATTTTTCCCCAAACAGATTTGTTTGGTTTTCAATTGAATTGTGCAGGTTATAGATCACGTGAAAGGTGGAAAAAGTTTTGAAATGATTTATTGTGGTCTCATTTTTTTATATTACCAAAAACTAGCATTTTAACTGGGGTGTGTAGATGTCCACAGAGGCAAGATGGGGAAAAAAAGGTGGGGGAGCCAGTAAGTGGGAATAACAGAATGCCAGTGTTAAGTTGTCTGAAGACAGCAGAGGTACTAAACTACCACCAGAGTTTCTATCCTGTCTTGGTGGCCAGAAAACAGGCCACTGCCAAGAGAGATATAGCCTCTGATATAACCACTGAAAAGCATGCAGTGGTTAAAGAGGAGCAATACTTGCTTGGGCAGTCCACTCCAGTCAGAGCTTTAGGAGGGATCCCTTTCCAAATGCCTTTGGCCAGTGTTTACCTTGACTAAGAGGGCGGAAAAGGAAGCAAGCAAGTAGGTGTGTTTGAGGATATCCCTGCATATGTCTTGATAAGGAATGATTTTGATAATGCAGTACCTTATGTGCATGTAGTGACATGCAGTCAGGCTTGGAGACAGGCATGTGGACCCAGATAGAGCACATCCCTGAAGCCAGGACTGGTGATGTGGCTAATTCATTTATTTTATTTTATTTTTATTTTATTTTTATTTTACATTTGTTGACCGGGCTAGTCTAGCTGGATATATGTCCATTTTCAGTAGAGGCCCGGGAGAAAAAAAACACACAAAAACATAAATGAACAGACTTGTTAATAAAACATACAATAAAATAGAAATAAACATCAACTTGTTAATAAAATCAACATATATTCTGGAACTCAAACAGTTAGAGATCATACACAAGTTCATCGAGGGAGCTACCCTGTAGCATTGAGCCTGAAAATGAGCCACAGCTGCTTGTAGGCACTGATGTTCCCTTGGATAGATTGACTGCAATGGCAGAGGTGAGTGGTAGCACCCAGGCTGACACTGAGGCACCCCTGTCAGAAGATAGACTCCCTGTGGAAGGGGAGCTGGGAAGGGTTACCAAGAGAGAGAGTTAAGACAGGTTCAGCTCCCAGATCCTACATTACAAGGCTTGAGGGAGGTAGCTAGGGAGGCACCTGATTCTCAAAGAAAAGGGGAGTCTGTATGCTGAAACAAATGGTTACTGTATAGAGAGTCAATCCCTGAGGGAGGGCTAGAAGGTGAGGTAATACAGTAGTTGATAGTGCCCAGAGCCTATAGCCCATGACATTTCTTTTGCAGGTCATATGGGCATAAAGTGTAACAAGAGATGTATTATGCAGAACTTTTATTGGTCTGGTATTGCCAGGGATGTAACTGGGTACTGCATTCAGGACCTGTGAGCAGTGCCAAAAAGTAGGCAAGGCAGGAGACCAGGTCAAGGCTCTTTTGATGCCTTTGCCTGTGGTAGAAGAACCATCTCAGAGGGTGGCAGTGGATATTGTGGGGCCTCTGAGTACCCCAAGTTTCACAGGGAAGAAGTATATCCTAGTGGTAGTAGATTATGCTACTAGATACCCTGAGGCAGTAACTCTGTCCTCCATTGAGGCAGAGAAGGTGGCAAATGCTTTGCTAGAGATTTTCAGCATAATAGGTTTCTCAAGAGAAATACTGACTGACTGACAGGGGTGCCAGTGCCATGTCTGACCTGCTCTCTTGTCTGTGGGAGTGCTGTTGGGTGAAGCATCTAAAGACAACCCCCTACCATCCCAGACTAATGGTCTTGTGGAGAGGTTAAACTCTACATTAAAGACCATGCTACAGGCATTTGCAGACCAGTTTAGAGAGTGGGACAGATATTTGCCCCATCTGTTTGCTTACAGAAAGGTACCCCAAGAATTCACAATTTTTTCACCCTTTGAGTTGCTGTGTGGTCATAGGGTGAAGCAACCTTTAGGTTTGAGTCATGATGCTTGGGAGGGCCAAGGAATCTGTTGTAGCGTATGCCCTAAACCTCAGGATAAGGTTCAGGGAACCCCTGGGCTTGCCCCAAGAGAACCTGGCAGGAGCCCAACAGCAGAAAAAGATCTGGTATGACAGGAGTGCTTGAGCCAGAGTGTATGTTGTGGGACAACAGGTCATGTGCCTATTCCTGTCAGATGCAAGAAGCTGCAGGCAGCTTCAGAGGGACCCTTCAAAGTGGTAAGGAAGGTCAGTGATGTTAACTACATGGTACAACTAAAAATAAATGTAGAAACGGAGAAACGGAAAATGTATATCTTTCTGGCCAACGTTTATTAACAAGACACAATGCACTCAGTAAAAATTGTTTCGCTGTACAGGTTCTAATGTAAAACATTAACGCTATTAACCACTTGCGTTTTCGTCTGCTAATCTCAGACTTCATCAGATGAACCTTTGCTTAAATTTACACTCCCTTTTGCCAAAATAATAAATAATAAAAATAAAATAATTTGGGGACAGAAGAGAAGCAGTTTCTATACCAAATGAGAAATGACCCCAATTTAAGAGTTATGAAACCAGATAAAGCGGGGTGGGTGGTCATAATGGACAAAATTGAATATGATAGTTGAAGGTATAACATTCTTTGGGACAACACAAAATATGAACCGGTCTCTAAAAACAAAATTAACATCGCCTACAATAAAATAGATGTAAATTTAAAGGATATGTTATATGAGGGGCTTATAGACCAAGAAGCACACTTATTTTTGAAAGTGGAGAAACCAAAAATTCATTCAATTTTTGGAATTCCAAAAATTCATAAAAATGAGCTGGACCCCCCCCACACACACACATTAAGACCAATAGTCTCAGCTGATGGATCCAAAACCCATCCACTAGCTAAATTTATAGACAATAAAGTTAAAAAATTATGGTTAGAAAAAGAACAAATTTTAAAAGACTCATGGGACTTATTAAAAGTCATTTCTAGTGTAAAAGGTTTGGACAATATTTTATTTGTCACTATAGATGTAATTGATCTTTTCTCATCAATTCCATATATTGAAAGTACAGAAATGTTTGAGGAAATATTGTATGAAAGTAAAATTTTAACCAACAATGAAAAGCAGGTAAATGTATGGTTAATGGAAATGGTGTTAAAGAATAATTTCCTATATTTTAATGGAGAATTCTTTAAACAGAAGCAAGGAGTGGCCATGGGTGCTGCATGTGCCCCAACCTATGCAAATTTAGTACTTCCCAAATGGGAAGAGAAACATGTACTAAATTCTCAATTTAATTCCCATTGGGTGCTTTATCGTAGATTTTTGGATGATATAGTGCTATTTTGGAATGGGGGGGAAGAAAAGCTCGATGAATTCATGATTTACCTTAACCAAACTACTAATTTTTTGAAATTTACACATACAGTATCAAAAAATGTATTACAATATTTAGATATGGAAATTTACAAACCGGGAGATGGTTTAGAAACAAAAGTATATAGAAAACCCACATACTGTAATATGTTTCTAAACTATGATAGTGCACATCCCCTCCACTGTAAAAGGAACATCATAAAAGGACAATTTGTGAGGGGAAGTAGAATGGCAAGTTGCCAAAAGGATTTCCTTAAAGAATGTGATATATTAGAAAAAATGTCTAAAGATCGGGGATATCCATCAAAACTTATTAAGGAAATAAGACAGGAAATAGAAAGGGGTATAGAAATTAGATGCACCCCAATTGTGAAAATCACTGATCTTGAAAATGAGTAATCTAAAGACAAAAGTGGAAACCAAGAGAATTTCCAACTAGCCTTAACCCTAGAATACAATGCAATGAATAACAACATCAGAAGAATATTTTGTAAGGAATGGGGTAGATTTATTAATATAACTGACATAGAAAAAGTAGAATGGATTTCGGCAAAAATAGTGTATAAAAATGCCCAGAGTATAAGAAACATCTTAGAAAGTAAGAAAACCATGGCTCCACAAGAGACAAAGAAGATGGGTACTTACAAGTGTGGTAGATGTGCCCAATGCCCATATATTTCTAACACTAATAGGTTATATATTGCAAGCAGGAATAGACTGATTACCAATAATAAGAATTATTACAATTGTGAGTCTATGGGGCTAGTCTATATGGCCACCTGTGGGATCTGTGATTCCTTCTATATAGGGAAAACAGAAAGAAAATTTAAAAGAAGAATTTATGAGCACCTCAATGATATTAAGAATTGTAAGGACACAAATGCCTTACTCAAACATAGTAAGGAATGTACAGGAGCCACCTTTAAATTCACAGTGTTAGAACACACTCAAAGAGACATAAGAGGGGGCCCCTGGGAGGAGAAAGTAGAATATAGGGAGCTTTGGTGGCAGGTAACATTAGAAGCATACAACCCACCAGGGTTGAATGAGTATACAAGTATATTACCAATTCTGAAATTAAGGGCAGCTAAATTATAATAATATGTTGTAACAAATATATAAAATTTATCCAGAAACAATTTTTGCATATCCACTATATTTATTTGTTATAAAGGTGTTTTTATAAATTTTACAAATACAAAAATGGGTTTTATTAACATAAAAGGGTATTTTTAAAAGTATTTTTAAAGGTTTTTTAATTTAGGTTTTACATGACAATAATATGAATTTCCACTAGATGGCAGTTGGACACTACAGAATAATAAATAATTTTTTTTTTATATTTTCATTTTAATTTCTTAAATATATAAAGGAAATGAGCTTATATTAACCCATAGAAAGATTCTATTTGTTTAATAATGTTTTAAATGAAGTGTTTTTAAGAGATAGGGAAGTATATTTATTTAAGGAAAGTATGTAAAGGAACTGAATTTAGTTAATTATTCAGATCGTGTTTATCAATTAAAGTCATTAGATAGACTATAAAAGGGAGTGTAAATTTAAGCAAAGGTTCATCTGATGAAGTCTGACATTAGCAGATGACAACGCAAGTGGTTAATAGCGTTAATGTTTTATATTAGAACCTGTACAGCGAAACAATTTTTACTGAGTGCATCGTGTCTTGTTAATAAACGTTGGCCAGAAAGATGTGCATTTTCCGTTTCTCCGTTTCTACATTTATTTTTGGTTTTGGAGTATTGATTTTCACCACTTCAACTTGATTACATGGTACAACTGCTAGGGAGGAGGCAAGGGCACAGACTGTAACATGTTAACATGATGAAGCCTTACTACGGTAAAGAGGCCCTTGTACTGAGTATTTGCAGTGGTTGGCAGGAGGAGTCAGAGGGGGATCTGGTGACTGATCTCCTCAGTGAGGCTCGGACTGACACCTCAGTGGAAGGGTTAGAAATGTCCTAGTGGCTATCCCCTACCCAGTTTCAAGAAATCTGAGCAGTGTTACAGGAGTCTGCGGACATGTTCACTGGAAAACCAGGGTGTACCCACCTGGTGCAGCACCATGTGGATACAGAGCCGCAAAGACCTATGGAGCAGGCCCCTTACAGGGTGCCTGAGTGAGTCAGACAGACTCTGAGGGAAGAGATACAGATGATGTTATAACCGGGAGTAATCCGGGAATCCAGTAGTCCTTGGGCCTCCCAAGTGGTGCTGGTACCAAAAAATGATGGCAACACCAGATTCTGTGTGGTCTACAGAAGACTAAATAGCCACAGAGAGTCAGATGTCTACCCCCTGCTAGGACAGATGAAGCCTTAGAGAAGCTGGGTGGGGCTAAGTATCTGGCCACTATCGATGTGACCAAGGGCTACTAGCAGGTGCCCTTGACTCCCAACTCTAGATAGAGGTTAGCCTCTTGTGACTCCTTTGGTTTGTATGAGTTTACAAAGATGCTCTTTGCGATGAAAAATGCCCTAGTGACTTTCCAGAGTCTGGTAGATTGTATCCTAGCAGGAGCAGGAGATTATGACCTTACTTAGCTGTATGATACTGTCATCTACAGCCATTCCTGGCAAGAGCACCTTCAGCATGTCAGGGAGGTGCTGGGCAGACTACAGAGGGCAGGGTTGACCATTAAGCCCAGCAAATGTCAGGTGGGTATGGCAGAGGTTTCCTGCCTAGGACATAGAGTGGGGAGTGGTAAGATCAGGTCAGAACCTGCAAAAATGGAAGCCATTCAGGCATGGCCTGCCCCTGTTAACAAAAAGCATGTGAGGGCATTCTTAGGGGCAGTGGGGTACTATAGAGAGTTTGTTCCCAATTATAGTACAGTAGCTGCTTCCCCTCACAGACCTGACCAGGAAAAACAAGCCAGATAAGATAGTGTGGAGCCCAGCATGTGAGCAGGCATTCCAGAAGCTTAAAGGAGCTTTTAGAGGAGCCCCTGTGTTAGCTAGTCCAGATTAAAGCAAATAATTTGTTGTGCAGGTGGATGCTTCAAGCCATGGAGTGGGGGCTGTACTTAGCCAGGTTTCTCAAAGTGAGGCAAGCACGCAGTGGTATATCTCAGCTGTAGACTCCAATCCAGGGAGGAATGTTATGCAGCTGCTGAAGAGGAATGTCTAGCCATAGTGTGGGCACTGCAGAAACTTCAGCCTTATCTGTATGGAAGAACATTCACGTAGTTACAGACCACAGTCCCTTAACATGGTTACATAGAGCCAGCCAGCAAAATGCCAAGTTATTAAGGTGGAGGTTAAGACTGCAGACATATACCCTCCCCACCAAAAGGGCAAATATCTATCCCAGCAGAGTGCTTCCCCCCCTGACATCTCAGATGCTCAGGTAAGAGCCGCCCTCTCCAAAGCAAAAAACACAGCATCAATGGGACCAGACGGTGTCCCGGGCTGCATCCTACATGAACTCCAAGAAGAGCTAAATCCAAACATAAAACTACTGTTCAGTCTCAGCCTTACTACAGGATATGTGCCCAAAGAGTGGCGTACAGCAACAGTGGTCCCTCTCCATAAAGGTGGTGCCTCAACGGATCCTGGAAACTATCGCCCCATAAGCCTGACTAGCTTGGTCTGCAAAGCTATGGAAAGGATCATCATGGACCTCATAAATAAAGATATTGGGGACCTACAGACACTGGATCCTACCCAGTTCGGCTTTGTTAAGGGCAGATCCTGCCTCTTAAACCTGGTTGATTTCTTTGAAACAGTCACCAAGGCCATTGACAAGGGGAAGGTGGTCCACACAGCCTACCTGGACCTCGCAAAAGCCTTCGATACAATACCCCACTAGGGCATTATAGATAAGCTCACCAGCTTAAATATAAACCCCTATGTCACTAGATGGATTGCAAACTGGCTCAAGGACGGAACCCACATGGTTAGAATTGCTGGAGCCATGTCAGACTCCAAACCAGTTACAAGTGGTGTCTCACAAGGCTCAGTCCTGGGACCTCTCTTGTTCGGTATATATTTCTTGGAGGTACAGGCCAACATGGAAGGACTGTGGCTGACCAAGTTCGCAGATGACTGCAAACTGGGTGCCATAATCGACTCTCCAGCCAACACAAGCATCCTCCAAAAGGGCCTCATAGAAACAGACAACTGGTGCCAGAGCCATGGCCTCAAGCTAAATGCCAAAAAGTGTATAGTCATCCCCTTTGGCAAAAACAAAGTGCCCACAAATTACCACATAGGTAGTAATCCATTAAGTACAGAAGTAGTAATTAGGGACCTGGGGACCCAAGTTGATAGCAATCTCTCATTTGACAACCACGTGGCCAAAGTGGTTAGAAAAACATTTTATATAGCCCACCTAATCATGAAGGGATTCACATCTAGATCAGGGGAGGTCATTGTGCCTCTTTATTCATCCCTCATCAGGCCCATAATTGATTACAATGTCCCTTTTGGGATGTACCTTACCAGACACCTGCAGCAACTGGAAAGACCCCAAAAGTACCTCACCAAGAGGATCAAAGGGCTCAAACAGATGCCATATGCTGCCCAGTTAAAGAAACTCCAGCTCTACTCAGTGGCATACCGCCTGTTCAGAGGCAATCTGTGCCTGACGTATAAAGCCATGTCCAACCCGGAATTAATGGACACGCTGCACCTCAGAAAATCCAAATCCCATCGAGCTACGCGCTCGAGAGACTTGAACCTCAGCACTGAAATAAATAGGACATGCTGGAGGGACAGATTCATAACCCAGAGGCTCCCTTCACTCTGGAATAAAATCCCAGTCCAGGTTAGGCAGAGTCCCTCATTGACTCTCTTCAAGAGGAATCTTGATGAGTGGATGGGAGATGGGTATCACTTCTGTGTCACTATTAGACAGAGGCACAGTATACTAACCTCGAAAAAGGGCATAGCAAAATAAATTTAAAATGGGTGGCAAAAGCCACACATATTCTGGCTAGGCTTATAAATGCCCTAGGGCAGATAGCCTAGTATGAAACTATGAACCTATGACAGTACACCATAATGGGGTCAGCAATGCCAACACAGATGGGCTGTCAAGATTGGGAATGGGGTAACATATATTCCTAGATAGGCATATTTCTCTCAAGCCACATTTCTCAGAGTCATTTGCAAAAACACTAGCTTGAGTCTTCAAAGGGGGGAGAAGTGTGATGATAGGAGATACTCCCAGCCATCCCAGGAGAAGTAGGGCAGTGTATGTATGACTTGTGCCAGCACAGCTAGCTGGAATTTTGTAAACAATTATGTCATTTGTATATCAAACTAAGTTGTATAGATACTTGTGCTGAAAATATATTTGTGAGGTTTGCTTTTGTTAAAATGTATTAACAGTGCACCTGCTAGAATGAAAAGAAATGTATGTGTATTATTGTAACTGAATTAAATGTAAATGTTTTAATAGAGGACACTGGGACAGCAGAGGTTAACCAGATAGCTTACTTCAAGAAAAATAATGGAAATGTAAATGAGCTGTTAAACCATTAAAACGGCTCCCACAGTGCTGAATAGGACCAGAGACAGTGGGTCTGGAAGAAGCCTTTGTTCATTAGCTCAGTAAAAAGAGGGGAAGCCCCAGGCACTGCCATAAACATTTAGATGTGTACTGTAGCAGTTTATGCTAAATTCTTGTCTCAGCTTCAAAGAAGGGATACTGTGAGAACCTAGAGTCAGGTGACCAGATGAGGTCATTCTGCAGGTCATCCTGGATATTATATTTTAGAGGGAGTAATCTCTGAATATTGAGTATTCTCTTTGGGGGAACCTGACTAGAAAGACTGCTCATGTATTTCATTATGCCTTGCTCTATGATGTAAGTTATTAGGGCATAGTAATTCTGCTAGATTCAGTCAGGAATATAGTGAAGCTAAGTTTAGAGATTGTGTTTCTTTGTTTGTACGAGTCTATCAATGTTACTTTCAGTATTTCCTGTGATTTGAACTATGGTTTACTGTAAGTATATATTTAGTATTTTCTTCTTGTTTTATTATAAATATATTTAAACTTTTTTATTTTGGCTGGTCTTTTTTCGAAACTATTTAAGCTTTGAGAATATTTGCACATATTTATTGGGAGATAACTCTGGCCACTCCTGAAAGCCGACTGTTTGGTCAACATTACCATCTGCATTAATATTAACTTTACTCAGCATAATTGGGTAGACCTGCGGTGGTGGTGCTGCGGTAGCGTTGTCGCCTACAGTAAGACGCTGTCCAGTTCGATTCTCAGCTAGAGCGTCTTCTGCATGGAGACATGCGTGAATGGGCGTACCTTCATTGAAGGTTGTGCATCAGGCCTGGCAAGCCGGTGCGTAAAAATCAACTGCCAATCAGTAGCAGACCAGAGTTCCGCTGTGGCGACCCCTAACCGGGAAAAGCCGGAAGACACAAACAAACTCAGCATAATTGGGTATCCTTTCAAGAGCCTGGTGGCAGTGAATCTGCCTTGCAGTCTGGGCAAAGTTGGTAGAGTGGGTAATCTGTATAAGCTTTTCCCAGGTGTGTGCATGTGTGAAAATTAAATCTCAGACTGCGTGTGTCAGCTACTTTGGGCAAGGTCAAGAAGCACTGGTTTCACAGTGCTAGTGGAGAGCCTTACTGGGGATCTAGGGAGTGGCAGATAGAGACCCCCAGACCCCGGGCTGAGTGTATGTCTTCTGTGCTCTTAAGGGAAATTGTGCTTGATGCAGAGAGGTCTGAATCTGAAAATGCTGAGTGTTTCTCTTAGTGAAGTCTTTCTGTGGCCTTTTCAATTGTTGTAGGTGTCTTGTGAGATGCATGCCAAACGGGGTATTGTACTTCTATAATGGGTCTGATGAGGGATGAGTAGAGAGGAACAATGACCACCTTTTTTCTAGAGGAGAACCCTCTTGTGATGAGGTGTGCCACATAGAAGGATTTCCTGACTACTGTTGCGATGTGGTTATCAAAGGAGAGACTGCTGTCCACCTGTGTCCCGAGGTCCCTTATCACACTTTCAGTGTTTAGTGAGCTACCACCTATGTGGTAGTTCATGGGTACCGAGTTTTTCCCACAGGGGATGACAGTGCACTTCTTGGCATTGAGCTTGAGGCCATGACTTTGACACCTTTTCCTTATTCAATAAAACAAGATGCAGAGGGTATAATGTGAAGTCCTAGTTTAACAGGTACTGTGCGCGATTGTTATGGAAGAGGTGCCCATCCAGGTGTGAGGCTGTATTTTCCTTGTGAAGAAGGTGATGGCGACAAACTTGGATTCAGAAGCATGCTGTAGTTTTGAAGAGGAACAGAATTTGGGAGAGTTGTTAATGTAAAGTCAGCAGTTTAAGCCGAGATTCATTGGCATGTTTTAAACCTCGTACTTCTAAACAAAGCAGTGTAAGAAACTTCTGTGTGTGGAAGATTTTCAGTCCATATATCTCTAGTTAATCACTATATTAATCAGACCAGACAATAGTAGTAGAAGTAGCCAACTTAAACTCGCCTTAAGTAAAAAATAAATAAATAAATAGGCAGACTGAAAACTAAGTCCTTAATATGTTATTAATTCAAATTCTAGCAAAGAATAGAGTATATTTTTGTTTTACTTGGATCTCTTGTCTGTTTACTTAATAAAGGATTTTCGACTGGAAACAGACTGCCTGCCTTGCTTGGATTATTTTTGAATACTTAGCAATGCTGTGCAATTATATATTTTCTGTTATTATTTTATTTATTTATTTAATTAATTATTTATTTATTTTTCTTTTAACTTAAGACTAGTTTAAGTTCGCTACTTCTACTACTGTTGTCTGATCTGATTAATATACAGTGATTAACTAGAGATATATGGACTGAAAATCTTTCACAGTGAGAAGTTTCTTACACTGTTTTGTTTTTTAACCCACTACCCTTGTTTAGTGGGTTGTTTTGAGACTTCGGGGATACCACGGAGAAACCTCAATCTTCTCTAACATGGACACTGCACCATTATTGCAGTGGTTAACATGGACACTGCACCATTATTGCAGTGGTTAACATGGACACTGCACCTTTATTGCAGTGGTTAACATGGACACTGCACCTTTATTGCAGTGGTTAACATGGACACTGCACCTTTATTGCAGTGGTTAACATGGACACTGCACCTTTATCGCAGTGGTTAACATGGACACTGCACCTTTATTGCAGTGGTTGACCTAAAAATCCAAATCCTGTCAAAATCACATTCTGACATTTATGTACATTAAAAGAAATGACAGAATCCATGCTGTTTATCTGCCCAGAAAATGTTGATGTTACTGAAACACAAATAAGGTGCGTTATTATTTATGGAATGTAGTAAACGATATACTTTCTAACAACAAGTTATCAATACAGTTGATATACTTTCTAACAAGTTATTAATACAGTGGACATAACTAAATCATTTTAATAACCTGAAAGCTGCTACTTTTGCTACTATAAAGAGAGTAAAGAGTCATTGGAAGGGAAAAAGTGTGACCTGAGTTATGTATTGTCAGCAGAGATTGTTAGTTTGTTAGTTATTTAGTTAGTTAATTAATTAATTACGCTTTATTTGCTAGAATTTGAATTAATAACATATTAAGAACTTAGTTTTCAGTCTGCCTATTGATTTATAACTGTTTATTTGACAATGAGTAGCAGGTTTTGCAGAGTTAAGTCCTTTAACTTAATGTACAACTTTTAGTAATATATTTTGAGCACTTTATTTTAACACACAAACACGTAGGAGCGGCCTTAGGTCAGCTGATGCCCTAGGCAAAAGGGCTCCACGGCGCCCCCACCACACCACCTGGTGCCCCCATCCTGGCCTACCAACCCCAAATAAATACTAGAAAAGCACCCCTGCTAGAGTGGCGCCCTAGGCGGCTGCCTAGTTGGCCTATGCCTAAGGCCGGCCATGACACGGACGCACACACTCATTTTTCATTTTGTTTAACATGTCAAGGTAGAGTGGAAAGCAAAAAGCAGCCTTCTATTTTTGTCTAGTTGTTTACTACTTAGACCTGTACATTTGGAAAGGACTGTGCAGAGCACCATATTCACAATGCAGAACTGTCCATACCATTGTTATTCATTAGGTCAGATGTTGTTAAAGACTGGGTGTTAACTGCTTGCCTGTTAAGTACCTACCATCTGGTATTTGCTAAAGTAGGCTAATGAAGGCAATTAAGACAGAAAGGCCTAGTTAGGTGTCTTTTTTAAATTATGAAAAAGATTAAGTCATGAATGGGGCATATGAGAAAGGAGGAAGTGAGCCGTGTTGGTTGAAGGACTGAAAAAAAAGGATAAATGCTCTTGGTAGAAAGCAATTTACCTTAGGAAGCTTTATGTGGCACAAGAGAGAGGGAGGGAGGGGTTTTAGGAGGATAAGGAGAATAGCCTGCTTTGGGGGGCTAGGAAGCAAGATGAGATGGGAAAAGGTCGAAAGGAGACTGAAAAATTTAGGAGGACATGAGAAGTATTGTTTGTAAGTGGGAGTGGTAGCGGGCAGGCAGATGGTGAATCAATGAATGGGAGCAAATGATGGGCAGGAAACAAGGAGGAGAAGCGAGGAGGTGGGAGAGATGGCTAGGAAAGCAATGTCCTTCAACCTACTTTCCTTTCATTGTCATGAGTTATCATGCAGTTATGAAGAGGAAGCAAAGCCAAAGCTGGTTTTGCAAGTTGAATCAGCACCAGAAGAAGAAGAACAGCAAAAGCAAAATGGGCAGGAATGTATGCTTAGCCATAGAGAAGAAAAGAGGAAGCATATGATGAAGGGATGAGTAGAACAGAGAGCCAGGATAGGACGGCAAAGCACATGTGTAGGGCAAAGGTATAGCTATGAGGAGCAAAACTCAATCTGGTAGTTGAGGACTCGATCAGTAGCTCTGTGAGCTGGGATAAAGGAAGGGGGGATGAAGAGTTTGGTAACAGAAAACAGAAGAGAACAAGAAACTGGCACCCACTGTGGTGACAGGATGGGAGTGCATTCAGCAGTAGAAGGTAGGAAGATTGAAGAGGGGACTGAGGAGACTAGACAAAGAGGAAGTCAGAAGTGGACAGCAGCCCATAAGTCTTTGTAATACAGAACTACTACCTCATATAACTCTGTTAAGACTTTCACCTTGTTCCCACATTTTAGAAAAAAAACTTCTTTATCCTTCATTTGTTAATCCTAAACAATGGACAAAACCAATCATTTTAAATATTAAAACTCATTTGTTGTACTCACTGCAACTGACAGACTTAGTCCACGGAAGTGCACGTGTACACTTTTTGGTCCGTACAGGTGACTGTATTATCAGATGTTTACTTAACCTGAATTATGTGAAATGAGCTCAGTCAGACTGCACAAAGATGCCTTGATGGCCTTTGTCTGCATGTGATCTATGTTCATATTCTACACATTTGCAGCATAGATATTCATGCATGTTATCTAGGTTACAGTACAGTGTGCTCATAGGAACTTATCACCCATCCAGTCATCTAGACTGGTTTTAAAGGTTACTAGGGAAGTATTCTGCTTGATAGTCAAGGGTAGCCTGTACCAAAGACAGGAGGTTACATTGTGCTCGGTATCTCTCATGTTGCCTGGTATTGTTGATGTGATAACATACGTTTAGGTCTGTAGAAAGGTTGTTTGCTTTACCACTTGTTCTGTTTAGAGGAAGTAATTCAAAGAGTTCTGGGCCTTTCATAGCATGGGAGGCTAAGCAGAGATCGCCCCTCAGGAGTCTGTATGATATGGAGTACAGTGACAGAGCTTTTAGTCTTTCAGAGAACCTAAGAATACTGAGACCTGAGATCTTTTTGATGAGGAAACGTTGAGTTTTCTCAAGCTGGTTTAGCCGTTTGGTGAGATACAAACTGGAATGTGCCTGATATTCAATGAAGGGCTGAATGAGGGATAAATAAAGTGAGACGACAATTTCTTTGGAATTAAGAAGATGCCATGAAGGATAAGCTGTGCAAGGTAAGATTTTCTAAGCAAGTCATTAATGTAGTGATCAAAGGAGAGGCTGTTACTGACATATGTACCCAAGTCCCTGATGACTGTGTCACTGGAATGTTTTCTTAGCAGTAGTGATAACAGATTTTCCATAAAAAGCTATGCTGCAGTTCTTGGTGTTGAGGGTAAGCCCATAGGTAATATACCAAACATTTGTTTGGTCCAGACCTTGCTGAAGAATTTGAATATCAGAATAAGATTTGATAAACAATCCCCAGTTTGCAATTATCAACAAACTTGGACAGCTGTAGTCCCTTAATATCAGCATTTATACCACATAAATATACAAAAGAGGAGGAGACCCAAGACAGAGCTTTGTAAGGTGCCAGTAGTGGCATTTATTTGTCTAGAGCAGATGTCTTCAACTGTAACAGTATGGGTTGTGTCATATAACCAGTTATCAATTTAATGAATCATGTATGAGTTTATACTGAGTTGAGAGTGCTTGTCTGTAATCCAAGTTTAGAGCTGGTCTGTATAAGGCTTAGATATTTAATTAAATTCAAGGTTTATCAAACTCTGCTGTTGCCCAGATGGGTTTTGTCAACTATGGTAGAGGAGTGGATGCTTCACTATGGTCAAAGTTATGTGGACATGGAATTTTCAGGGTGAAAGCCCCATGTTGGAAAAATGTGAATAGACAAAGCCCTTGTATAAAGCATATGTTTTTTTTTCTAGTGGAGTGTATGCAGGTATGTACATCTCCGCTAGTGTATAGTTTTAAGAAGCCATGTTGCTGTGTGTGCGTTTGTGTAAGTGCAAATGTGTGTGTGTGTCCCTGTGTCTGTGCATGCACGCATCTTTTGTGAGTAAGAGTGAATTAGACCGCAGGGACAGTGAGAAATGTCACAGTGCAGCTGTAATGAAGAAGTTGTGGGTAGGAGAGCGGTACTGACATAGGATGGGAACTGAAGCCAGAGACTGGATGCTAGTATATGGAGAGTCAAGAAGATGGTTTTGGTAACTACAGTGTAATATTATGAAAAGAATCTCAAAAGGTAAATTTCGAAAATACTAAGCCTCTACTAATTAATTAATCTGTTTGTTAAGCTATGTTATAGCCTGATAAAAAAACTCAGCATGAAGTTTTAATTTTAGTTTAAATATGACTACTCATTTCTTAATTAAAATTAGCTTTGTTTAGAGTAAAGGGGATTAGGATTAAAGTTAGTACCAAATTAACATGTGATTTAGTTCTGCAGATTGTAGAGCATGCATAAAATTGATTCATTCTCAGATGCATCTTACAGTGTAGATCTCTCAACTGGCACTCGTGGCTGCCATTTTAGTATTTTTACTAGCTATATCTAGGGTGTAATCAATCAGTTTAGCATTTTAATGAAAGGTGGACTTCACTAGGTCTGCAGTTGTATTTCAACAAGGCTGTATTTATTATTATTATTACAGTTTTAGTATGCAGCTGCTGGTATGTGTACAGCTTCACTACATTCATTAATACTAAATATTTTAGCTTAGGTTAAGAAATCAGAAATTAATTGACATTTCTAGAGTTCAGTTAGAGAACTGAAGTTCTTAAGTTTGCATTTACATTTATTTGTCATTGCTGTTCTGAGCTGTGTGCTAGTATGTCTGTCCTGATCAAAACAGCTAACACATTCAGAGTTCAGAATAGATGATTCACTGTCCTCTGAAATAATTGATTCTCTGCTAATCTGGAAATTGGTCTTTACACCCATGAGAAATAGAAAGTGGAACTAACTACAGCTGCAAGAGTTGGCCCTACTTCACTGACTAAAATTATCACGATCTTTAAGTTGTACACTGGAAATTTTCTGGGACAAGGTTGTCTTGTCATAGTATGCAGTAATAGTCTTCTTACCTAAACTGTACTTTTTGCTAAATTATTTTGTTGTAAATTTGTAGAGCTGCTTACGTATTAGAAGTTTATATAAATCCTTGTATTTTTAGCTTATTTTAATTTTTATCTAATGGCCTTAGGAAAATTCATGCAGTTTATTCATTTATTTATTTGACATTTGTTGACCGGGTTAGTCTGACTAAGCTGTTGTCCTTTTTCAGTGGAGGCCCAGGAGGAAAAGCTACACCGTTAACACATAGATTTATACAAATTTTAAGAAACTGGATACATAGTTTACCATAAATGAAAAAAGATCAACAATAATACACAGAGAATATATAAGCATAACTTACAGTACAGTCACTAAAGTAGTACATCCATACTATATGCCTGTGCCATAAACACAGTATACTATGTCACGTTATCGTATAGTGATGCGTTATAGGTTCATAGGTTCATAGGTTCATACTAGGCTATCTGCCCAAGGGCATTTATAAGCCTAGCCCATAGTTATGTGGCTTTTGCCACCCCTTTAGTTTGAATAAAAACTATGCCTATCATTTTGCTGTGCCTTTGTCAAGCAGTGACACTGAAGTAATCCCTGGGGTATATCTGCGATCTCCCATCCATTGGTCAAGATTCCTCTTGAACAAGGCCAGCAAGGTGCTCTGCCTCACATGTACCGGGATTTTGTTCCACAGCATAGGGAGTCTCTGGGTGATGAATCTGTCCCTCCAGCACGTTCTATTTATAACCGTGTCAAGGTTTAAGTCTCCGCCTTGTGGTTCTGAGGGATCTAGATTTTTTGAGGTGAAGCATATTCATCAAATCTGGGTTTGACTTGGCCTTATATGTCAGGCACAGGTCACCTCTGAGCAAGCGGTATGAGACTGAATAGAGCTGGAGTTCTTTCAGTCGGGCAGCATAAGACATATTTTTGAGACCCTTTATCCTTTTGGTGAGGAACTTTGGGGCCTTTCAAGCTGCAGCAGGTGTCTGGTCAGATTCATTCGAACGGGCATTGTACTCAATCATAGGTCTAATGAGTGATGAGTACAGGGGACGATGACCTCCCTTGATCTAGATGTGAATCCCTTCATGATCAGGTGGGTGATATAGAAGGTTTTCCTAACTACTTTAGCAACATGAGTGTCAAACGAAGGCTACTGTCAACCTGGGTCCCCAGATCCCTGATGACTTTTCTGTGCTCAGTGGATTGCCACCTATATGGTAGCTAGGGTAACCTTGTTTTCCCAAGGGTATGACTATGCATTTTTGGCTTAATTTCAGGCCATGGCTCTGGCACCAGTTATCAGTTTCTGTGAGGCCCTTCTGGAGGATATCTCAAGGCCAGATGTGTTTTCGACTATGGCCCAGTTTGCAGTCATCTGCAAACTTTGTCAGCCATAACCCTCCTGTGTTTGCTTGTACTTCAGAAAAGTAGATGCCGAACAAGAGTGGACCCAGGACTGAGCCCTGTGGGACACCACTTGTGACAGGCTTTGAGTCTGACATGGCTCCAGCAACTCTGACCCTCTGGGTTCTGTCACTTAGCCAGTTTGCAACCCATCTTGTGATGTATGGGTTTACATTCAAGCTGATGAGTTTTTCGATGATACCTGAGTGGGGTATTGTGTCGAAGGCCTTTGCCAGGTCGAGGTAGGCTGTATGGACTGCCTTTCCCTCATCAATGACCTTGGTGACTGTCTCAAAAAAGTCAACCAATTGCAAAATAAGTGCTATAAATCAATTATGTTAGCAGAATTGTGTTTCAGTACAACAGTATGTGAGGACCAACGACTTCCTGCCTTTGCAAAAGCAGGATAGCAAGTTAACAAATATGTCCGTAGCAAATAGAAACTTCTGTAGGCAATTTCATGCAGAGAAAATAGTCTGCCTGTTTATCATGTTTTAGGAGGAGAAGCCAAAGTATGCAGAGTATTAACCTTTTAGAAGAGGTAGTATTGCATGCATGGATAATTCTGCAGGTAAGGAAGTTTTGTGTTGTGTGAGAAGTTTTCATTCTGTAAGACTGGGGTGTACAATTTGTAACTATGTCAGGGTCCTGTTGTATGATATAGGAGGTGCTTGAGGAAAATCCAGCCTCCCCAAGTGAGGATCCAGAAACACTAGGGAAGAAGTCCTTTGAAACGTGGTTCTGATTCTGATGCAGTACGTCTGGAAGGTGTTGGATTCCTAAAAGAGGAAATGTATAGAAAGTGATGTGCATGGGGAAGAAGAGGTAATTGCTATTTTTTGAGACCTGAATGTGCAAAAGGGAATTATTGCTGTTAAAATAAGAAATAGCTCTGTACTTCAGGATAAATTTGTTGTGACCAAGTGCAGAAGGGAAAACTTCTAGGAGGTAAACAAAGACTGATATTTCTTTTTTTTTTTTTTACTTGAACTTTTTTATTTTTGTTTAAGTTGGCATCTTATAAATACAATAGATGAAAAAATGAAATATATAACATATATACAGTCTTAAAACTAAATAATTTCATAACATTTTAAAACTGTATACAATGGTGTCTATACAGATTATGACATAGTTGGTCATTATATAAAGAATCATCATAAATGTCATGTATTTTTGTCCATTTTCTCAAGTATTTCCATCACTTTCATTCAGCTGGTGTTGTAAGATGTAGGTCAACTGGTTCTGTTCTTCCAAGTGGTAATTTCCATACTTCCAACTGTTGATGCAAGATTTTTAAATTCTTTGAAGGTAGGCAAAGTCATACTTTTCCAATGAATGGTGATAATCATTCATGCTATAGCTAATAATGTGCATAAGATTGACAGATCTTTTTTTAGAACACACTTTGGGTACGGGAGAATTAAATAATATCTTTGACTTTGTTAGCTGAAAATTATCATTAAAAATAATCTGAAAAAAAAGATATTTTTCTAATACTCAGTGAGGCATTTACATCCATAACAAATATGTTGCCAGTCAGCTTTTAATTTTATCTCATATCCCCAACATTTTTCTTCTTTGACAAAAATTAAAGTTAATTTGTGTGGTGTAAAAAAATTCCTGTGTAAAAATCTCCACGTAAATAGTTGCCAATGAATTGATAGTGCTGAATGTTTTCATGATTTAAGAATATTTTTTTTTTCCTCTTCAGATGGGGGATGTTCATTTATCGGTGTATAATAATTCCAATATGTCCTTGGTATGGTATGGTTTTTTCTTTTTAACAATTTTGTTTATGTTGGATAAGTAACCATTACCTAAGTAGAAATATTGATATTTCTCATGCCTGGTTTTGAGTTATGAGAATGGTGTAATGAAAGAGAAAAAGAGAGAGTTGCTTAAAGCAGTGGTTAAGGTGTCTGTAAGCAGAGAAACGGAAATTGTGCTTGAGATTGAAAGCTACGTCTGTTTATAATGAGGTTAAATTCAAGTTAAACTTTTATGATGTCGTTAAAATTATATCTGTGATACTGTGAGAGAAAAACTGGTTTATAATGTGATGCCTGTAGTTTTTTATTTATATTTGTAAGCTTTATTTAAAGGACACCTACATGAAGCAGTATATTATTTCTTCACCAGAATTCCTTGTTCCGTCCCTAACCACTGACCCCACTATGCAAAAAACCAATTTAACCACAAAGTTAGCTATATTTTTTTTTCCTATGGCAATTTCGAGCGAGTGACTTTTGGCACTGGAAGCCATGTTACCAAAAAAAGTACTCTCGTGCTTGCTTAATCCTCTGAAAAGTCGTGCATCATCCAGACCGCGTATTTCCTCATTATTCACACGAACACGCCCTCCTCTTTCGTTATTCACCCTGGAAGTGCCCACTGTTTAATTATGCACACTCTCACAAGTATTTGTATTCAACGGAGCCCTTCACACTGCCTTCCTTTAAGCATAAATATGCCCACGACTTGAAGCAGGAACTTACTGTGCAGGTAACTGTTGCATGGCTTTAATATGTCTAACGGATGCTACCATAACTGTGAACTCTGCAGAGACTACTTTTCCGACTCTAAGAACTTGCTGTTATTGTAGGGATTTTATTGCTGTTCTGAGAATCTATCCCTCTCTTTCTTGATTGTGCAACATTGCTTTTCTGGGTGAGTTCAGTGATTACTGATTGTTTGAGTAGTGAATTTTTAACCCATGCAGAGATTGTGTTTTTACCTGTTGAAATGCATTATAAATTCTTGGCTGCAACAGTCATAGCATCATAGGAGATCACTAGGCTAATGACCCTGGGGCCCTTACAAGCCTAGCCAAGAGTTTATCCCCAAAAGGAGCCTCGGTTAGTACCAGTCACCCCTGTCAATGAGAAACACAGGTGGAACACCTGGGACAAATTTGTGGTTTCCCATCCACTCATCAAGGTTGCGTTTGAAGAGGGCCAGTGAAGTACTCTGTTTGACATGTATGGGGAGTCTGTTCCAGAGACTGGGTAGACTCTGGTAGACAAACCTGTCTCTTCAACAGGTTTTGTTAATGTCGCTTATTAGATTCAGGCCTTTTGAGTGGGTAATGCGCAGGGAGTTAGACTTATGGATATGGAGCATCTCTAGTAGAGCAGGGTCCAAGATTGCCTTGTAGGTGAGACACAGATCACCTCTGAGCAATCTGTATGATACCGAGTAGAGTGATGGTGATTTGAGCCTGTCTGTACAGGACAGGTGTTAGGCCATGGATTCTCTTTTTGAGGTATTTCTGTGGACTTTCCAGTTGGTGCAGATGTTTGGAGAGATGCATACCAAACAGGGCATTATACTCCATTATAGGTCTAATGAGGAGGAGTATAAAGAGGAAATAACCTCCTTTTTTTCCTGGATGCAATCCCTTTACTTATGAGAGGAAACAAGTAAAAGGCTTTTCTGACCACTGCCGCTACATGATGGCCGAATGTGAGATTGTTATCATACTGAGTACTCAGGTCTCACACTACAGGATGTTCTTCATGTTCCACTGTTGCAGTCATCACTTTTGGGGTTATCCCTGCCAGGGTAGCCCTTGGACGGCCTGAATACCAGAGACTTAGTATTTTTGTGCCGGTTGCTGTTGCTTGAGGACTGACGTCAGGTCGTCAGTGCTATAAAGGAAGGCAGCCAACGCCATTACATCAGTCTTTCTTGCCATGGAGCCAAAGCAGAAGCAGTTCGCATGAATGCCAGTCGGCCGCTACCTGAGTTCATTTCTGAATTGAAGTTGAAGTCTTCAAAAGTTAAGTACCCCGTTGGGCATCCTTTTTTCTTGCACTAACCGATGTCAGAAAAAGTTAATAATTTTCTCACCTGTGGAAAGCAAATACCACACCAGGACTTCCACTCTTACTGTGTCACTTGTCTAGGCCCAGACCACAATGTCCCTCAATGTCAGTCCTGTGCTTTGTTTAATGCCAGAACTATTCATCATCAGGCCGTTATTGTAGCCAGATACTTCTGATTACAGTCCTCTAATTCTGATATGGCTTTGGTAAGCCATCTGACAGCAGATATTCCAAAAAAACGTAAATATAAAGACAGAGACAGACCACAAAGGACCAAACCTTCCAACAACACTACCGCAAAGCTGGTCGTCAGTCCTCCGGAATTCAGTGATGTGCCTTTGCAGCCCCTGATGCCCGCTTCAGTTGATTCACAGGCTGCTACCGAAACCCTTTCAGAGTCCGGTATGCCGCAGAAGTCTTTAACGTCCATGGATCCTGTGGTCGTCTCTACCTTGGATGGGTCCAGAGCTGCTGTGCAGGCACCGGCTTCCGAGGAAGTCCTTCGCAATACTGAATCCAGACATAAACCGACATCTTCCATCACAGCTACCGTTCTCTCTAAAACAACCGAGTTCCTTAGACCCAGGGTGCGAACCACCCCCAAGAAACTGACTACCAGCAATTCTCCGGCGCCTGCTCCCTTACATCAGTCACAAATGCTTAAAAGGGCAGAGGACCCTTATCATGCTGATTAGGGGAAGCCAAGACGCTTCTTCAGAAAGAAAAATAGATCTGTCTCCAGTAGTTGTGTCTGAACAAGAGTCAGATGACTCCGATGCATCGGATTGTGAAGATATGCAACCCCTCTCTACATATGAAGATTCTGATGCAGAGGAATCTATTCCTTCAGCCTCTCCCCCACAGGATTTTTCCTTTGGGGAAACCCTGCACACATTAAGGGAGAATTTCAAAATGGGAGAGTCAAAGACTACCCACAGTCTAAAAAGAGACTCAGAAAGTTCCTGGACCTTCCACAGCACAGGCCCTTAGCCATCCCCCCAGTCCTAGATGTGGTGGATGATGTCTTCCTGGAATCCAGCTTGACTCCAGATGCCCTCCCTCCTGTTCCCAGGAAACCAGACAGGTACTACAGAGTCCCTGACTATCACAAATATCTTTTCAAAAATCCAACAGCTGACTCTGAGGTCATTACTCAATGCCCAAAAGGGGTTAAAGCTAATCTGACTAGGAATCCCACCCCCTCAGACAGGGATTGCAGACCACTGGACAGATGGGGTAAAAAAGTATACACCTCCACTACTCTTGCTATCAGAGCATTAAATTGTCAGTTCCATATTGCTTTAATATCAGCAACTTACCTTGGAACTCCTTAAACAAAAAATTTCCTCCTTTCCTGCATTGGCAGAATCCAAAGATTTATAGGAGTTAATGCACTCTGCTGGTCAAGTAACCAAACACTCTTTGCACTGCGGTTTTGACACCCTAGAAGCATCTTGCAGGACAGCAGTCACTGGATCTGTCTTTAGAAGACATGCATGGCTTAAGGAACAACCCCTGCCAGACCATGTCAAATCAAAACTGTTGGATGCACTCTTGCATTTGGTAATTTTAAAAGCAGAGAGTCTTAAAAAAGATGGAAGAAAAGGCTAAATCTATGCAGACTGTTAAAGATTTCTTACAGGTACAGCCCCCTAGATTCAGCAGGTATTTTCCTTCCAAACACTGGTCCTTTCCTGCAGCTAGCAAACAGGGCCAACCTAGGCCCCATGGGAAAAGACCCCCTAGACAGCAATCCAGGGGTTGCACAGATTTAAGCAGTGGACTGCCTCCATTTCAAAACCAGGAAGTTCTCAGCCTTCACCTTATGGTAATAACTCAATGACTCACCCCCTCCCAATCTGACCTCTGTCCACCATCACATACCCCTAGGAGGAAAACTCCTTTCACTCAAACACCTGGACACCATTACCAAGGACTAATGGTTCTGAACATTGTGTCTCAGGGGTACAAATTCTCCTTCCACACCTCCCAACCCCAAAAGGGTCCCCAGATCTACCACCAAATCAGTGGGCAGAGGCTCAAAAGCAAATCCACATCCTGCTCTCCTAGGGAGCAGTGGAACCCGTTCCTCCAGAGCAGATAGGCCAAGGCTTCTACTCCAGACTTTTTGTGGCACCCAGAAAAGAGGGTACCTGGCGCCCCATCCTCGATCTTTCCTTTCTAAACACCTTCCTGGTGATCCCAAAATTCAAAATGCTAACCCTCCATCAGCTGCTACCCATGCTGTCCAAGAATGCCTGGCTAGCCATTCTGGACCTAAAAGAGGCCTACCTCCACATTCCCATCAGTAGTCCTGCAGAAAATATCTTCGCTTTAGGACAGGATCTCAAAACTTTCAGTTCTCTATGCTTTCCTTTGGCTTATCTACTGCTCCCACAGTTTGCACAAAATGCCTGGCTCCGGACATTGCTTTTTGTAGACAAAGAAATATTCAAATCTACCCCTACTTAGACGAGTGCCTTATTCAAGCAGACAGCCAGGAAAAACTGCTCCAAGACCTGGCCTTTGTAAAGGACCAGCTAACCTCCTTAGGGTACACAATCAAAAATAAATCCATACTGATACCCAATAAAAGGATAATCTTCCTGGGAGCAAGTCTGGACACAGCATCCTATATGGCATACCTAACACCAGAGAAACAAAGTTCCCTATCAGCTTACTTCTCTCAACTGGTCACCAGGCCCCAGCTTTCTGCAAGGAAAATCCTGCAAGCCCTGGGGTACATGGCATCTTGCTTACTCCTTATTCCATATGCCAGACTGCATATGAGGAAACTCCAATGGTACCTAAAGAGCCTCTGGTGTCAGCACTCTCAAGATCTGTAAACTCTTCTACCTATTCCTTGCCTAAGGAAAGAATTTCTTTGGTGGGCAGCAGCCTGCAACCACAATCGGGGACTGCCCTTCTCCCTACACTCCACAGCCCAGACAGTCACCACAGATGCATCAGACTATGCATGGGGTGCACACCTGGACGGCAGGTGCATACAGGGCATATGGAACCCCCAGCAGCTCCCCCTGCACATCAGTCTTAAAGAAATGTGAATATGAATTCACCCAACTCATCACTGATCCCACCCACTCTAATAACTCTCATTCAACTTCAACTCTCATTGACTGGATCCTAGTCTCTCACCCTTCCAAATACCATAACCCTGAAACCCTACCAAACTCACTCAGCGATCAGTGTACTATAAAAGTTTTCAGATACTCCCCTAATATACTAAACCCCATAGATTCATGACATGCCGCAAATTAACTAATTTTGACCCTGAAGTCTTTAGATCCCTTCTCTCTGAAATAAACTGGACCCCACTATATCAACCCCCCTTAAATGAAGCAGTTCAGTTCTTCAACTCTTCATTCCTAAGTATTCTAAATTCACTGGCACCTCTCCGAACTATTCAAATTAAATCCAAGCCAGCTCCTTGGTTGACTAAAAATACTAGATATTTACTCAAATATAGAGATAGAGCATGGAAAACCTGGTCCAAAACCAAACTCCAACTAGATCAGCAGAAATACAAAGAACTTAGAAATACAGCCAAAAGACAAATAAACCTTGACAAAAAAGAACTTCTACCACAATCCATCCTCTATCTTTAAATCAAATCCCAATAAGTTCTGGAACTCAGTTAACCATATACTACACCCAGGTTGCCCAAGCTCTCCAAATCCATGTCCTGACAAAACACACGAGGAAACTGCCACCATATTTAACTCCTACTTTATTGACTCTATAACCAAACTGCTTAACCCCATCCCCACTCATCCTACCCATGCCAGCAATTTGACCATCTCAGACCCTGTATCAAAAAGCCCTACTACATATAATTTCTCATTGAAACCAGTTTCTACCAACCTTATCAAATCGCTACTATCCAAACTAAAACCATGCTCCACATCTGTTGATATCCCATCTTCTTTCCTACAGACTGCAGCTGACCCTCTTGCCCTTTCAGTCTCCATATTAATAAACCTCTCCATCTTAGAATCAAGTGCCCCTACTATCTGGAAACAATTCTATGCCCTCCTTATACTTAAAGGAGGTAACTCCACTGATACATCTAACTTTAAACCTATCTCCCCTCTCCAAACTACTAGAAAAATGTATTCATAAACAATGCAATACCTAATTCAAGAAAATCTGCTTACACCTACCCAACATGGATTTCGTCCCAAACATTGTACCGCTACAGCTCTTCTATCCTTCCTAAATACTGTATGCCTTGCCAGGGACAACAACAAACTTGTCTCCTGTCTGTTCCTAGACCTCTCAATGGCCTTTGACACAGTTTCACATCCTCTCCTTCTGCAAAAACTTACTAACCTTCATTTCTCCCCCACTACAGTATCTTGGTTCAAAAGCTCTCTCTCCAGTTGCTACCAGTCTGTAAAATGACTATCAGCTCACTCACCTCTGCTCGCCATAACTACAGTTGTCCCACAAAGTTCCATCCTTGGTCCACTACTTTTTAATATCTTTACCAATCTTCTCTCCTAAAGATATTAAAAAGTAGTGGACAAAGGATGGAACCTTTAATATCTTTACCAGTCTTCTCTCCTACTGTGGTGGTGGTGCTGCAGTAGCGTTTTCGCCTCACAGTAAGATGTTGTCCTGTTCGATTCTCAGCTAGCGACTTCTGTGTGGAGACATGTGTGAATGGGCGTATCTTCATTGAAGGTTGTGCGTCAGGGCCAGCAACTCGGCACGTAAAAATCTACTGCCAATCATTAGCGGACCAGAGTTCCGCTGTGGCGACCCCTAACCGGGAAAAGCCGAAAGACACAACAACAACCAATCTTCTCTCCTCTTCCTGTGCAGAGTAATCTGTAATACAATATGCTGATGACTCAACACTCATTTCTGTCGTTGACTCCCCAGCTCAGCTTACCTCAGTTACACAGACTTCCTTCAACCTGGTTGAAAGCTGGCTATCCAAAAACCAACTTATTCTAAATCCCCAAAAAACTAAACTATTACTCTTTCTTCCAAAACACCTTCACTACATCAAACCATCCTTCTCAATATTGTCCCTAAATAATACTCCTATACAGGTAGACACCAACACAAAACTACTTGGCGTCATCATTGATGACCACTAAACGTTTGATGTACATATCAACAATTGCACTAAGAAAACACATCGAAAGTTAGCATTCCTGTACCGTAATAAAAAAATTCTTAATAAAGAAGCCAGACTAACCTTATCTGACTCCTTCCTATCTCTTACCCACCCTACTGTATAGCTCACAAATTCTAACTAATCTTAACACTGGACTACTAGCCAGACTTGAAACAACTTACAACAAGATTGCTAGATTTGTTACACAAAACACATATAAGTCACATCACTGTCTCTCATTGAAAGAACTACACTGGCATGAACTACCTAACCTTCTCCAGCTAACTCTAAGACACAGATCATTCATTCTAAATCTCTACAAACCCTCTTACTGTCTAACTCACTCTCCCCTAATCTCTTACTACACCCCAACAAGACCTCTTCGTAGTTCTAGTCAAGAGTTATTACAAATCCATAAACCCAGTACCAAAACTGGACAAAATCTCTATAGCTTCATCCCTGCTGACGTGCCACATAAAATTAGGACTCTACAATAACAAAAACAATTTAAAACAGCTACTAAACAATACCTGCAATCAAAATGGATATGTCATTGTAACCATCCCCCATAAACCTTTTCTCTCTTGGCTCCCTAATCCCTCCTCTAGCCCCTCTCTATCCTTCCTATCAACCATCTCTCACCTTCCACCTAAAACTCTTACTAATACAAATCATACATGTCAAATATATTTTACTGCTTCAAATTCATTGTATTAAAATGTTAAACTTTTTGGATTAAATACAGACCTCCCAATTACTACCTACTTTTTACATCAGGCACTTTTCTCTATAAACATTTACTCTCCTCTGGAGACATCCATCCCAACCCTGACCCCTCTTCACCTTGCACCTCCCCCTCCCCGTCCCCTTCATCCACCTTAACTCCTCCTGCTCTCAACCCTCTTCCAACAACCAATCAGATATACAACCTCAGTCCCAATACCCAAAACTTCGCAAACACCTAACCTTTTATTCACTAAACATTCAAAGCCTAGCAAATAAAATTACTGATCTACACTCTTGGATAGCTTACAACACATCCTATCCCTATCAAAAACATGGCTCAAGCCTCATATCTCAAACAGTGAAATGCCCCCCCCCCCCCCCCTGGTTACAACATCTACCGCTCTGATAGAACGTCAAAGAAAGGAGGTGGTGTAGCCATCCTCTACTCGCATTCATCTTACCCCACACCTATTCCTAGCTTCCATCCTGCTAAACTCCTCATTCTTAACCTCCATCTAAATCTTCACAAAAAACTTTCTGTAGCTTCCATCTATATTCCTCCTGGCAACAATATACCCATTCTCGAAAACATACTATCCTGGTTCTATCTCAATATACCTTATGAAACACTCATCGTAGGGGATGTCAATATAGACTGGTCTAAACTTTCTACTGACTCTCCCTCACTCAGTATTCACCTTCATGGTTTCCACCAACTACTTTCTACCCCCACTCGTTTCCACAAAAACTCTACTTCCAGCTCCACTATAGACTGGATTCTTACTAACTCCCCTCAACATTACCACCAGCCCAAAACCCTACCAGACTCCCTCAGTGACCATCTCCCTACCTCTGTCCTAAGATATGACCCTCACACTCCTAAACCCCACCTCTTTAGAGATTGTCGGAAACTATCCTCATTTAACTCTTCTCAATTTAACTCACTACTGCAAAACATTGACTGGTCCATCCTTAAACAACTTCCCCTGAATGATGCCGTTGACACTTTTAATAGCATCTTCCTAAATGCCCTGGACTCCCTTGCTCCCTCTAGAATGATCAGAGTGAAATTTAATCATGCTCCCTGGCTTTCAAAACAAACTAAGACCATCATGAAACAGAGACAGTGCCTGGAAAGCCTGGATCAAAACTAAACAAACACTTCATCTTCTCATATATAGACAACTACATAATCTTGCCAAAAAACAGACAATTAAAGACAAAAAAATCATTTTATAGCTCAGGCCAGCATAAGCATAGATCTAACCCTCGTAAATTCTGGTATACACTATATAGCATCCTTTACCCAGGCTTTCTCTCTAACCCTTCCCCCTACCCAAACTCGACTCCGGAGGAAACAGCTACCCTACTTAATTCCCACTTCATTTCCTCCATCTAAAACCTCCTACCCTCTCAGCCTAACTCCTACTCCTTACCTGATCCAACACCCATCCCCAATAACACTTTTTTCTCATTCCAGCCACTTCCCACTTCTTACATCAAATCTCTACTGCTCAAACTCAAACCCTGCTCTCTCTCTACTAATAAATTACCTCCCACCTTCCTCAAACTTGCAGCTAACTCTATTGCCTACCCTGTGACTATATTAATTAATAGATCCATGCTAGAATCTACTGTTCCTACTCTTTGGAAATCTTTCTACACTACCCCTCTCCATAAAGGAGGCAACTCCACTGGCCCTACCAACTATCGACCTATTGCCATTCTATCCCCCCTATCTAAGATCCTAGAAAAATGTATCCATACTCTGCTTCTAAACCACCTTCTCAATCACAACTTACTCACCCCTACTCAACATGGTTTCCACCCCTATCACAGCACTACTACTGCTCTACTCTCCTTCACCCACACCATTGCAGAATCCCTGGACAATAATAAACCTACCTCCTGTCTCTTTCTAGACCTCTCCAAAGCTTTTGATACAGTATCCCATCCTTTACTTCTATCTAAACTTGCAAACTTTCACCTATCCTCCTCCACCTTCAGCTGGTTCGCTAGCTATCTATCTGGACGCCAACAATCAGTCAAATGGCTCTCCTCCTATTCTCCTTTCCTGCCTATCTCTACTGGTGTTCCACAAGGTTCCATCTTAGGGCCCCTTTTATTCAATATCTTCACTAATGACCTCTACACCTTTTGCAATAATTCATCTCTCATTCAATACGCTGATGACTCCACTATTATTTCTATAGCCGACAACATCTCTGAACTACACACTCTAACCCAAAAAGCTCTACTCTCCACCAAACAATGGCTTTCAAAAAAACGTACTTATCCTAAATCCCAAAAAAAACAAACTCTTGCTCTTCCTTCCCCGTTCTCTTGCTCAACATAGATCTTCCTTTGTCATTAAATCTTGTAATAATACAGCCATCCATCCTGACACCCACACTAAACTCTTAGGGGTTATCATTGACATTGAACTAAAATTCAATCAGCATCTACAGCAATGCATAAAGAAAACCCATCAAAAACATGGTCTCCTATATCGGAACAGAAAATACCTCACTCCTGAGGCTAGACTCACCCTTGGACAAGCACTTTTCCTCACCACTCTCCTCTGTGCTGCCCCAGTTCTCACAAATATTCAAACTACTACCCTGAACAAACTCCAACAAACCTACCACAAAATAGCCAGATTCATCACTAACTCCCCAAACAACACACACCACTGTATTGTCTTAAAGTCTCTACAATGACTGGAGCTCCCACAACTACTACATCTCTACCAATTTCACATGCTGCACTCTATGTTCTTTAAACCCTCCTGCTGTCCATCTCTATCTCTCCTCGTTTCTATCTATACCCCTTCTCGATCTCTCCACACCTCAAATCAGCAATTGCTCGATATCTACCACCCTAATAGGTCTGTAGGTAAGCAACTCTACAAGCATTCTGTGGCCCAAGCTTGGAATAAACTTCCCCTGGATATACGCTCTATCTCTCATACTCCACTATTTAAAAAAGAACTGAAGACACATTTACTCAATTCTAGAACCTGTCCCTGCTATGAACCTACTTAGTTCTCCCCTCCTCCCACACTCATATTTCTCTCATTACATCCTACTATCACTCTTGACTTTCCCCATCTGTTCAGCAACTAAGAATTACATTTCTTCAAAGAAACAAAACATGCGGTTGTTTATTTCTACACGTGTAGATGTTTATTGCTATTGTTTGCTATTATTGTTTGTAATACTTGTTTTTTTCTTGTTCTGTGATCATATATTGTATTTGCTGGAACTTTTCTCCTCGGGTCTCCACTGAAAATGGGACAATAACCCAGTTGGACTAACCCGGTTAACAAATGTCAAGTAAATAAATAATAAATAAATTGTATTGTATATATACTGTTAACCTGTATCATTTATTGTACTATTTACTTTTGTCTTGTTAATCTGTGTGGAGCTTTTCTCCTCGGGCCTCCACTGAAAAAGGGCTACCAAGCTCAGTCGGACTATCCCGGTCACAAATGTAAAATAAAATAAATGATGGCTGTGCAGCAGGCTTTGATAGCTTTCAAGCACCTGCTCTTTCCAGGGGTTCTCCTGATCAAAACAGAGAACACCACAGTAATGTGGTATATCAACAAGCAGGGAGGGACCCACTCCTACCCATTGTGCAGGCTGGCCATGACCCTTTGGTTAAAAGCCTCTTCCATGCAACTTCACCTGTTAGCACAATACCTGCCAGGCTCCCTAAACTCCTGGCAGACCAATTAAGCAGAAAACTTCTGGACCCCCACAAGTGGCAGCTCAACAGAAACACCTTCTTACTAATAGCTCAGAAATGGGGAACCCCAGAGGTCAACCTATTTGCCTTCCACACTAACCATCAGCTCAGCAAATTCTGCACCAGGGAACATCACTGAAGAGCATGGAAAGTGGATGCCCTCTCCTTCCCCTGGGTAAACCTCTCTTTCTATGCCTTGCATCCCCTACCTCTCATTCCCAAGGTACTGAACAAAATAAGGGAAGAAAAACCAAGGACCGTTCTCATAGCTCCAGACTGGCCCAGGCAGTACTGCTACCCCTTGCTACGAAGCCTGTCTCCTCTGCCCCCATGGAATCTTCCTCAGATTTCCAACCTCCTAACCCAGAGGGAAGGAATATTCATGCACCCCCAATTGCAGACACTCAGTTTTGCAGCTTGGCTTATACACTGACCCAGGTTCTCAGTGTTATCAGGGAGGCCAGACGACCTAGCACCAGAAAATCTTGTGCAGATAAATGAAAAAGGTTCTGTACCTGGATCCAGTCTAAGGGGGCAAATACGGTACAGCCCTCCATCCCTCTCATCCTGGATTATTTAGCTGAACTACTACACAGTGGTCTGTCTTTGTCCTCTATAAAAATTCATGCCTCTGCAATTTCAGCTCATTTTCCCACCGAACAGCCTCTTTTTTTACACCCTATGATCAAACAGTTCCTCAGAGGGGCTAGCAACTTGAGGCCCCTCAGAAGGGCACCTACACCAGCTTGAGATCTTAATTTTGTCCTGGAAAAGCTCACCCTGCCTCCTTTCTAACCAGCCTCTTCTGCAGAGCTAAAATTTCTCTCCTGGAAGACAGCCTTCCTCCTGGCCATCACTTCAGCCAGAAGAGTCTCTGAGCTACAAGCACTTATGGCAGTGGAACCCTTCATCATCAATGCAGACAGGGTATCCCTCCGAACGAACCCATCCTTCATGCCCAAGGTGGTTTCCAGTGTGGCTCTCAACCAATCTATCCATTTGCCCTCCTTCTTTCCCAACCCTCAAAACAAGGGAGAAATAATTCTACACTCTCTAGATGTGCACAGACAGCTCAGATATTATCTGGACAAGACTAAAGCTTTCAGAAAATCTGATCAACTGCTAGTTGGCTTTGCTTCAGGGCAGAGGGCAAAGCCATCTCCAAGCAAACCATTTCCAAATGAATAGCACACTGCATCTATTTCTGCTACAAACAGCATGGCAAGCCTCCCCCCAAGGGGATCAGGACACACTCCACCAGAGCAGCCTCTACCTCTGCATCTTTCCTCAGAGGAGTCCCCACTTGAGACATCTTGCCACCTGGACATCTGTTCACTCCCTTACCAAACATTACCACCTGCCTCTCTTTTCCAAATCCAGGGCAGGTTTTGCCTCTGCAGTCTTGCAGGGCATTCTAGCCAGCCCCTAGCTTTCTCGACTGCCTCCGCCCTTTTCCTCAGCTTTGAGAATCTACCCAAAAGTGATGACTGCAACAGTGAAACACGAAGAACATAGTATAGTTGTGTACACTTACCATAAATGTAGATGTTCGAGTGTCTTCACTGTTGCAGACCTGGTTTCCCTCCCTCTTTCCCCCTTTTTTTCTTGTTGTTACCTTCTTACTTGTATTTCTCCTTTCCCTACAAAGGGACATTTTGGTACTTGTATTCCACTGGTGGGGTTCTACCACCACAGCCTGGTCTCTTATTTTGGGGGCTCCTGACTGGTTAGGGCAAGAAAAACTGAGGTAATGGCATTGGATGCCTTCCTTTGTACCACTGGAGACCTGATGTCAGTCCTCAAGCGACAGCAACTGATGTGAAATACTAAGTCTCTGGTATTCAGGCTGGCCTGGCAGGGATAACCCCAAAAGTGATGACTGTAACAGTGAAGACACTCAAACATCTACATTTATGGTAAGTGTACACAACTGTACTTTGTGTGCTTAGGGGGTTGCCGTTGATGTGGTAATCAGTAGGTGCCGTGTTTTTGCTGAATTATTTGATGATAAATATTTTTGCCTTCAGCTTGAGTTCATGACTTTGGGACCAGTCATGAGTTGCTGTGAGACCCTCTTGCAATATGTTAACATCATTTATGGAGTCAATGACTGCACCCAACTTAGTCATTCTCAAACTTGGTCAGCCACAGGCCTTTTGTCTTTGCCTGGACCTCTGAGAAAGTAGATGCCAAACAGTAGGGGTCCCAGGATAGATCCCTGGGGAAATCCACTAGTGGCAGGTCTGCTGTCAGAGGTGGCGGTACCTATTTTGACCTTGAGGGTCCTGTCGGTGAGCCAGTTGGCCACCTGCCTAATGAGATAGGGATTTACGCCAAGTTGTGTTAGCATTTCTATGATGCCCGATTGGGAGATTGTGTCAAAGGTATTGGCCAAGTCAAGGTAAGCTGTATGTACTGACATTACCTCATCCAGGGCCTTGTTGATGGTCTCAAAGAAGTCCAACAGGTGCAACGAGCAAGATCTGCCCTTGATGAATCTGAACTGGGTGGAGTCAAGTGCTTGGAGATTGCGTATGTCATTGTTTGAGATCCATAATAATATGCTCCATGGCTTTACAAATCCAACTTGTCAAGCTAATGGGACAGTAGTTTCCAGGGTCAGTAGTGGCAACACCTTTGTGCAAGGGAATGACAATGGCAGATGTTCTTCGTGTTTCACTGTTGCAGTCATCACCTATGGGTTATCCATGCTGTGGTAGCCCTCGGCCGGCCCGACTATGAGTCAATGTTTTTCTGTGTCAGCTGCAGTCGCCTGTAGTCTGACATCAGGTCATCAGTGCTATAAAGCAAGGCAGCCAATATCATTACACCAGTCTTTCTTGCCGTGGAGCCCATAGCAGAAGCAGTTCGCACAAGTGCCGGTCGATCACTACCAGAGTCTGAATTTCCGTGGAAAATGTCTAAAGCTAAATACCCCATTGGGGACCCTTTTTTTCTTGCACTAATGTCTGAAAAAGTTAACAATTGTCTCATCTGTGGAAAGCAGATCCTACACCTTGACTTCCATTCTTGCTGCATCACCTGTTTAGGCCCAGACCACAACATCCCCTGTTACCGGTTCTGTGCCCTCTTTAATGAGAGAACCAATCGCCGTAGTGCTCGTATTGTAGACAATTATTTTCGTGTTCTGTCTTTGCATTCTGATATGGCGTCTGTCATCTAACAATCTGTGGACATTCCGAAAAAATGCAGAGATAAAGATGGAGACAGACCACAAAAGGCTAAGCTTTCTGACGACTCTACCGCTAAGCAGGTCATCAGTTCTCCAGAATTCAGTGAGGTGCTTTTGCAGCCCCTGATGCCTGATTCGATATCTATGCAGGCCTCTACCAAGACCCTTTCGGAGTCCGGTATGCCGCAGAAATCTTCATCTTCCAAGCCTGTCTCTGCCTTGGTTGGGTCCGGAGCCGCAACACAGGCACCGGCTTCCGAGGAGGCCTTTTGCACTACCGAATCTAGACAAAAAACAATGTCTTCTTATCTGACTACCGATTCTCTCAGACCAACGGATTCTCTCAGGCCTAGAAGCCAGGCCACTCCTAGAAAATCTGCTTCTAGTCACCATCTTGCTCCTGCTCCACCACCCCAAGCACAGATGCTTAAAATGGTGGAGGATCTCATCTCCCTTATCCGGGGTAGTCAGGCCACAACTTCTAAAAGGAAAAGGCACCCTTCTCCAGAAATTATGACAGAACAGGATTCTGAGGAATCTGACTATTCAAATTTTGAAGAGGAACGGCAACCTCTGACTGCTTATGAGGATTCAGATGCAGAGGAATCCATTCCTTCTGCTTCCCCTCCAGAGGACCTTTCCTTTGGGGAAACCCTTCACACCCTCAAGGAACATTTCCAATGGAAATCACAGGAGTTCCTCCAGTCTAAGAAAAGACTTAGAGAGTTTCTGAACCTGCCCCAGCACAGTCCCCTGGCCATCCCTCCTATTTTAGAAGTGGTGGATGATGTTTTCCATGAATTCAGCTTAGCCCCTGACACCCGCCAACCTGCTACCAGTAAGCATGACCGGTATTACAGAGTACCAAAATCTCACAAATACCTGTACAGAAATCCTGCTGCAGACCCAGAGGTCATTACACAGGGACCTAAAGGAGCTAAGACTAGTTCTGACAAGAATCCTATTTCTTCTGACAAGGATTCCAGAGCTCTGGATAGATGGGGTAAAAAAGTAGACCCCTCTACAACCTTAGTTATCAGAGCACTCAACTGTCAGTTCCATATGTTAAAATATCAACAACGCACTTTGGAACTATTAAAACAAAAGATTTCTACCTTTCCTGACTGTGCCAATTCAAAAGAGTTAGCAGATTTACTGCACTCTGCTTGTCAAGTGGACAAGCACTCATTACAATGTGGCTATGACACCCTAGAAGCCTCTAGCAGGGCAGCAGTGTCAGGATCTGTTGTTAGGAGACATGCATGGCTGAAGGAACAACCTCTCCCTGATCATGTCAAGTCTAAACTTATTGATGCACCCCTGGATAAGGACCGCTTGTTTGGAGTAAAAGAAGAAGTGCTTAAAAAGATGGAAGACGAAGCGAAATCTATGCAAACAGTAAAATATTTCTTTCAGGTTCAACCTCCCAGGTTCATCAGGAACTTTCCTTCTAAGCACTGGTCCTTCCCTGCACCTAGTAGCCAGGGCCAAGGTAAGCGTTGCAGGGACAGACCATCCAGGCCTCTATCCCAGGGCCAGCAGAGAAGCAAACGGTGGAGCTCTTCCGCCCCAAAGTCAGGGAGTTCTAAGCCAGCCTTCTATGGAAATAACTCCCAATGATTCCCCCTCCCCCCTGCCCTCCCTTCACTCACCTAAAGCTCGGAGGAAGGCTCTCCCTCTTCAAAGAAAATTGACTTTCTGTAACAAAGGACCAATGGGTCTTAAAGATCATTTTTCAGGGATACAAATTCTCCTACAGCGAACTCCCAGTCACAAGAGGGTACCCAGACTTGCATCCAAATCAGTGGGCAGAGGCATTGAAACAGGTCCAGACTCTCTTATCCCACTGGGCAGTAGAACCTGTCCCGACAGATCAAGAAGGCAAAGGTTTTTATTCCAGACTATTCCTTGTTCCCAGAAAAGAGGGAACTTGGCGCCCCATCCTGGATTTATCCATTCTGAACACCTCCCTGGTGGTCCCCAGATTCAGAATGCTAACTTTGCAGCAGCTGCTGCCTATGCTGACAAAAAATGCCTGGCCTAATGACCCTAGACCTAAAAGATGCCTACCTCCACGTCCCCATATGGGAATCTTGCAGGAAATTCCTGCGCTTCAGAGCAGGATCACAACACTTTCAGTTTTCTGTGCTGCCCTTTGGCTTGTCTACTGCACCCAGAGTATTCACCAAATGCTTAGCCCCGGCCATAGCATTTTGCAGACAGAGAAATATACAGATTTACCCTTACCTGGATGACTGTCTCATTCAGGCAGAGTGCAAAGAAAAGCTGCCCCAGGACCTTCACTTTGTCATATCCTTCCTAATTTCCCTAGGGTTCACTGTCAGCAAGAAGAAATCAAAGCAAAACTCCCACCAGGAAGATCATATTCATGGGAGTTCTGCTAGACAGAGCATCCCAAATGGCCTTCCTATCCCCAGAAAAGCAGAGCTTCCTGCCTCTCTACTTTACCCAGCTGGCTTCTAGAAGTCACCTCACTGTGAGGAAGTTCCTGCAAACCCTGAGGTACTTGGCATCTTGCAGCCTTCTAATTCGTCTGGCCAGGCTTCACATGAGAAAACTTCAGTGGTATCTAACGAACCTTTGGTGTCAGCACTCTCTCTCTCTCTCTCTCTCTCTCTCTCTCATATCCTGTACAAGGGCCGTGTTTCTCTGATTGGCAGTGGCCTGTGCCAAGAACAAGGGTCTTCTTTTCATCCTCCGCCATACTGGCCAGACCATCACCACTGACGCCTCAGACATTGCTTGGAGCGCTCACCTAGCAGGCAGGTGCACTCAAGGTCTTTGGGATGCCCAGCACCTTCCTACACATCAATCAGAAAGAAATGATGGCAGTACAAAAGGCTCTTGCATCCTTCAAACCCCATCTCAGGCCAATGGTTCTACTTATAAAAACAGACAACACCACAGTAATGTGGTATATTAACAAACGGGGGGACCCAATCTTTCCCTCTGTGCAGGCTAGCCATGAGCCTCTGTCTGACAGCCGCCTCCATGGGTCTACACCTAGTTGCCCAATACCTACCAGGGGTCCACAACACCCTGGTAGACCACCTAAGCAGAAACTTACTGGATCCCCAGGAATGGCAGCTCCACAGGGAAATCTTTCTACAAATCACTCAGGAGTGGGGGACTCCGGAGGTGGATCTCTTTGCTTCGCACCTCAACCACCAGCTGCAAAAGTTCCATACCAGAGAGTACCACCTCCTAGTGTGGAAGGTGGATGCCTTAATCTTCCCCTGGAACTCCCTCTTTGTGTACACATTCCCTTCTCTGCCTGTTATTCTCAAGTTACTGATCAATATAAGGGAGGAGAGACCAAAGGCCATCCTCATTGCTCCAGATTGGCCTAGACAGTATTGGTACCCCTTACTGTGCAGCCTGACCATACAGACCCCCCCAAGCAGCTTCCCCTGATCTCAGACCTGTGTGTGTGTGTGTGGGGGGTATTGCACCCAGACTTTCAGACTCCCAATCTTTCAGCATGGCTTATGCTTTAAAAGTTAACAAGGAGCCCCTGTTAAGCAACCAGGTCCTAGACATTATCACAGAGGCCAGAAGGCCCAGCAACAGAAAATCTTATGCAGGGAAATGGAAGAGATTCTGCTCCTGGAGCCAGTCCAGAGGGGCCAGTACCTCACGTCCTTCCATCCCCTCTTATCTTGGATTATCTAGCCAAGTTACTCAAAAGTGGCCTTTCCTTCTCTTCTGTTAAAATCCATGCCTCAGCCATTTCAGCCCATTACGATTCAGACCTACCCCTCTTCTCTCATCCTTTGATTAAACAATTCCGCAGAGGGGCTTCTAATATCAGACCTCCCAGAAGGCCTCCCATGCCAGCCTGGGACCTGAATTATGTTTTAGAAAAACTAACATTACCACCTTTCAAACCTGCTGCTTCTACAGAATTGAAATTCCTCTCTTGGAAAACTGTCTTCCTGCTAGCTATCACCTCAGCCAAAAGGGTTTCAGAACTTCAGGCACTTTTGGCTGTTGAGCCCTTCATCATTTTCCATGCACACAGGGTCTCCCTGAAGGCTAAACCCTCCTTTATGCCCAAGGTTTTATCTGATGTGACCCTCAACCAGGCCATACATCTACCCACCTTCTTTCCCAACCCTCAAAACAAGGGGGAAAAGAATTCTGCACTCGCTAGACGTGCACAGACAACTCAGATACTATCTGGACCGTACTAAGCCCTTCAGAAAAACAGTCCAGCTGCTTGTCAGCTTTGCCCCAGGGGCAGAGGGGAAGCCCATCTCCAAGCAAACCATTTCCAAATGGATATCACACTGTATCCATTTCTGCTACAGACTAAATGGGAAACCCTCCCCAAGTCTATTTGTACCCATTCCACTAGGGCAGCCTCCACTTCCACAGCCTTCGTCAGAGGAGTCCCCACCAGGGACATCTTGAAAGCTGCCACCTGGACCTCTGTCCATACCTTTACAAAGCTTTACCACCTACTTCTTTTTTCAAAGTCTAGGGCAGGGTTTGCCTCTGCAATTCTACAGGGCTTGCTGACCCATGCCTAGGGCTCTAACCTATCCTTCCACCCTTCTCCTCAGCTTTGGGAATCCTCCCATAGGTGATGACTGCAACAGTGAAACATGACTAACATAGTACAGTTGTGTACACTTACCATAAATGTAGATGTTCAAGTGTATTCACTGTTGCAGTCCTGGTTTCCTTCCCTCCATGTAATGATGTCTGCTGCCTTCCTTTATAGCACTGACAACCTGACGTCAGACTACAGGCAACTGCAGCAGATGCAGAAAAACATTGACTCTGGTATTCGGACCGGCCGAGGGCTACCACAGCAGGGATAACTCACAGGTGATGACTGCAACAGTGAATACACTCGAACATCTACATGTATGGTAAGTGTACACAACTGAACTTTCTCCAATCTGCTGGAATGAAGCCTGTACTTAGGCTGTGGTTGAATAGGGTGCTCAATGGCGAAGCCAGTTCTTGTTGGAGATGATGCAGAATACAGCCTGGGATACTGTCAGGTCCCATGGAAGCTGTGTTCTTTGTCTCGGATAGGGCCTTTAACACTTGATCTACAGAGATGTGAGGTGCGGGACAAATTTTGAGGATGTCAAAAGGGCCTTTTTGGTGGGGGGGACGGGGGATGAAGTTTGCTCTGAACCTATATGCTAGCAGGTTGACTTAGTCAACAGCATCAGTGTAAGTGATACTGTTACGTATTAATTTGGAACAAACCTAGGCTTTACCATGGAGGTTCCTGAAGTAACTGAAGAAGGCTTTGTGGTTTCCCTTTGTTTCGGAGGCTAGTTTGGATTCATAATTAGCTTTGGAGGTTTTCACTAGTGATCTAATTTGCTTGTTGAGGCTAAGGAGGGAGTTTTTCCAATTAGGAATTTGTGCCTTTTTACCCTTGGACAACAGATTCTTCCTTTTTTGTAAAGCCTGTTTATAGAGGATGTCCACCACATAGGTTTGTGTTTTCTTGAGGAGCAGGTTTTAGTTCTGTTTGGTATGGCTGAGTTCATGCAGTTGTACAGGTGCTTATATACTGCATTGGCATACTGTTCAGCATAGTTGTCTGCATCCCCTGAGGGGTGAGGTGGTGTGAAGCTGCTGATACCCTCCCTTAAGAGGTTGTAGTCAGCTTTTGAGAAGTTTTTTAGCTTGATTACAATGGGGGGAGGGGTTTGGGTGGGATAGAAACTTAGAATGAGACAATCCGATGATCTGATTTCACCATGTTTGGGAGCGGTACAGCAGTCGCCCATGTTGGTAAGAACCAAGTCCATAATATTATCTCCCTTTGTGGGGGAAGAGACAAGCTGGTCTAATGTATTAGAAATGATGACGTCAAGGAGTCACTGAGTGAGTGCATTAGTGCAGGAATAGTTCACCCAGTCTGTGGTGGGTAGTTGAAGTCACCAAGGATCAGGGTGTTAGGGGGTACTTTGATGGAGTCAAGTAGATCCAGGTAAGAGGATGAGTCATGAAGGGGGGTCTATAGCTGGCTATAACTTGAATGGGTGTCTTGCCAACTATCATTTGCACCTGGAGTAGTTCCAGTGCCTCATGCTGGCAAACCAGTCTGGAGGTATGCTTGTCCTTAATGAAGATAGAGAGTCCACTATTCTTAGTCTTCTTGACCTCACTTTGGGGTAATTCTCAACTGTACGGATTTTTGCAGAATGTCCAAATATTGGCCTCACAGTTTTGGTCCATTTTTCATAAAATTGTGTTTTCATGCAAATTAGTGGTAAATCATTCAAAACTGAAGTTAGAAAGCAATGACAGTCATTTGAGTTTCAGACTTTATATTGTATTGTGGAATTGTTCCCCCCCCCCCCCCCATTATCAATGAGACAGTGTAAAATTTGTAGATTAAAGTTTAATGGATTGTATTGCAAAAGTCTTGTCTCATAAGGTAACGTATTTTCCCTTCAGAAAAAAGAGGTGCAAGATGCACGTCCTCTTTAAGTATTGGTGCAAATATTAAGTTGGTCATGTGGAGTGTTTTCTGTCTACTAAACAGCTTAAAAAAACACTAGTGATGAGGGTGATAGAGAAAATTATGTGAAAAGATAAATCAAGCCTGAAAAGGGGACATATCTACAAAAATGGGAGCTTCATGTCCAGGGCTAAATTAGGCCTGAAAACAGGCATGTTCCTCCAAAAAAGGGGCAGTGGATTAACAGATTAGTTGTCCCTAGTTTATCTCCGTTCTTACTGGATATGTATTAAAAATGCTGTTTAATTCAAACTACTAGTTCTTTCCTACAATGTTTTTTTCTATTTGTGTTACTCTTCTTTAGAATAACTTCCTCTTGCCTTGACTTTGTTAGAAAGGCTTCCCCATGTACCACTCACTGTCTTTCAGAAAGGTGCTTTCTCAGCCTGAACTATCAACAGACTGTGTTAAGATTTTATCTTGTTTTCTCACACCTGTACTTTTGAAATGTTTTGCCAATGTGGATTTTATTGCCTCCATTTAATTACGTTGGTGTTCATTATGTGCCCACCTACCTTCCTCAGGAGGATGCATGATAAAGTACTATACACATGCTTTATATTTTTTATTCCATCCTTCTACCATTTTTGTTGTTTTCTCATGGCTGGGTTCTTTTCTGTTTCTTTTTGTGGTGGATTCCCAAGAGGTGCTCAGCGTAATCCGTTTGTACAGAATTATGTTTTTATTTTTCCTCCTGACTGTCCCTCCTCAATAGGCATCCTAATATCTCTGTAGCCCTAGCAGTACAGAAACACATGCATGCTGTGTTCTTATCTTGCTTGCTTTTCAGTCCTGTCTGATTAAATAACATCACATTACTTTTCATTGTCTTGGCTTGATTTCCACATGAGTTCATTTACTTAACTTTGTTCTTCATATGCTTTCTTTACACTTTAGGTATTGCAGTTGTGGGAGCATGTCAAGGTACTGACGGCTCTTTCTCTGCTTGTATACTAATAAACAACTACTGACAGCTGTTTATTGGTATGCAGGTAGAGCAAGGGAATATTGCTAAAACAACTTTCAACAGTGGCATTTTTTTTCTCCACAGTTGTGCGACCTCAGAGTAGGTATATACATAAGTTTGGAGGTTGCTTGCTCCCTACAAAAAAAAAAAAGACTTACCGCTCAGTTTCTGATCTATAAATGTTTTACTTATTGGTTCTTAGTAAACTGACAATTCCAGGATTGCCCGTGTGCTGCTGTGTTTTGGACCATTCCTTAGCTTCCCTAGGTTCTATTTCATTATTTCATTTCTTCCACTCTCACAGTCTTTAAAATATAAGCCATCATTTTAGACATTCAGCAGCATCACAGGTAGCACCACTGAAAAAGACCCAGGACAGCAGTGCACACCATGGTATTTCAGTATGACGCTTATTAGCTCTGTTTGCTGTCTTCTGTCTCCATTGGCCTGTCCTGTCTGTTTTAACCTTGCTTGTTGTTCTGAGACTCTCCAGTCTTTTTATGTTGTTCTGTATCAGACTCCTTGCTAATGTTTGTATAGTTCCACGTCCATGGTTGCTTTTTCATTTGTTTTGATTACCCAGTAAAAACTGCGTTAGGCTTTACTTACATGACATTTTCTCTGGTAAATCCATGTTACAGTGGGCCCAGCATACCTAAGAAGGTACACAACTTTTATAGAAGCATTACTGAAGGTGGAGGAAGGTAGCTATACAGGCTACCTTTCCTCATTCTAGCTGTTTTGTCAGGTCATGTGATAGAAGTCCGGCTACCTTTTTCCCAAGGTCTTCAGGGTTCTTGACTAATACTGCTCATGCAGAGTGTGTACCTAGGAGATAGGTTTGAAAGGTCACCTCAGACTGAGAGACCATTGTGCAAGCAGATTGTTGGACACTGCTCAAAATAGCTATATTCTGTGGTTGGCTAGACTTCCCCAAGACCTTCATACCTAGACCAGGAAGTCTTATTAGAATTTGTTCCACAGAACTAGCTCCTGCTAGCACAATGAGTTGTGAAGTGGGAGATTTTGTCCTATTCTGGACCTATGTGCCATCATCTTCATATCATATATATAATGATTTAGATGGCTACTGTCCAGAAAGTTGTGCCTTTACTTAAAAAAAAAAAATCAATGAATGGTGTCTGTAGGTGATATTGTCACATCAGGACTCATGATAAATTCTTATGATTTGCCAAAGGATTTCCATCACTTTCCTTACTAAATGCTACCCTTTGATGTCCTTCAAGGATGCATCTGCAGTCATCACATATGGGTTGTCCTGCCTCAGGCAGCCCTTCGGTCGGCCGGATTCCAAAGTCTGGGTCCGGCGTCGGCTGATGTTGCCCTCTCCCTGACGTCAGAGCGCCTGGGGTATAAAAGCGTCAGCTGACGCCATCTTCCCCAGTCTTTCTTGCCGCGTGGTGCCCGAAGCAGAAGCAGTTCGCAAGTGCCAGTCGGCCAGCTCCTGTAATTCCGCTACCGAATACTTCAAAAGCTAAGTACCCCGTTGGGGACTCTTTCTTGCCTCAGCCGATGTCAGATAAAGTTAATAATTGCTTAACTTGTGGGAAACAAATACCTCATAAGGATTTCCACTCTTACTGCCTCCCCTGCCTAGGCCCAGACCATGACGTCTCGGCCTGTTCAGCCTGTGCTTCCTTCAACCGACGCACTCTTAGACGTCGGGCGGAGTTTGCAGAGGAATTTTTTGGGGCTAGTTTTTCATACAATATGCCGTAGGTGAATCCGCCTTAACATTTAACAAAGTAACGGAAGGTCAAGGACCGACACGCGGGCTGCGGTTTCGGCTGAAACCACGGCCAGGCCTACCGCGAGTGTCTCGGTCTCGGCTGAAACCGAGTCCTTGGTACTTCCGACCCCCGAAACCGCTCAACCGACAACCTCGGCCCCGGAGGCCCCTGCTGAGTCGGTTATTGAATTTGCCTCAGAAACTGGTGTCTTGGAAACTTCCGACACCATTCCTCTAGACAAAACTACACCAGCACGTGGTGCAGCTAGGCCTCCTGCATCCATGTCCATAAAGGCTTTCACCAGGGCTAAAGCTGCTAAACATACAAAAGCTATGCCTCCCAGGGTTATTCCTCAGGGACCCTCTACCAGTTCACAGATTCTAACTTTAGCAGAGGACCTTAGCTCCTTAATTAGGGGCTCTCAACCCCATCTGGACAGAGGCTCTCAACCCCCCCTCTAGATAAAAGGCCCAGGGTTGAGCCCTGTGATCCCCACTCCTCAGAGGAGGCCTCTGATGGCTCTGCTCTCTCGGACTACCAGGAGGAGGCTTTTTCGGCCTACGAGGATTCTGATGCAGAGGAATCAATCCCCGCGGCCTCCCCTCCTGAAGAACTATCCTTCGGGGAGACCCTTCACACTATGAGTGAGCATTTCAAATGGCAGGGCCAGGAATTCTCTGACTCCAGGAAAAGATTAAGAACTTTTCTGCATTTACCTCAGCATAGACCTTTGGCTATTCCTCCTGTTTTGATTGTCATTGATGATGTGTACTCTGAGTCTAGCATAACCCCTGACACTCTTCCTCCGGCCCCTGCCAAACCCGATAGGTACTACAGGGTCCCAGACTCGCATCTTTTTCTTTACAAGGCCCACTCTGCTGATCCAGAAACTATTTCCCAGGGCCCTAAAGGGGTTGCAGCTACCACTACTAAAAATCCACTCCCCTCTGAAAAGAAGTCCAGGGCTTTAGAGAGATGGGGTAAAAAAGTGTATACTTCTGCTAATCTTTCCACGAGGGCATTAAATTGTCAGTTTCATATGATACAGTACCAAGAGTATTTGTTAGATGAATTGCATAAGAAACTGTCTTCTCCTGAACCCCTAGATCGCAAATCACTTCAGGGTCTGGTACATAACTCCCAGCCGGTTATCAACCATTTCTTACAGTGTGGTTATGATGCATTGGAAGCTTCATGTAGGTCAGCTATGACAGGTGCAGTCATACGTAGGCATGCTTGGCTGAAGGAACAATCTCTGCCAGACCATGTTAAAGCTAAGCTTCTGGATGCTCCTATGGAAAAGCAAAAATTATTTGGCTCCACAGCTCAGGAGGTCTTAAAGAAATTTGAGGAAAAGGCAAAATCTGTACAAACAGTCAAAGATTTTCTACAAGTCCAACCACCAGGATTCAGCAGAAAATGGCCTGCCAAGAATTGGTCCTTTCCAGACACAGAGAGATTCCAGAGAGGCAAGAACAGGCGTGCCAGAGGTAGAGGGCAAGCTAGAGGCTCCTACAGAGGACGTCAGTGGCAGCCTCCTAACCAGAGAGGTAGTGCAGGACCTACAACTGCTGCACAAGGACAGACTCAATGACTTTGCTTTGACTCCGCCAACCAGGGCTCAATTAGAAGCACCTTTGGGCGGAAAGCTTTCCTTATTCTCAGAAAATTGGCACAGTATTACAAGAGACAAATGGACACTGCAAATAATAGACAAAGGATACAGGTTCCATTTTCACACATTGCCAAAAAGAAAAGACATGCCAGACCTGCCACCAAATCAAAGGGCAGAGGCTTTGAAACAAATCTCCAACTTAATGAAAATGAAAGCTATAGAAAAGGTTCCTCTTTCAGAACAAGGCCAAGGATTTTACTCCAGACTATTCCTTGTTCCAAGAAAAGAAAATCAGTGGAGGCCTATTCTCGACTTGTCCGCACTGAATACTTATCTCATTGTGTCAAAATGCTAACTCTACAGCAACTCCTTCCCATGCTGGGCAAGGGGTCTTGGCTGGTGACTCTAGACCTCAAGGAGGCATACCTGCATGTCCCTATCAGACAAAGTTGCAGAAGACACCTCAGATTTCTTGCAGGTTCAGAGCATTATCAATTCTCAGCATTGCCGTTTGGCTTATCTACTGCGCCCAGAGTATTCACGAAATGCCTGGCATCAGTAATTGCACACTGCAGACTTCAGGGGATTCAAATATACCCATATCTGGACGACTGCCTTATACAAGCGGACAGCCAACAAACTTTGGTAAAGGACTTGAATTATGCCATCCGCCTACTGCAGGCCTTGGGATATACAGTCAACATTCACAAATCAAGACTTGTTCCATCCTAAAGAATAACTTTTCTGGGTGCGGATCTAGACACAACCACCCAAATGGCTTTTCTCACAGAAGAAAAACAAAGACAACTACCGGATTACTTCAAGAATCTGACAAGACAAACTCAGCTGACTGCAAGGAAATTCCTGCAGGCCCTGGGTTACATGGCATCTTGCATTCTTCTGATTCCACAAGCAAGGCTACATATGAGAAAGCTACAGTGGTACCTAAGGAGTTTATGGACTCAGCACAGTCACACCTTAGAAACTTTGATCCCACTCATTCCATGCCTCCAAAAGGAATTTCTGTGGTGGGCTCAAGCAAGCCAGTCGAACAGGGGTCTGCCCTTCAGCAAACCAATAGCCAGCCAAACCATTACAACAGACGCTTCAGACCACGGTTGGGGAGCACACATGGAGGGCAGATGTATTCAAGGACTATGGTCACAAAAGGAGCTGCGCATGCTCATAAACCAAAAGGAAATGCTGGCAGTGATGCATGCAATCGAGGTCTTCAAACCCTTTCTGCATCAAGGCCATCTGCTAATAAGGACAGACAACACCACAGTTATGTGGTACATAAACAAGCAAGGAGGCACCCATTCCTACCCTCTTTTCAGACTGGCAATGAATCTATGGGAACTTTCCTTGAAACTCAATATAGAGCTGCAATCCCAGTTTGTGCCAGGAAAAGACAATATACTGGCAGACAGCTTAAGCAGAAATATCATGGATGCACACGAATGGATGCTGCACCCAGACATCTTCCTACAGATAACACAATCATGGGGAAGGCCAGACATAGATCTTTTTGCCTCCCCCCACAATCATCAGCTGAAGAAATTCTGCTCAAGGACATACCACCCACAAGCATGGAAAGTGGATGCCCTATCTTTCAGCTGGAGAACTCTAACAGTTTATGCGTTTCCACCTCTTCCATTAATGACCAAGGTCTTACTGAAGATCAGGACAGAGCAGCCAAAAGTGATTCTGATAGCTCCAGACTGGCCAAGACAGCACTGGTACCCACTGTTAAAGAGCATGTCACGCACGAAACCATGGCCTCTTCCTCAATGGCCACTTCTCCTGACACAGCACAATTACAAAACTCTGCATTCCAACCTGAAAACCTTGCAACTAACAGCCTGGAAAATACCTCGAGTCCTCCTCAGGATAAGCTATCCAAGAGAGTGAAGGATATCATCATGGAAGCTCGCTTCCACAAGAAAGGCATATTCAGCAAAATGGAAAAGATTTCACACTTGGAGCACCACAAAGGGCCTAGATGCGACAGTGATGAACATGGCACATATCCTGGAATACTTGGCAGAAATGCTCCATAATGGCCTGTCTTACTCTTCCATTAAAATTCATGCTTCAGCAATTTCAGCAGAGTACAATACTGACCCACCTGTCTTTTCTCATCCTCTCCTAAGACAGTTTCTAAGAGGAATTAAAAACATCAATCCTCCAAAGAAACCTCCAGTGCCTACTTGGGACCTTAACTTCGTGTTGGAAAAACTAACTCTGCCTCCCTTTGAACCAGCAGCATCTGCAAAACTACAGTTCCTGTCTTGGAAGACCGCCTTCCTCCTGGCCATAACCTCAGCAAGAAGAGTATCTGAGTTACAGGCCCTCATGGCAGTATAGCCATTTCTTATTTTTCATCAGGACAGAGTCTCATTGAGAACCAATCCTTCATTTATGCCAAAGGTGGTATCCAGGGTCTCATTAAACCAAGCTATTCACTTGCCTACCTTCTTTCCAAATCCACAAAACAAAGGGGAGAAACTAATGCACACCCTGGACATACACAGACAGTTGCGCTACTACTTGGACAGAACTAAAAGCTACAGAAAAACTGATCAGCTGTTGGTGGCATATGCTGCTGGTGCACAAGGAAAAGCAATTTCCAAACAGACAATTTCAAAATGGATAGGGAATTGCATACATTTTTGTTATTCCTTTCATGGAAAAACTGTGCCAGCTAACATTAGACCTCATTCCACCAGAGCCACAGCCACCTCCACAGCCTTCTTAAGAGGGGTGGCTACCAAGGACATTTTAGAAGCTGCTACATGGAGCTCCATGCATACATTTTCCAAGCATTACAATTTACCTTTATATTCCAGATCCAGAGCAGGCTTTGCTACGGCAGTCCTGCAGGGCATTTTAGCTACACCATCCTTTACATAGATCCTCCACCCCCAGTATGGCTATGGTATTCTACCCATATGTGATGACTACAGATGCATCCTTGAAGGACATAGTGCAGTTTTGTACCTACCATAAATGTAGATGTCCGATAAGTATGCATCTGCAGTCAGGTTTACCCTCCCTCCTTCCCCTCTTTGGTATTTATTGGGTACTTTCCCTCTCATAGCTAGCTGGGGTTATCTATTATGGTGTATTTGTTTTATATATATATATATATATATATATATATATATATATATATATATATATATATATATATATATATATATATATTTCTGTGCATGTTTGGAATTTATTGCATTTCTCCAAATTTAGCCTTCCTTTGAGGGCACCTGGCATCTGGGGCAAGAAACACTGAGGAAGATGGCGTCGGCTGACGCTTTTATACCCCAGGTGCTCTGACGTCGGGGAGAGGGCGACATCAGCCGACGCCGGACCCAGACTTTGGAATCCGGCCGACCAAAGGGCTGCCTGAGGCAGGACAACCCATATGTGATGACTGCAGATGCATACCTATCGGACATCTACATTTATGGTAGGTACAAAACTGTACTTTTTGCACTCCAGTGTAGTATGTTTACTAAATGTAAAAACTCCAATGTGCAGTCCAGTATCAATAAAGGCTTTCCTCTGTAGTAGAAATGTAATTCCTTCAATAATCCACCGCAGTTCAGCAAAAATTACAAATTTTAATGAAAAAACAATAAAAGACAGTAAAAAGCAACCAGATTGAGCGCTTTCATCTCCTCCACGGAGACTTCATCAGAATCTACATGTTTCCACTCACCCTCAGTTTAAATAATGGTTTCAATTGTTTAATTAGTTAATTAGTTTTGAAATCCTATGGGCTGGCCATAAATTAATACAAATTTTAACTCTTTCTTGCATGAAACCTTTCCAAAAAAGAGGTTGTTAAAAAAATTATGAAAAGATACATTGTTTAAAACTCATCCAAAACAGTACAATAGGAAAAACTGGACTTCCATCAGAAACTTGTTTTGTTAAAAAACAGTAGAAAAAATATTGTACACAATCTTGTAAATGAGATATGTCGGCCTTAAATAGGTATAAAGTTTATTCCATAGCATGGGTAGTTTCTGGGTTATGAACCTGTCCCTCCAGTATGTTCTGTTGATTGTGGTAATGAGGTTGAGGTCTGTGAAGCATGTGGTGCGGAGGGATTGGGATTTCTTTAGATGTAGCATTTCTAACAGAGCTGAGTTAGACATGGCTTTGTAAGTCAAGCAGAGATCACCTCTAAGTAGGCGATATGAGACAGAATAGTTGGAGTTTTTTGAGTCTATCCATATAGGGCAAGGGTTTAAGGCCTTGGATCCTCTTAATGAGGTACTTTTGCGGCCTCTCCAGTTATTGCAGGTGTCTAGTGAGGTACATGCCATATGGGCCATTGTACTCGATGACTGGCCTAATGAGGGAAGAGTAGAGGGAGACGATGACCTCTTTCTTCCTGGATTCAAAACCCTTAGTAATAAGATGTGCCGCACAGAAGGACTTTCTGACCACAGTGGCAATGTGGTGATCAAAAGAGAGGTTGCTGTCAACCTGTGTTTCCAGATCTCTTATAACACCTTCTGTGTTCAGTGGACTACCATCAATGTGGTAATTCATGGGAGCTGGGTTTTTCCCAAAGGGGATGACGACACATTTTTTGACATTGAGCTTAAAGCCATGGTTCTGACACCAGTCGTTGGTCTCAGTGAGGCCGTTCTGTAGGATGTCAACCTCAGTTGGGGAGTTAATGATGGCTCCTAACTTGCAATCGTCTGCAAACTTTGTCAGCCGGAGCCCCTTCGTGTTGGCCTGGACTTCAGAGAAGTAGGTACCAAGCAGGAGAGGACCCAGGACCAAACCATGTGGGACTCCACTCATGACTAGTCATCAGTCTGACTTGAGTCAGCTACTTTCACACTGTGGGTTCTATCTGTGAGTCAGTTTCCAACCCACCTAGTGATATAGGGGTTGATGCCTAGCTTACTAAGTTTTTCTATGATTCCTGAGTGGGGAATGGTATCAAACGGCCTTGGCCAGATCAAGGTAGGCTGTATGAACCACCTTGCCTTCATCCACAGCTCTGGTGACTGATTAAGAGAAGTCCACCAAGTTGAGCAGGCATGATCTACCCTTCACAAAACCAAACTGTGTGAGATCCAGAGTTTGAAGATCCCCTATATCCTTGTTTATTAGGTCCATGATGATGCATTCCATAGCTTTGCATATCAGACTCTAGGCTAATCAGGCGGTAGTTCCCAGGGTCTGTAGTCACTCCTCCTTTATGAAGAGGGATAACTGTAGCACTGTGCCATTCGGTAGGGACAAAGCCTGAGGTGAAGCTGTGATTGAACAGGGCACACAGGTGGTGTGCCAGTTCTTGTAGAACACAGCCAGGAATATTGTCAGGTCCCATAAAAGCTGTATTCTTGGCCTTAAACAGTGCTGTTTTAACCTGTACAGCAGTAATACTGGGTGCCTGACAATCTACTCATATTGTGATTGGTCCTTTGGGAGGGAGGGGTAAAGTTGGCACTGAATATGTCGGCCAGTATATTGGCAATATCTGTTGGCTCGGTATAGGAGGTATCATTGTGTAGTAGCTCAGAGCAAATCTGGGTATTGCCATGGAGATTCTTTACCTAACTATAGAAGGCCTTGTGGTTGTGTTTATTATATGCTGTAATTCTGTTTTAATAGCTAGCTTTAGAGGATTTGATGAGGGAATCTTAACTTTTTGTTGAGGCTGATAAGGGAGTTTTTCCAGTCTTGGGACTTCACCTTATTCCGCATCAGTTTCTTCCTTCTGTTGTAGAGTTTGTTTATGGGAGGGGACCACCAGATTGGCTTCCTTTCTTTGGAGGAGAGTGTCTAGGTTTAATTGGGTATGGTGAGAGACATGCATTTGTGTACGTGTTCATACAGTGCATTGGTGTGTGATTTGGCAGTCATGCAACTATTCTCCATTTGCATGGGTGCCATGAAGTTAGCCACCTCTGTTTTTAGGTGCCCGAAGTTAGCTTTGGAGAAGTTTTTCATGGTGTTTACCTTTGCAGGGGTGGGGGGGGGGGGTGCATTTCCAAGGTGATTAGCTTGTGGTCGGATCTAACCAGGGAAGAGTTGACTATTGGTGTAGAGCAACAGTCGACCATGTTAGTAATGACCAGGTCAAGGATGTTGCTACCTCTAATGGGGGTAAGAACGAGCTGGTCCAGGGCACTGAAATTAATGAATTCCAGGAAATGTTGGGCAAGTGTACTGTTACATGAATAGTTTTCCCAGTTAATGAAGGGGTAGTTGAAGTCACCCAGTATGAGAGTGCTAGGTTGGACCCTAATATTCTTCAGGGTGCTTAGGAACATGGAGTGTGAGTCTTGGGACATGGTTGGGGCCCTATAGCAGGCAACGACCTGAGTCGCTGTCTTACCCAGTGTTAGCTGCACCTGAAGTATCTCTGATGCATTATATTGGGCTACCAGTCTGGAGGTGTGCATCCTTTATGAATATGGAAACACCATCGCCTTTGGAGCTTCAGTCCAAGTTCTGGGGCCAAAAGATGTGGAATGAGTTATAGCATGGTAGTGCAGGGGTGCTTTCTGCTGCCTTGAACCAGGTCTCTGTTACATCACAAATATCAATGTTCTCTACTTTAGGAGTGCTTCGAGCGAGTACATTTTGAGATTTAGACTTCTAGTGTTGAGCAGCATGACCGTCAGATTGCATTTGTTTGTACTGTTATGGTGGTAATTTGGTCTTTGGAACACTGCCTAAAAAGGCACTATAGGGGTAGCAAGAGCCTTAGACAGTATCCGGAAGCCCAGGGTGACAGATGCAGGCCATCTCTGGCACAGCATCAAGGTCTGTTAGTCATGTCATCCCAGGCAGACAGATACTGGATCCCCTTAGAATGACGCCAGAAACTTAGCCAATTGTTGAAGTCAGTCATTTTCTGCTTGTACTGTGGTATCATTCTGGGTGATGGTAGGTTGCTGCTCAGTTCTAGGGTCATACCTGTCTGGGCTACATAATCCAAGAGCTCCTCATGTCTCTCTTCATGTAGTCCAGAGAAGTACGTCTCGGGTCATTCACACCCACATGTACAATGACAGAGTCATATTTGTACCTGTTGTTGAGGGACCAGAGTACATGCGTTATGTGGCAGATCCTGGCACCTGACAGGCAGCTGACTGTTACTTTTTCCTTATTCAACCTAGTGAGTGGGACATCAGTGTGCCTCACTATTGAGTCATCTATGACTAGCTTTGCGAGGTACATGCCAAAAGTGGCATCATACTCAATAATGGGCCTTATAAGTTAAGAATACAGGGATGTTAATGACCTCCTTGTCCCTGGATGAGATACCCTTACTTATGAGGTGGGCCATGTAGAAATCTTTCGGTACAATGGAAGCAACATGGTGGTCAAAAGTCAGGTTGCGATCAACCTGGGTGCCCAAATTCCTGACAACTGATTGCGTGATTAGGACGTTATTAATGTGATAATTTGTGGGGACATCACTCTTCCCAAAGAGGATGATTATACATTTTTTAGTATTCAGCTTGAGGCCATGTTTCTGGCACCAGTCATTTGTTTGAGTGAGACCCACTTGGAGGATGTCCACATCACTGGGGGGATTAATGACAGCCCCCAGCTTGCAGTCATCTGCAGACTTGGTCAGCCATAGCACACTGGTTTTGGCCTGCACCTCAGAAAAGTATATCTCAAATAATAGAAGCCCCAAGTCTGAACCTTGGGGTATGCTGCTAGTTACGGGTCTACTGCTTATAGGTTCATAGGTAGGTACTAGGCTATCAGCCCGAGGTCCTACGTAAGCCTAACCAACAAGGTTCCCTGGCTTACGCCACCCAATAAAGTTATTTTCTTGTGCCACTGTTGAGCAGAGACACAGAAGTGATCCCCGGGGTGTATTTCCTATTTCCCACCCACTCATCAAGATTTTTCTTGAAGACTGCTAAGGAAGAACTTTGCTTGACATAGATGGGTAGCCTGTTCCAGAGTATGGTTAGTCTCTGGGACAGGAATCTATCCCTCCAGCATGTCCTGTTTATTGTGGTGACAAAGTTTAGGTCCCTAGACTGTGTAGCTCGGAGGGATTGGGATTTCTTTAGGTGTAGCAAGTCCAACAGCTCTGGGTTTGACATAGTTTTATATGTTAGGCAGAGATCACCTTGGAGTAAGCGATATGCTACAGAGTAAAGCTGGAGTTTTTTGAGACGGTCAGTGTAGGGCATCTGTTTGAGGCCAGTAATCCTCTTTGTGAGGTACTTCTGTGGCCTTTCCAGCTGCTGCAGATGTCTTGTGAGGTACATTCCAAAAGGGGCATTGTACTCTGTAATGGTTCTAATGAGTGTCGAGTAGAGGGGAACAATGACTTCTTTTTTCCTGGATGAGAACCCTTTTATGATGAGGTGTGCCATGTAGAAGGACTTCCTGACTACTGTGGCGATGTGACTATCAAAGGACAGACTACTGTCCATCTGGGTCCCAAGGTCTCTTATCACACATTCGGTGTTAAGTAGACTGCTGTCTGTGTAGTAGTTCTTGGCTACGGAGCTTTTACCAAAGGGGGTGATAATGCACTTTTTGGCTTTGAGCTTGAGGCCATGGCTCTGATACCAGGCATCTGTCTCAGCGAGGCCCTTCTGTAGGATTTCCACATAATTTGGGGACTCTACTATGGTTCCTAGTTTGCGGTCATCTGTGAACTTCATTACCCAGAGGCCTTCTGTGTTAGCCTGTACTTCAGAGAAGTAGGTACCAAACAGGAGAGGTCCCAGGACTGAACCCTGTGGTACTCCACTTGTCACTGGTTTGAGGTAAGATTTGGAGTGTGCAACTTTTACAGTGTAGGTTCTGTCAGTGAGCCAGTTAGCAACCCATCATGTGATGTAGGGATTTATACCTTGTTTAGTGAGTTTAGCTATAATTCCAGAATGGGGGATGGTGTCGAAAGCCTTGGCCAGGTCAAGATAGGCTGTGTGAACCACCTTACCCTCATCTACAGCTTTGGTGACTGTCTCAAAGAAGTCGATCAGGTTCAGGAAGCATGATCTGACTTTCACAACCCCGAACTGGGTGGGATCCAGAGTTTGGAGGTTACCATTGTCTTTGTTTATGAGTTCCATGATGATATGTTCCATGGCCTTGCAGACCAGACTCGTCAGGCTAATAGGGCAATAGTTCCTGGGATCAGTGGTGGCTCCCCCTCTGTGGAGTGGGTTAACTGTTGCTGTATGCCATTCAGTGGGCACAAAGCCTTTTGTGAGGCTATGGTTGAACATGGTGCTTAGGTGGGGTGCCAGTTTGTTCTGAAGTTTGTGTAAAATGTAGCCTGGGATGTTGTCCGGTCCCATGGATGCTGTGTTTTTGGCTTCAGAGTGTGCAGATTTTGCCTGCATAGTTGTGATCACAGGGACTCTGCACTCATGCTTGAGGTGGCTTCCCCTATTTTGACTAGTTGGGTTCTGTCAGTGATTCAGTTTGCTACTTATCTGGTACCATATGGATTGATGCCTAGTTTAGAGAGTTTATCTATTATGCCTGAGTGGGGAATAGTGTTGAAGGCTTTCTCCAGTTCAAGGTAATGTGCACTGTGTTCCCCTCATCCATGGCTTTTGTGACTGTCTCAAAGAAGTTGAACAAATCTAACAGACATGACCTCCCCTTGATGAAGCCAAACTGTATGGAATTGAGTGCTTGGAGGTTGCCAGTGTCCTTGTTAATGAGGTCCATGATCCATTCCATGGCCTTGCAGATTAGGCTAGTTAGGCTGATGGGTCTATAATTTCCCAGATTGGTGGATGCTCCACCTTTGTGCAAAGGGATGACAGTGGCTATCCTCCACTCAGCTGGGACAAAGCCGGTACTCTGGCTTTGGTTGAATAGGGTGCCTAATGGTGCTGCAGGTTCCTGCCTGAGTTCATGTAGTATGCATCCTAGGATGTTATCGGGTCCCATGGAGTCTGTACTTTGCCTTTGTGAGAGCATTGATGACCTGTTCCCTAGATATAGAGGGAAGGGTCATGTACTGAGGATGTCTTGATTTACTGATGGGAGGGACAGAGGGGTGAAGTTTTTGCTGAATCTGTCAGCCAGCAAGTTTGCTATATCTACGGCATTTGTATATGTGGTGTCCTTGACCACTAGTTCTGAACAGATCTGGGTGCTTACTTTGAGGTTGTGGACATATGTGAAGAAGGCCTTATGATTGTCTCTAGTAGATGTGGCCAATTTGGACTCAAAGTTTGCTTCGGAGGATTTCACTAGTGTTATTTGCTTGTTCAGGCTAAGGAGAGATTGCTTCCAATTGGACACCTGCTCCTTCTTGGTCCTGGACAGCATTTTTTTTCCTTTTGTTATAGAGTTTATTTATTGCAGATGTCCACTAGACAGGTTTACTCTTCCTTGAGATGGATGATTTAGTCCTGTTGGGTATTCCTGATTCCATGCATCTGCAGTATATAAATGCTTGTATAGTGCTTTGGTGTAGTTTTGGATATTTGTGCCAATTTCTACAGAGGGGGGGTGGGTGATGAAGCTGTTTATACCATCCCTCAGGAGGCTGTAATCGGCATTAGTGAAGGTTTTATGTTTGACCCTAGCTAGAGGGAGGGTTTGGGGAGAGGGTGACTTCAAAAGTGACAGCTTTGTGGTTGGATCTTCAGGGAGGATGATACTGTAGGGATGCTGCAGTGGTTACTCATGTTGATTAATACCAATTCCAAGATATTATTACCTCTTGTGGAGGTGATAGCTGTTCCAAGACGTTTGCATTGACAAAATTGAGGAATCTCTGGGCATTGTGTTCTGGCATGAGTAGTTTTTCCATTCTGTGTTTGGGTAGTTAAAGTAATCCAGGATCAGAGTAAAGGGTTGAATCTTGATAGATTCAAAGAGGTCCAGGTAAGTGGATTGGGCATCTTGAGTCAGATTTGGGGGCTGTTAGCTAGCTATAATTTGAAAAGGGGTCTTGTCAATGGTTAACTGCACCTGGAGTATCAGCCTGGAGGCGTGTATGTCTTTAATATATATTGAAACTCCACCTTCTTTGGCTTTACTGCCCACAGTTTGGGGTCTGAATGTATGACAGAATGAGCTGGGGTGTTGTCCGCAACTTTGAACCAGGTTTCTGTAACTGCACTTCTCTTATCGTAGGCTGTGTCTGGGATAGTACAGCTTCTGTGAGTTTTCTTCATTCAGAAGCTGATGGAAATACTCCTTACATCTATCTGCCTTTGATGTCCTGTGGACTGGTGTGCAGGTTGTTGCTGGCATCCCTTATGAAGGGTGTTTCACTATCTTCTTTATTTTTCTGTACTATACCAACCTTATATTAGCACACAGCCATTGAATGGAATTATTTTGTATGAAATAATAATAATAATAATAATAATAATAATAATAATAATAATAATGATGTTAGGTACAAACCCTTGTCACCTGGTGGATAGCCAACTTACTCACAAGCAGGACCCGGGAAGTTAGAATTGGAGAGTCCACCTGTACAGGGAGGCCAGTCACAAGTGGAGTGCCTGAGGGAGTGGTCCTGGGACTGCTCCTTTTTTGGCATTTACTTCTCTAAAGGTGAGGACAATGTAAACAGCCTCTGGCTGACTAAACTTGCAGATGATTGCAAATTAGGAAATGTCACTGAATCCCACACCAACACATATGTTCTACAAGAAGGGCTGACACAGACAAACAACTGATGTTAGAGCCCTGGACTAAAACTAAATGCCAAGAAATGCATAATAGTATCCTTCAGGAAGTCATTCACCCCTGGTAACTATCATATTGACAACACGCCCCTTAGAGTTGACCCAGTAGTCAGGGACTTGGGAACACATAGATAGACAGTAATCTAGCCTTTGACCATCACATGTCTGCAGTAGTGAGGAAATCATTCTATGTTGCTCAACTTATAAACAAATATATGGCATCTAGGTCCAAGGAAGTCATTTTTTCCACTGTATTCAGCATTCATGAGACCTATCATTGAGTACAGTGCCCCCTTTGGTATGTACCTAACCAGGCATATACTACAGTTGGAGCATCCACAGAGGTTCTTCACTGAAAGAATGTAGGGCATAAGTAACATGTCCTGTGCAGACTGCCTCAAGGCCCTATTCCTGTATTCTGTCTCCTACAGGCTGTTGAGGGGAGATCTATGTCTGGTACACAGGGCAATGTCATACGCCAGTCTGATGGACCTCCTTGAAATCCTCAAAACAAACAGAATCAGAAATACCCATTGCAAAGACTTGGAGCTGGTTTGGCTTAGTGGTGCGTTGCTCTGACTCTAGTGCATAAGGTCCTGGGTTCGAGACTTGGCAGTGATATATTAACTGGATGGGAAATAGAATATAAATCCCTGGGATTCCACTTGTGTCCCTGCTGGACAGGGGCATTGGGTGCTGATTTGTCTATACTTGGGCTAAACTCTTGGCAAGGCTTAAAAGGGCCTTAGACCCATTAGCCATTAACATTGTATGATCCCATGAAACTTTGCGTGTGATATAAACAGGACCTGCTGGAGAGACATAAATGTATCCCAGAGACAACCCTGTCACTGGAACAGGCTCCCCATCCATGTGCAGCAGAATTCCTCCCTAACCCAGTTCATGTAACTTGGACAACTGGATGGGGAACAGGAAATTCCTCCCTGGTTTGGCATCTATGTCTCTAATGGATGCAGACAGCCTATAAATGTTTCATTTCCCAATCTCCTGTTTAGACTTATCAAGGGTACCAGAACTTGTCAGAGATTTGGGATGCATGGCTAGGCTTAAAGAGCCCCTTGTGGTCATTAGCCTAGTAAACACCCATGAGCCTATAATACTAATAACAATCTTGCATAATAGGTATGTGCTAAATAATTAACCAATTAGCTATATGTATTTGCATGAATGGACACCTGAATCCAGAAGTAAAACTGAATAGCCAAATATAGGCAGCATGAATTTTCCCTTTTTATATAATTACAAACATTTTCTGAAGTGACTTCCAGTTTAATTTCTCTTAAGTTTTTTGGGTTTTAATCCCATGACAGGAATGAACCCCATTCCTAAATTATATTTAAAGTTCATGAAATTAGTATTGTTTCAATCTTTGATGTAAGCAAAAGTGCTCTTTGCAGCACCCGCAGTGTGCCCAGCACTGACTCCTTCTGTAATTCATACAAAGTTACATGTATCAGTAGCATATCTAAATAAAACTGTAGTCTTTTTTATTAGACCTGTTGCTCCTACTACTGTTAAAACTGTCTGGGTATCCTTCCAAATTCCTCTTGTTTCTATCTGCAAATCCTTGTTGTGACACCCGTGCACTGGCCCTGCAATCAAGGAGCCTCACTCCTCACCACTAACACCAGTGAGGGGTGTCTCATATAGAGGAAAGGATATCAAACACACACAGTAAAGTACAATTTCCCTTAAGAGCAAACAGAGGTCGCAGTCAGTCTGGGGCTGGTTACTCCCTTGCTCTCCAGGTCCCCAGTAAGACTCCCCACTGGCACAGCTATAGGGTCCAGATCTCAGCCTAGCTGGGCAAGGTAAAACCTCCAGCACCCTCTCTGTCCAACCAGTGTGTCGTGTCCCTGCCCAAGTAGCTGACACACACATTTTGAGATAAAAGTTTATACAACCACACAGACACTCCTGAGGAAGGCTGGCATAGGTTCTCCAGCTGTGCCCCTTTTTCCCAGACTATACAGTAGTACCATCTGCCACCACCCAGCTAATATTTATCAGCTACTCAAAGGCCCTTAAAAGGGTGTCCAATTATTACTGTGCAATATTATTATCCAACTGGTAAGTGCGACTAAAACAGTCAAGCTTATTAGAGTGACTTGATACAGGATCACTATATACATGCAATGTACTCTAGAGCTTAAATTATCTCTACACAAACCAGCCACAGTGGAAAGGGTTTAAAAATATTTAATAACGAATAATAAAAACACAAGACAATACTTTTTACTACACAGTGCTAGTCAAGAGTTCAGAGATCACAGAGAAATACTTAAAATAGTTCAGTAGGACAGTTCTGACATCACAGAAAAACACTTAGTCTAATCTTTCTAGTTTCTAGCTATTTGTAAGAGAAAACACAAGTCTAAGATAAACTTACATATAGAGAAGACAGGCTGGTGAGTTGTATGGTCAGCACAAAAATGTTTAATGCTCTCTGATTCTCTCTGTTTAAATTATCACAATCCAGATTCACATTGCATCATTCTCTACACTTTACTGGGGTTCCCAGGCTAACAGAAACTACATTTACATTCTTTACACCTGGGCAGGAACCAGAGCAATATAGGACATTTATGCATGCAAATTCTGGCCATTAACTCTGGCCTTAAAACAATAGGCAGGATGCCTTCATCTAGCCCGGCTGGAGCTGACTTTTAAACATCAAAGACAGTCATTAAATGCTTGACTTGGCTTTCTTATAGTAGAGTGCACTGTATTACATTTTTGCAGTTCCACATGTAACATGATTTTCTCCATTTAAGACAACAAGCCTGTGGTTTACATTAATATGTACAAATGACAGAATTATCTACAAAATTCTATCTGACTAGGCTGGCAGCCTTCATCTATCTTCACCCAATCTTCACATATCTTGCCCCGTTGAACTCGAGCTAGTTTTTCAAGTGACCATTGAGAAACACTGCTTGAGGGAGTTAGGTCTGTCTGAGTATACCTTACCCCATTCCCTGTCTTGAGAGCCCATCTGCACTGGCATTGCTAATCCCACTGTGCTGCTGCACTGACATATATGCTTACAACCCCAGGCCTCATCTTAGCAACTTGGAATTTTGCTGGCTGGCTCTGTTTAACCATATTAGGGGGCTGTGATCTCTGTTTAACCATATTAGGGGGCTGTGATCTGTCATTACAATGAATTTTCTTCCATACAGATAAGGCTGAAGTTTCTGCAGTGCCCACACTATGGCTAGACATTCCTTTTCTACAGCTGCATAGCATTCCTCTCTGGGTTGGAGCCTGTGACTGAGATAAACCACTGGGTGCTCTTATCCCTCTGAAGAAATCTGGCTAAGTACAGCCCCCACCCCATGGTTTGAAGCATCCCCCTGTACAACAAATTCTTTGCTGTAATCTGGACTGCTTAACAGTGGGTCCTCCCAAAGCTTTAAGCTTCTGGAATGCCTGCTCACATGCTAGGGTCCATACTACCTTATCTGGCCTGTTCTTCCTTGTCAGATCTGTGAGGGGAGCAGCTATGGTACTATAACTGGGGACGACCTTTCTGTAGTACCCTGCTGTCCCGAAAAATGCCCTCACCTGCATTTTAGTAACAGGTGCAGGCCATGCCTGAATGGCTTCTACTTTGGCAGGTTCTGGCCTTATCTTACCACTCCACACTCTATGTACTAGGCAGGAGACCTCTACCATACCCACCTGACATTTGCTCGGCTTAATGGTCAACCCTGCCCTCTGTAGTCTGTCCAGCACCTCCCTGACATGCTGAAGGTGCTCTGCCTAGGAATGGCTGAAGATGGCAATATCATCTAGGTACGCAAGGGCAAACCCTCCTGCTAGGGTATGATCTACCACCCTCTGAAAAGTCACTGGGGAATTCTTCATCCCAAAGGGCATCTTTTTGAACTCGTACAAGCCAAAAGGAGTCACAAAGGCTGACTTGTCTCTAGCACTGGGAGTTGAGGGCACCTGCCTGTAACCCTTGGTAAAATCAGTGAAGTAAAATACTGTGACACCACCATGGAAAGCAACTGTTAAAATATCCTTTAATGGTTGATGGAACAAAAGTAAAGGTGATAGCTGTGATAAAATCAAAGTAGTAAGTTTCCTTTAATGAATATACGATGAGCACTTTAGGATTTCTCCTTCTTCAGATCATTTAAATAAAACAGAAACTTAAAGTTATGGTTAAAAAAGAATCATGAACCAATGAGCTATGAAAAACTGAAGACTCCTTCTTTTTTCAATCAATAATCCTTTATCCAATCAAAAGTTAACTGTTGCTGTTCTCAGCCAATAGCTTTATGACCAATAAGCTGAAAATAATGGGAACCACCTCTGTGTTACAACCAATAGTCCTCTATTCAGTGGATAAATATCCTTGTTTCCAGCCAATGACTCTTCAATCAATCAAAAAGCAGATATAGGGATATGCCTTGCAAATCAACCAATCACAAGGCGCCTATCTTTCAGCATGGGTCTCAATGGTGCGATCACATTTAAGCCTGGTGGTTTGTCCACTGTCAAGTTTATAATCCATTTTGCCTCATTTTTCTCAGTCAAATTTGAGACATCACCTTGTTTTAAGCTACAATACGTATTCTGGATACCTCTGATCATGAATTTATGGGTGGGAAAACTCAATACATGTTTGGCAAGTGCATTTGTGATGTCTTTGTTATGTATATCCCAAAGATGTCTTAAAATTCTGTCCTTAAATCTCTGATCTGTTTTCCCCATATAGTATGCACTGCAACATTGACAGGTAGCAAGATAAACTAAATGTTGTGTATTGCAATCTACATGACATGGAAACAAAGTACTCATTGCCATTTACTGGATGTACGAATGAAATAGAAATATAATACATCATTCTTCACACTTTCCTGGGATTCCAAGGCTAACAGAAACTGCATTTACATTCTTTACACCTGTGCAGGAACCAGAGCAATAAAGGATATTTATGCATTCAAATTCTGGCCATTAATTCTAGCCTTAAAACAATAGACAGGATGCCTTCATCTAGCCTGGCCGGAGCCGAACTTTAAACATCAAAGACAGTCTTGAAATGCTTGACTTAGCTTTCTTACAGCAGAGTGCACTGTTGTTACATTTTTGCAGTTCCACATGTAACAGGATTTTTCCCCATTTAAGACAACAAGCTTGTGGTTTACATTAATATATACAAATTACAGAATTATCTACAAAATTCTATCTGGCTAGGCTGGCAGCCTTCATCTATCTTCACCCAGTCTTCACACTTGTATTTTATGAATTTGGGTCTCTTGGTACATAAAATACTGTAATCACTGGATGTAGCAATTTCAATGATCGATGCTGCATTTGTCTTTTTTCCTAGACTACTGTATCTGCTTTTCTTGCATCTGTTTTTTGAAATGTAGATAATAGGTAGTCCCATGTGATATAAACTTCATCATCCTCTGCAACACTCTTCCCATAATATTGTGCATTTCAGTATATAGGCCCTCTGTCATGAGTAAATCACACCCAGCAACAAGATGTGTAACTGTTTCCAGTTCTTTTTTTTTTTATATAGAATCTGCATTTGTCTGTTTCTCCCAATGGACTTTGTAAACCAACATGTGTGTCATCCACTATCCTGGGCCATCATTATTCACCTTACATCTTCGGTTTCAATTCACCTCTCCTTAACCATTCCTGTGTCAAATTCTGATCAACATGAAGTTGTTCCAGGAGATCTCTGTACTTGTCACAAGAGATGTTGAAAAGGCATAAATATTTTCTTTTCAGTTGATCCTTCTCCTTATATTCTTTTTGTTTTTTTGTCACATTGAGTTGCTGCCTGATTTTTGTCTGTTTTTGGTTTGATTTCTGTTCCTGTTTCATAATGATATGATTCTGCTAAGCAGGGGAGTCATCTTAGACATCTTCTCCTCATGTTTTAAAACTTCCACTATGCTAGGATCTGGTGAGGTTGACAGATATGTGTGCAATACCACGACTGCAGATCTTTCCATGTAATGAATTTTGAGGAAGCCCATACCTCCTTCAGAATGAGGAATATATGATCCTGATATGTGCTGCTTTTTGTGCATCATTTGATAAGCATGAAGTATTTTTTCTTGTTTCCTGTCCAAATGACTCATTACCTATTGGGGACAGTCAGTTACCCCAAAACTGTAAGAACATGAAGAGCAAACTGGTTTATAGATTGGACTTTGTTCCTTGACATCAGAGCAATTCTCTGTATTTATTTTGGTCATCTGAAGTATTCTCTACTGAGTTTTATTCACATTTGTTCATGTTTTACTGCTGATCCTTCGTCAGTTCCCAAATATTCATTCAGTCCATCTTGCTGAAGTTCATTTATATTACATTCCTGTCCCAGATTGATATTTTCCTGCTGCTGCAACCATCCTCCTTTAAATAAATGTTGCTTTTGGACATTTATCAAGACCAGAAAGCATTCTTATATCATCTGAGAAAGTTTTGACTACATGTAGTTGTGTTTTCAACTCCTCCTCTGGTGAACTATACAGTTTTAAGTCATCCACAAAAAGTAGATGAGAAGTCTTTAAACAAGGTTGGTTTCTGGGAACCAAATTGTAACCATGGCATAATATTTTAATTAACAGCTTAATGGGTTAAGGGCAAGACGAAAGAGGAGAGGTGACAAAGAATCACCCGGGAATATCTCCCTTTGAATTTTTATTCCTGGGCTAATAATATGAAATTTGTCATAGCTTAGCTACAGTGTGGTTTGCCACTGTTTTATTATCACTGTAATATAATTGATCAATGTAGGTTGTATCTTGTACATCTATAAGCACTCCTTTGTACATTTTATTTTATTTATTTATTTTACATTTGGTTACTGGGAAAGTCTAACTGGGCAACAGTCCTTTTTCAGCGGAGGCCCTGGGAGAAAAGCTCCACATATAACAAACATTAACAATTACAAAAACATGACAAATGAACAGCACTATAAAATTTTTCATCCATGAAATCTTAGATAAGAGCACAAGACTGTACATCAACAAGGAGAAATGTCCTCTTATAACCTAGATTAACATGTACCGCTTTATAAGAACAGATAACACTATACATTAAAATCAAGGCTAAGATTACAATAGTAACAGTTACATGTCAACCAAAATCAGTAAAAATCTTTAGGCTGTTTATCCAAAAATAACATTCCATATGTTCTGGTCATGACACAAAGGAATCCACAAATCTCTCTGCTTAGAAGAGGTATTAGGTGAGAAGTATGAGGAGAGAGACTAGCAAGATAGAGAAGTCAGTAGTCAAAGGGTGAGGGAAGAAGGTTAGTCGTGGGTGAGCAAAAGTCAGAGAGTGAGGGAGGAAGGTTAGTCATGGGTGAGCAAAAGTCATAGAGTGAGGGAGGAAGGTTAGTCGTGGGTGAGCAAATGTCAGAGAGTGAGGGAGGAAGGTTAGTCGTGGGTGAGCAAAAGTCAGAGAGTGAGGGAGGAAGGTTAGTCGTGGGTGAGCAAAAGTCAGAGAGTGAGGGAGGAAGGTTAGTCGTGGGTGAGCAAATGTCAGAGAGTGAGGGAAGAAGGTGACTGTGGGATGTCGAATGCTGTTTTGTAATCTATCCATGCCTTACTTAGATTCTTCACTTTTTACAATTCTCTATTATGGTTTTATTTAGCAACAAATGATTCTTTGTGCCATATGGCTTTCCTTTGTTACCTGTTTGTTTGATTGCCATAATTGTGTTTTTTTTTCCTTAACCAGTTCCAGTATATGGCTTATACATTGTAAGACAAGTTATTGGACTACAGTTTTTATGATGGCTTGCAGATTCACCCTTAAGTAGGAGTATCATTTTTGCTGTTATTAACCAGGTTGGTGTCTGTTCAGGATGCGCAAATAAGCAATTCTTACTCGGGACTATATCTTTCTGCAAAAATGTTAATACTTTTATTTGAAAGTTAGGTACTGTATCTGGGCTATGGTTATCCAGTTAGGAGCATTTCTTAATTTTATTTCAGCTTCTCAGGCCATTATTTCTTTTCATTTCATATCCTCTACATTTGAACTACTTACTGTTTATTTTACTTTTATATCCACGGTGGTGCAGTGGTAGCGTTGTTGCCTCACAGTAAGAGGTTCTCCCATTCGATTCTCGGCTGGAGTGCGGGAGTGCCTTCTGTGTGGAGTCTGCATGTCCTCCCCACGGTTGGGTGGCATTCGAAAGACATGCGTGCCTTCATTGAAGGTTGGGCGTCAAGCTGGCAACTCGGCACCGTGAAAATCTACAGCCAATCATTAGCGGACCGAAGTTCCACTGTTGGCACCCCTAACCGGGAAAAGCCGAAAGACAAACAACAAACAACAACTGTTTAGTATTCAGCATCTTTATTATGTTTCACAGGGTCTTCATAAATATTTCTCCAAAATGTCTATTTTTTTTCTTTTTTCTGCTTTTTCTATTCCTATTGCTTTGTTTCCAAGTTCTCTATAAAACTTTTTAGGGTCCTCAATGAATTGCTTATTTTGTACTGTTTCTTTTTTATTTATCTGCATATCTTTTGAGATATCATCTGAGAAAGTTTTGACCACATGCAGTTGTGTTATCATCTGTGCTGATGTTTTTAGTTTATTTGCAATAGTGAATGACATATCCTGGTCTGTTTTGATCTTTTGCTTTTACCATGTTTTATCTTTCTAAATATTTTTTGTTGATCTGTTCCCACATCTATACTCTTCTAACAGTGACACTTCTTGTCTAACTTACTTTATATATTTTTTTCTGTTCATTGCTTCCATGGTGGCATTTTAGGTCTTCCTTTCCTTTCTCTTATTGTTCTGTGCTTTTGTGGTAAGACTTTATCTGTTATTAATTTAGTTGCAAAGTAATCCATACCTTCCAACTGTACCAAATTACTCATTTTTTACTGAGTTTTGGGGTCCAAATAATGGGGTGCCGTAATTCCCGTGTGGCACCCCTTCATTTCCGAATTTCCCAGCTTTTTTTTCATTTTATTTTATTTTTTGCTTTTTGAGATGACATCATCACGTGAGTGATGATGTCAGCTCTGTCAGCCTGTTGGGTTTCTGCCCAGGAAGGACTTTGAATTTTCTGCAACTGTTTGAGAAAACTGCCCAGGAAGGATGTTTACTTCTGCGAGTGCAAGCCGGAACCAGGAATTGAATTCTGGCATACTGCAGAGCTACTTGCTGGACTTGTTCTGAAGGTATTTAAGGATGTTTTACTTCTGCAAGTGTGAGCTGGGCTTGCTGGACTTGTTTTGAAGGTATTTTAGTGCATGTTATTGCAAGTGGGAACTGGGAATTGAATGTTGGCTGGAAGTACTGCAGAGCTTCTTGCTGGAGTTGTTTTGAAGGTGTGTGTGTAAAGATATTTTTGATTTGGTCCTCATAAAATCTGTGGTTTTCAGGACTTTTGGGGCAAATCAATGTATGCAAATTTTAAGTTAATCAGCATATGGATTTGTACTTATTTTTTATGGGCCTTGTCCAGATTTTTGATGTTTCCAGGTTGAGAGGTATGAATATATCCTATTTACCTCTTTTATATCACATGAATTTCTCTTAATAGTTTTGATTACTGTGTTCATCTGTTTTATCAGGTTAATAACATTGTGGGTTTTATTTACTTTCTGTATTCTGTTTCTTTCATTGATCTTAATATGTCTATCCATGGCTAATAAATCAAGCAGCTTTTCCCTTGGATAATTTTCTTCTAAACTGAGAGCACATTCTTTGCTCTTGGTTTCCTGCAGGCATTCTACAGAAAGTTCCAGAACATCTTCATGTGACAGTTCTCTTCAGCAGCATCCTGCATCATCCATCACTCATTCACATGGAAACTCACTGACCTATCACTACACAGCATTGCCTGCATCAGATTGCCACCATTTCCTGCTCCTTCTCTTGTTGTGCAACTTTAACTGAACTTTTGTACCGGCTTCTTACAGAAGGCTCCACAGCATCATCATGTGGCAAGTGTTCAGACCCCCCCCCCTTCGCTACTTATATCCCCTTAGTTTGGGGACTCATTGCTGCATCATACTGTGACATTACTTGTGATGGATGTTAGAGTCCTTCACTTCTCAGGTAATCCATAACTTCATTTTCTACATCCTTAACTTTTCCATTACTAATCATTTTTTCTACCCCCCTTTTTATTGTTAAATTGTCCATATTTGAGTGCCATTGCCTATATTTGTTTTCAGACATCTTTGCAACTGCTTATTTTGTATTGATTCATTTTATTTCTCTTTGCATAAATATTGCACCATATAAGATCTCTTTTCCATGTCCGTGTTTCTTTTTTATACCTTTCTGAAATCCCTGGGTTTTGTTCTTTATATGTTCACACTTCCTCTGTCACTTCATTTTTCAAGAGGCTCAAAGTTTCTTTGACCATGTAATGTTTTCCATGGGATCTGTTGTATTAATGAACACAGATTTGCATTTGAAGATTTTGACAGTTTTCTTGTGCAAGTATTTTTCTTTAATTTCTCTCTTAATCTTTCTGATTATCTTCCATCTAGAAATTCTGGTATGATAGTAACAATACATAATTTCTTCCTTATCAACAGAGCGCTATGTCATCCTTATGGCTGTTTTTTGGCATGTCAGTTTGTGTGTTTTTGTGGACTATTTCCTTCTATAGCAGTGCAGCCATCCTTCCCCTGCCAAGCCTAACCCAACCCCATTGCAAGAATATTTGTGTCTTGAGGATTCTCTACGCTGTCATTTTTTTCAGTCCTGGCACAGTGCGTAGACCAGGATTGGGCACTTTTTTATTCTGGAACCTGGGTACCCAGCTGTCTTTTTTTGTTTTTAAACCTACCTGTCTCCATGATGTATGCAATATAAGAAGCAGCCTATATGTCCGTGTCATCTTGGTGAGATTTTGTGAAAACAGGATCCACCATGTAAAGGTACTCAACAAGATTCAAGGACATATTCGGTTACAGCAATAGTACTCTCCTTTTCTTGCTGATTTCATCATCTGTGCATGAACGCTAGTTAATTTAAGGCTTCAGGCAGCATGAGTACTAAGTTTAGAATAGGTAATTCAAACTAAGTAATGACACTTAGTCACTGTTGTGCGTGATATTGTTTGGGTCAAGCCTGGGAAACTCTTGAAATGGAAATCACAAGAAATGGGAGAAAAAACTCTGTCCATGTTCATATTTATGAGGTTTTCTCTTAACTTGTCAGGAGTACACTGATAACTGTTTAATAATTCTCTTAATAGTGGAAGTAATGCTAATATGCTGGGAGAAGACATTCCGTTAATTGAACAGCTGCACCTTTTAAATGGATGCTGCAGCACTAATAGGCCATGCAGCCATGTTCTTACAAGAATGTAACTCAGCTGGTCGATGAGTGGGTGGGTTTAGCACAATGGTTAATGCCGTTACCTCATAGACTTCAGGCATGGGGTTCGATTCTGACTTGGGATTATTGGCTAGGCTTAAAATGGTCCTTCAGGCCAGTTAGTTTAGTGTTACCTCTGAACCATTTAGTATATGAGCTCTTGTTCTCAAACTATCAAAGTTATATTTAAATGGTTGTTGAGTGTGAAGGAGAGAGGGAAGTCCACAGTCAGACAGACAGCTCATAAGAGGAGATGGTAACTTTATGATTCTCATCTGCCCATTTTTTTACAGCTGGGAGCACCTCTCTGGTCTACTTAACAAAGTAGAGGCTTTTTATCTCCTACAAGGAAGCAAATGGGGCTTATAGAAAAGTAAAAAGTTACTTTTTGCAGTTGAATTTTGGCATTGAAATTAACATTTTTTTAGTTACATAGTGTGTTTTTGATTGCTCATGAAATCAATATTTTAAAAACTATTGAGAAGCAGATTAATGTTACTTTGATAATGCAAACTAAAAAGTACCATTTGCTGATGGGGCTATATCAGAAGCTCGAACTTTCAAAAGTTCGAGTCTCATATGGTCGACACCATATGAGCAAACTTTTGAAAGCTTCAACGGAGATCACCGTAGGGAATATTTCCTTTTACTTCACTGTAGTGCGATCTTGGAGTTGGTATATTTAACTAGTGGGGGTATGGGGGTGCAGGGGGCTTGCCCCCCTTCTCAGAGTGTTCAGGTAGGTTTTTTTGTTTTTGTTTTTTATTATATGTTCGATGTTTCAAAACTTTGCTCATATGGTGTCGATCATATGAGCGTCTAAGTTTTAAAACTTTGAGCATATAATATAGAACCTTGCTGACAACATGAAATTTATTTTATTTGATATAGCTGAAAAAGTTTTAATATTTTAACTAAGGGACTAGAACTAGATAATAAAGGTCTGGGGAATTGTCTTAATGCTCTGCCATTCATGTCTCTACAATACTCCAGTATTTAAAACATCATGCTGAACAATTGGAATATAATTGGGGGTGACTCTTGAGTTAACCTAATTTGTGGGGAATTTACCATCTTTTACTTATAAGAAAGGCAAAAATGCAAACAATTTTATTACATAATGATATTAATAAGGTTCATATTTTTTACTAAAAAATGGAGTATATGCATGTGAATGATGTGTTTGTAGTTTTATTCATGAAGGACCTTTTGTTGTTATGAAGCATGTCAACAATAAAATTATAGTTGTGCACATTATTCTTGCAACTCTGTTGGTATTGTATATCTGGCTAAATGTTTAGACTGTCATTGTTTTTATGTTGGGATGACATCTCTTAAACTGTCCACTAGGATTAATGAACATATTTAAGCTTTCAAAAATAAGATACAAGCAATTCACTTTGTAGACATAGGTCTGTAGTGATGTTAAGAAAACATTTTTATTTTCTGTTATTGACCATGAATGCTGTGATTAAAGGGGATGGGGGCTTTAGAAACAAATTAGAAACCAAAGAAGCATGTTGGCATTTTTTTTTACAATCTGACAATTTCCTGGGATCAGTGATATCACTAATATTAAGTGTTTTTTTGAAACTGAGATAGAGAAGTACAAGAAAGTTTGTTAAATGAAAAACCTTTATATTTGTATTTGTATAAGAGATATTTAAAAATATTTTAGTGACTCAAATACATTTTTTGTATTTATTTAGATATTGAAAATGTGTACATTATAAGACTTCAAACAATTATCTTACGTGTAATATGTCTTAACATTCAGACATGAGGATGTCTTTTGTCATATGATTTCTCACATGACTTGTTTAACTATATATATATATATATATATATATATATATATATATATATATATATATATATATATATTTGCTCTTCTCTTAATTCATTTTGATGAAGTTCATGAATAACTGGTGAACAAAAGTGCTGAAATAAATGTTATGTTGTCAGCAAGTGGTGTTTTTTGTTTTATAGTGCTTCTTGTTTTACAGTTTCAGGTTTTTTAATAATGCAGTAAAGATTATTAAGAAAATCTGTGGGTGCGTAATAAATATGTGGGGTACAAGAGTTGTAAAATAAATCAACCATCAATGCAGATGTTCAAACCAGTTTTTAAATTGGCTGTAGTTTAAGAATATTTAGCCTGCAGTGTTCATAGGTTCATAGGTAGGTACTAGGCTATCAGCCCTAGGGCCCATACAAGCCTAGCCAAAAAATGTACCCTGGCTTTCGCCACCCAAGAAAATTATTTTCCTGTGCCCCTGTCAAGCAGAGCCACAGAAGTGATCCCCGGGGGTGAATTTTCCATCCAATCATCAAGATTTTTCTTGAAGAGTGCTAATGAGGAGCTCTGTTTGACATAGATAGGTAGTCTGTTCCAGAGTATGGGAAGTCTCTGGGACAGGAATCTATCCCTCCAGCATGTTCTGTTTATTGTGGTGACAAGGTTTAGGTCCCTAGAGCGTGTAGCTCGGAGGGATTGGGATTTCTTTAAGTGGAGCATGTCCAACAGCTCTGGGTTTGACATAGCTTTGTATGTTAGGCAGAGATCGCCCCTGAGTAGGCGATATGCGATGGAGTAAAGCTGTAGTTTTTTGAGACGGTCTGCATACGGCATCTGTTTGAGGCCAGTAATCCTCTTTGTGAGGTATTTCTGTGGTCTTTCCAGTTGTTGTAGATGTCTTGTGAGGTACATACCAAACGGGGCATTGTACTCTGGTCTAATGAGTGATGAGTAGAGGGGAACAATGACCTCTTTTTTTCTGGATGAGAGCCACGTAGAAGGATTTCCTGACCACTGCGGCGATGTGATTATCAAAGGAGAGACTACTGTCCACCTGTGTCCCAAGGTCTCTTATCACATTTTCAGCATTAAGTAGACTACCAGCTATGTGGTAGTTCATGGGTACAGAGTTTTTACCAAAGGGGATGACAATACACTTTTTGGCATTGAGCTTCAGGCCATGGCTTTGACACCAGGTATCTGTCTCAGTGAGGCCCTTTTGTAGTTTTTCCACATCGTTAGGAGTTTCGATTATGGCTCCTAGTTTGCAGTCATCTGCAAACTTTGTTAACCAAAGACCTTCTGTGTTGGCCTGCACTTCAGAGAAGTAGATACCAAACAGGAGAGGACCCAAGACTGAACCCTGTGGTACTCCACTTGTCACTGGTCTGATGTCGGATTTGGAATCCGCTACTTTCACAGTGTGGGTTCTGTCCGTGAGCCAGTTGGCAACCCATCTTGTGACATAGGGATTTATACCTAGTTTAGTGAGCTTATCTATAATTCCAGAGTGGGGGATGGTGTCGAAAGCCTTGGCAAGATCTAGATAAGCTGTGTTGAAATGTCAATGGCATACTAAATCATCTCAAACATAGTAGATGATTTGTTGAAATTAGTAATTATAAATCACAATTTGTTGTTAAAGGAAACGCATTGAAATGATGGAGACCATGAAGAGTTACTGAAACTTTGGTATATGTTATGGGAATTCTCATGGTACTCCACAAGGGGAGAGAGGGGGTAATTATTTGATTTGAAAAGGAGTGCATTCAAGCTCCTAGAGAGGAAAGCAGATGGGGAGGGTCACTACCCTTCAATCAGAAGTAACCTAGTGGACAAAGAGTTAAAATAATTAATGTGTACATTCCCCTGGAATCTCAATCTGCATTAGTCAGGCTATTGAAAAACTGGATCTTATTCCAGGGTGCAGTAATAGTATGGGTTGAGCATTAGAGCACTATACCATGGGGATGAAGTGCTGTCAGATTGAAGTAAGCAGAAACTTACTGTAGTGGGTACGTTTTTGTACAGAAGTGTGTTGATAGTGGGCATGAAGAATGTACATGGAGATAAACTGTTATTTAGGGTGACTTATACTGGTCATTCTTGCAGATTGTAAACATTCTGTAGGATAGATAAAACTCATCATAATAGAAGAAAACATTATTGCATTAATGGGTTAGTTATGCATCTCATTGGAGTAATGGACTTTGCTCTACTGTTACTAAGGTTTCATTTGAAAATGTACAAATGTGTGGCTAATGTATACACTGATGACTTTAATTAAATTAAGGAGTGAAGTAATGGTGAATTGCTTAAGATGAAGATGCATTTTTGGGAATAAAGGTATTAACTTCAGACATTGTGAAGGAGATGATATAAAGTGACTCAATTGTAAGTGCATGTAAATATGATAACACTTGAGAATTATAGCAATTTACATTATGCACATGACAGATATCCGCAGTAAACACTTAGTGAGTTCTGTATCACAAAATTCTTATGTTTTCTCTTTTTTACAACTGCTTTTAGATTGCAGTTCTTATTTGTTCGCTGTCACATATATCTGAAAATGTTTTGTACTGCGTGCCTGACTTGTGTCTGTTTTTCTCTCCAGTGTTGCAGTTTCTCCTACCTTTTATTGCTTTTCTCATGCTGCTTTTACATTCTTACACTTGTTAAATGTTTCTGTAGCACAGCATGTTACACTTCGTTATCAACCCCCTTTATGTTCTACAGAGGGTTGGGGTGTCTTGTCAGCTGTTCCCATCTTTCTCTATTCAGTACCACTCTCCTGCCTTCTTTGACACACATGCCTGACTGTACCAGGTCTTCTCTCACACAGTCCATCCACCCTTCTGCTGGACACCCTTGTTTCCTTACCTTCTTCCTGTCTATGCCAAATCTTCATCAGAATGTGTTTTCTACACATGTGCCTGAACCGCCATAATATGTTCTCTTTGATCTTTTACACAATTGAAGCTTTCCAGGCTTCTGCTCTGATGCCCTCATTTCTTCATCTGATCTACAGGGTTCATCCTACCACCCATTTCCTCTAGCTTCAACTGCTGTGGCTTTACTGACCAGCTTTTCATAGCATGCAATAGTACTGGTTGCACCAACTATGCTCCCAGATAATTTTTCCTTTCTATTTCAAGTCTCAGCTTCCTCTGACTTCCCCCTTTTCTGCCATAACAACTGGCTTATCTGTACTCATTTTCAATCCATGTGCCTTCAGTTTTGCATTCCATTCCCCTTTCATTTGGTGAAATTCTTGCACAGAGCCTATTGCACTTGTATGACAATAATTCAGCGCAGTGTCTGAACACACATAAACATTCATTGGTCATTCTCCTACAGTCTTTCACTCCTTTCCCTGATATCACTGTACTCAAACCTATGCAATAACACATCATTGTACTAACAACACAGCTTTTATCCATTTTTGCTACATTTGTGTTCCAGTGCAAGCCAACCTTTCAGCACTGAGAAATATTTGTATCCTTTTATGTGTTTTAGTAATATGCGACAGGATCTTATATTAACTCTCCTCTCTTGAATTCTAAGCAGAGATTTAAAATAGAACTATGTTGAACATGGGTTTGTATGATTAGCACAAGCCCCTGCAAAGTTATTTGTAAGACAAAGAGAATAAAGATGTTTGCTCTTGTCTGTCATTTTTGTGGGAACATTTGCAGAGATCTTATCCTTTTTGAGGTCACTGACAAGCCCTACCATATATATATATATATATATATATATATATATATATATATATATATATATATATATATATATATATATATATTTTTTTTTTTTTTTTTTTGTGGTTTTACTTACAGTTTTGTTTGTCACATACAGACTACTCGTACTGGTCAAAATATTTTTGAGAAACGTCCAAAGATGGCCGCCTGGCGTCAGAATGTGGAATCGCACATAGGATTGGAGTTGATCAATGAGGCACAGAAAGCAGCCCTAAGTGCTGGAAGCTATTCCAAGGATTCCATGGACCCTAAAGGTGTAGAATGGTTAACAGCCCGGGTCAAGTTGCTGCTTCCATAATGCCAGGGAGTGGGCGAATTAACATTTTGTTCAAACTTCTTCTCTTTTTTGTCTGACAAGCTTTTTTGTTATTTCTTAGCTAAATAAATTCATACAAATCTTGTGTAACTATTGGAAAATGGAAATTCAGGCAGTACCTAGAAAGAGTTTATTAATGATCGTTAGTTTCATAGGTTTTAAAATGTTGCAGATCAACCATAGCATTTAATGACAGCCATGTTTACCGTCTGGTGCAGTTGTATGATTAGACCCAAACACTTTAAAATCGAAGTACAAGTAATCTGAGTTTAAGTAGTAGTAATTTTCACCAAACTGGTTATAAACATCAGTGAGAAAAGTCTGTTCTTATGCCTGCTGTTTGACTGGACAAAAAAATAATGCAAGAAAGAAAAGATTAATAATAGCTTGTGTTTACTTAATAGCAAATTCAGATCATATCCATTCTCATAGAGCTAAGACCATGTATAATGTAATTTGTCACTTTGTTCGTAATGCTTGCTATAAACCAAATAATTCTAGCAAACATATTAGAAACCCGGTATGTCCAAGATGTACTCGTTTTCTTAAAATGTTTGATAAAAATAAACATAATCTGCATTAACATCTCTTTTGTGTTTGGTTTCTTTCCTGCTGCAGCTGTTAAATGTTTTCTGCACAGCGCTGTGTATTTTGCAGGAGTTGCTGTGTAAACAAGTATTAATATGTGATGTGTGTAAGAATCGAACATGGCTAGCTCTCTGACTGATTTCTTGTACAGTTGATTTTTTTTACATGAAGCAGTACAAAAAGGTTGCAAATGGGAAAAGCATACTTAGTCTGGCAACAAACAGTGTCAGAAGGAGCAGTGCATTTGTTCGGTCTTGCCTGACCCAGTATGATGCAATATTGTCTGATCTACAAGTTGCTTTGTAGACCTTGTTTAGGTTAGATAGATATTTTAATGATGGCATTGTGTGATGTCTGGTTGACTTACCAAAAAACTATTCTGTCCAACAGCTGCCTGTTCTTGACAGTGTTGGCCTATACTTCAGAGAAGTAGATGCCAAACAAGAGCAGTCCCAGGACTGAACCCTGAGGTACTCTTGTCTGGAGCTGGACTTGGAGTCGGCTACTTTTACAATCTGGGATCTGTCAGTAAGCTAGTTGACAACCCATCGAGTGACGTAGGGATTTATGCCCAGCTTAGTAAGTTTATCTATGATTCCAGAGTGGGGGATGGTGTTGAACACCTTGGCGTGGTCCAGATAGGCTGTGTGGACCGCCTTACCCTCGTCCACAGCTCTGGAGACTGATTCAAAGAAGTCACTTAGGTTCAGTAGACAAGATTGGCCCTTCACGAACCCAAACTGGGTGGGGTCCAGTGTTTGAAGGCTGCCAATGTCTTTGTTTATAAATTCCATGATAATGCATTCCACGCCCTTGCAGATCAGGCTCATCAGACTGATGGGACGGTAGTTCCCAGGATCCAAGGTGGATTCCCCCCCTTGTGGAGTGGGATAACTGTAGCTGTGCGCCACTCAGTGGGTATGAAGCCTGAGGTGAGGCTATGATTAAACATGACACTTAGGTGCCAGTTCATTTTGTAGTTCATGTAGCACACAGCCCGGGATGTCATCTGGTCCCATGGATGCTGTATTCTTGGTTTTGGAGAGTGCGGTTTCTACCTGTGTGGCCGTGATTACCGAAATTTGGCAATTTTTTGGTATTGAGATGGGCCCTTTAGGGAGTGAGAGGCGGGTGAAGTTGGCACTAAATTGATCTGCCAGGATATTGGCAATATCATTGGGATCAATATATTTAATGTCATTCTGTTGTAGTTCAGAGCAGATCTGAGCATTGCCGTTTAAATTCTTGACATAACTATAGAATGCCTTGTGGTTGTCTTTGGAATCTTTGGCAATTTTATTTTTCATAACTAGATTTGGAGGATTTTATGAGGGATCTCAGCTTCTTACTGAGGCTGGTAAGGGAGTTTTTTGCATTCACAGGTTCATAGGTAGGTACTAGGCTATCGACCCAAGGGCCTACGTAAGCCTAGCCAACAAGGTTCCCTGGCTTATGCTACCCAAGAAATTTATTTTCCTGTGCCACTGTCGAGCAGAGACATAGAAGTGATCCCCAGGGTGTATTTCCTATTTCCCATCCACTCATCAAGATTTTTCTTGAAGAGTGCTAATGAAGACCTTTGCTTGACATAGATGGGTAGCCTGTTCAAGAGTATGGGAAGTCTCTGGGACACAAATCTATCCCTCCAGCATGTCCTGTTTATTGTGGTGACAAGGTTTAGGTCCCTAGAGCGTGTAGCTTGGAGGGATTGGGATTTCTTTAGGTGTAGCATGTCCAACAGCTCTGGGTTTGACATAGCTTTATATGTTAGGCAGAGATCACCTCTGAGTAGGTGATATGCTATGGAGTAAAGCTGGAGTATTTTGAGGTGGTCAGTGTAGGGCATTTGTTTGAGGCCAGTAATCCTCTTTGTGAGGTACTTCTGTGGCCTTTCCAGCTGCTGTAGATGTCTTGTGAGGTACATTCCAAAAGGGGCGTTGTACTCTATAACGGGTCTAATGAGTGTCAAGTAGAGGAAAACAATGACCTCTTTTTTTTCCTGGATGAGAACCCTTTTATGATGAGGTTTGCCACATAGAAGGACTTCTTGACTACTGTGGCGATGTGACTATCAAAGGAGAGACTACTGTCCACCTGGGTCCCAAGGTCTCTTATCACACATTCGGTGTTAAGTAGAGTGCTGCCAATGTGATAGTTCATGGGTACAGAGTTTTTACCAAAGGGGATGACACTGCACTTTTTGGCATTGAGCTTGAGGCCATGGCTCTGACACCAGGCATCTGTCTCAGCAAGGCCCTTCTGTAGGATGTCCCCATCATTTGGGGATTTGACTATGGCTCCTAGTTTGCAGTCATCTGCAAACTTAGTTAGCCAGAGGCCTTCTGTGTTTGCCTGTACTTCAGAGAAGTAGATACCAAACAGGAGAGGTCCCAGAACGGAACCCTGTGGTACTCCACTTGTCACTGCTTTGAGGTCAGATTTGGAGTCTGCAACTTTTACAGTGTGGATTCTGTCAGTGGAGCCATTTGGCACGCCATCTTGTGATGTAGGGATTTATACCTAGTTTGGTGAGTTTAGCTATAATTCCAGAATGGGGATGGTGTCGAAAGCCTTGGCGAGGTCAAGATAGGCTGTGTGAACCACCTTACATTCATCTACGGTTTTGGGATTTTCCTCTTTTCTGCAACAGTTTCTTCCTTCTGTTGTATAGTTTGTTTATGGCAGGGGACCACCAGATTGGCTTCCTTTTTTTGGAGGAGTGCGTTGGTTCTATTTGGGATGGCACAATTTGTGCAAGAGTGGATGTTCTCGTACAGTGCCTTAGTGTAGGATTCAGCAGTTTAACTTTCAGCTCTCCCATTTGCTTTGGTGTCACAAAGTTTGTCACTTCTGACTTGAGTAGCATGAAGTTGGCTTTAGAGAAGTTTTTTACGGAGGTTTCCTTACTGGGGGGTGGGGGTGGGATGTGGAAGTCAAGGGTGATTAGCTTATGGTCAGACCTGACCAATGAGGGGGTGACCACTGGTGTGGAGCATCTATCTCATACAGGGATGTCGGGAGGCATACGCACTGTACTGATTTCAGTACAATTTATGTAGAAGGAGAAAGTTTCACTTTGCTCATCCAGTCGGAATGGAGCTGAGGATATGTATGTACACGTTGGTCGAAGCGGGAGGAGGATTGTTATGTTGGTCTCACTTCATGAGTAATATTGTGTGTGTAGGATTCGTTATGTTGGTCTCACTTCAGTGTGTGTGTGTGTGTGTGTGTGTGTGTGTGTGTGTATACTGGCAACATGCTTATGGTTAAAATTGTGATAATCCAAATTATGCTTAGCTATGCAAGTTGTACAATGGAACTTCTTTGTGTAAATCCCATACAGAACTGGTTCTGTATCTTCTGCTCAGTGCTTGCCATTACAGACTACAACACACCCTTAAATCTGATCAGCCTCTGTAATCTGCAATTGGTTGACATTATTATCTTCCTTATTTAGTATATTTCATGTAAATCTGTGACTTTCTCCATTTAACTTTTTGAATGTATACATTTCAGAATGAATATTTATATTTGACTCAAAATAATTGGTAAGTTTTGCTTTGATATCAGAGCACATATCTATTTTACCTGTGGTATCTTACTGTCCTGTACTTTTTCAACTACTGTCTGTGAAATCAAAGTTTTAAATCTAGCTTTCTAACATTTTGGATTAAAATAATTTTGTTCACTCAACATCAAATAGTGGTAAGGCTGTTGCTGCAGTTATATCCTCAAAGTGTTATTTTAATAAAATTCTTTTAGTTAAAAAATGTATTTCTCTAACTACAGTAGCTCACTGTGTGCTCCCTAGGCTCTGCTTGAGTAATACAGTGCTGCAGTACTATGATCAATTATGAAGCTTTGTTAACTGACAGACTCAGTTATTTTGTATTACTTCATATACAGATGGCCTGACTCTCTCAACTGTATACAGTCCATATAGCATTAACTTTTTGTTCTGTTCAGTCATACTTTTAACACGTTTAGAAATCTACACTAGACATGAATTTCTTCTGTTATGAACTTACTTTGGTTTTTTTTTTGATATAAGCAATGTTGTCTGGTACATTTTAAAGGAGTTTACCAAATACCCTGACATTATGAAACAATGTGGTCCTAAAGCAACTCCAATCTCAATTTGTCCAGCTCAGCTTATCCACCACATAATTTTGCTCTGATGGAATGTAGGATGCCTAAAGAGTGAGGTAGGTGTGTGTGTGTGTGTGTGTGTGTGTAAATGCCCCAGGTGGGATGTGTGATTACTCATGGTGGTGTGGTAGGGAATACCTCAGGCTTGAACCAAATATTGCAATGCTTGAAATTTGATGCTGCACTCGTAGCAACATACCATTGATGCCTCACAGCTGTAGGTTCTTCGGTTTGTGTTTGTGTGGGTTTGCTTTTGTGTCCTCCCATGTTACAAAGACATGTCTGCATTATTTTTCCTGGGCCTCTGCTGAGAATTGTGTTTTTTTTTTTTTTTTGTTCCAAGTCAGACTGTCCTGATTAACAAATTGACAGGCATTTAAATTTCAGACTTCAGGTTTCTGAATGTTTACTTTCTTACATATTTGATGGTGGTGCCTTCTGTGTGGAGTCTGCATCTTATCCCTGTGTTTGTGACATAGTAAAACAACTTTTATTCTAGCAATAAATATATACTAACACAACCTTTTTATAGCAATTTTTTTAAGTTTGACTATTTGAAATTTGTCCTTATTTTTGGGACTGTAATACCCTGTTATTGGCTTTGTCCAGGTTTTTTTGTGCTAAGGTTGACAGCTATGGCAAGAACTGAATTCACTGAATATGTTTGAGGGCTGTATTCCCTCATTACTAGGTTTGTCCAGGTGTTTTGTGCTAAGACGTTGAAGCTATGGTGAGAACTGAATTCATTAAATGATAGCCATTTAAGTTTCAGTCTTCCTTTCTTTCACAAAGCAGGTGATTTGGCATAGTGGTATGTTGTTCTGACTATTTAAAATGTATGATGGTAACACAGCATTTTATTCTAGCAGCTTTTCAAGATTATACAAGCAATGTTTAATGTGTGCTGATTATGCTAAGTTAGCTCACATTGCTAGTAGCACAAAATGTTGTGTACTTGCTTTTAATGCAGAAGGTTGTACTGAAAGTTAAGACACTAACTATGAGCCTGTTATCAGTTGCCATCATGCCATCTATATTATTATTATTATTAATATAATTTAGCAATTTATTCCTCAGGGGCATCAGACACTATTTTTCAGTGAAGTCATGAAATATAAAGGGATTGCTAGCAGCAACCTCTTCATTAGTTAGATTTATTTAACGTGGAATTATTAAAATGTTCATGTTCATGTGAGTTTCAAGGCTAAATAATGACATACAGTTCAGACTTTATAACCCTCAGAAAAAAATGCATGCTAAAATAAGACCTGTTCTATCAACTGTCCCGTACTGTTTATATGTTCCCATATTTGGCCTTGTCCAGATTTATATTGCATTAAGGTTGAGAGAGGTACATGCAAATTATAGAATTAGGCATAGCCAAAACCTCAACTGTCCCTGATTTGAGGTTTTTACTACTTTTTTATAATAACTGTAATGATCAGAGTTATACATTATTTTTGTATTGTCTATTTTATTTTTATTTTTGCATTTTTTTTGGTTTTTTTTTTAAAAAAATGTTTTTTTGGCAAATTAGTAAAAAATTGTTAAAGACTGAAGTTAGAAAATAAATAGACATTTTCAGTTTCAGATTTCATACCTTTCAATTATCTTTCTAGTTTATTAAGGCAATATTTAAAAAAAAATGTCTGTGTGTGTGTGTGTGTGTGTGTGTGTGTGACATTATTTAAATATCTCCCCTGTTTATTTTAGGCTTTGTCCATATTTGTAATACTCAAGCTCAAACCTGTACCTTAGTTACAGAAAACAAAAGCATAAAGTCTCTACCCCAACTACCATGCTGCATTTTTCAAAATGGCCATAGCTTGCTGGGGGGGGGGTAGCAGTTTTGATCTCATATGCAGGTGGAGACACACACACACACACACACACACACACACACACACACACATTGTCGGACAGACACAGTCACAAACACATTCTTCTGGGATGGTGGCCACATTCCCAGTCTTAAGATTTCTCTAGTATAGCTGCCTTGTGTTATCAATTTACTTCATGTAGCGTTATACTGCACTTCTTGAGGCAAATGTACCTAGTCACGTTGCCCTGTAGTAACCTTGTAGATTACATAATCCTGCTCCTCCCCTCCACAACTGGGTAACCTCAAATTTCCCGTTCCACATGAAGAACTTCTCACCTCTAACTCACACTAGGTCTTTTTCCTTTCCACAGGAAATATCTTGGCTCATTCTGTAGTATATCCCACAACTTTCTTTTTGATCAATAATGGAGGCCCAGGGAGAAAATCTCCACAGAACTATAAACAATATACAGTAATTACAGATTACAATAGTATACATACAGTAGGTCAGAATACACATAATCTAGTTAGTCTGTACAAAGCAGTATTTAATACAGCTTTCTAGTAGATACAGGTTGAAAAAGAAAACACAAGCATTTCAGTGAAGATCACTGAGAAAAATAAAGTTAGTGGTGTGTACATATTAAACCAGTTATGAACAAATAAGATTATATATATATATATATATATATATATTTTATTTATTTTTTTGAGTAGTAATAAACACAGAGGGAGAAAAAGAGGGAATCACAGGCCTAAAGCAGATGCCATATGCTGACTGTCTAAAAAAACTCCAGCTATACTGTGTGGCATATCGTCTACTCAAAGGCGATCTTTGCTTAACATACAAGGCCATGTCAAACCCCGAGCTGTTGGACATGCTCCACTTAAAGAAATCCCTCAGAGCCACACACTCCAGGGATCTAAACCTTGTCATCACAATGAACAAAACATGCTGGAGGAATAGGTTCCTGACCCAGAGACTCCCCATACTTTGGAATAGACTGCCCGTACATGTCAAGTAGAATGCCTCCTTGGCCCTCTTCAAAAGAAACCTTGATGATTGGATGGGAGATAGGAAATTCACCCTGGGGATCATGTCAGTCACCCTGCTAGACAGGGGTCCAGGGAAGTAAATATTGTGGGAAGAAATAGCCAGGGAATTGTTATGGCTAGGCTTGTATAGGACCTAGGGCCGATAGCCTCGTACCAACCTATGAACCTATTAGGTCCTCCATTTCAGATGTATTATCTCTTTTATTTCAACCCTCTTCCCAAACAGCATGTTATCTTGCTATCCCAATAGATGAGGGGCACGATACAGGCCTGTAGATGGACAGTAACAGTACATTGTCTTCTGCAGCCCTAACTCCTGCACTTTTATTTTTCCCCTTCCTGTTTCAGGCATGGTATAACATGGGACTGTGTACTCTTTTTGTATTATAAACTCACGCCATACTCTGATGTTGATCGGATGCAAAATCATTGTCTCTGCTGAGCATTGTTATCGTAAGATGCAAGTCCATTCCCCCAATTCATGTCACTAGCACATAAGAAGGTTCGACACTCAGTGTAGCCAGGAAAAAATGCACAACCAAATGACAGTTAAATTCCCAAATGATATTTTATTTTAAACTATGGCCAGGAAAGCTGTAGAAAAAAAAAAGAATAGCCCTTTAGAATAAACATTTATTGTAAGAGCAGTTCATATGTGAATCTAGAGAGTATAACAGATATATTCTCATATGTGAATCTGGAGAGTATCACAGATGTCTTTTCAACTATTAACAGACAGTTTTACATTCAGCTCTCTCATTTTATTAAGGAATTTACATGGTTGATTGTCTAGGATTTGATTTATAAATAAAAAGGCAAGTAACAGAGTGATGAAATGTGTGTGTGTGTGTGTGTGTGTGTGTGTGTGTGTGTGTGTGTGTGTGTGTGTGTGTGTGTGTGTGCGCACCTGCGTGTGTTCTAGTTCAAAGCATTATAAAATCTTGTGCATTTATCAGAACCAATTGTAATTGGCTGAATAATCTCATTACATCTATTTCTACACAATGGTTTTCCAGATGAGAACAATAAGAGACAAAAGATAAACTTAAATTTAAAAAATATATATTGGACAGAAATTAAACAAAATGAAGGTCATCTGTACTTAAGAAAAATACACAGTGCTAAATGACTAAATAAATATGATACTCCCACATTTTTCCAAATGACTGCTCTTTGAAAATACAGAATACTTACTATTTTTAATAGTAAATTATACTTTTCCCCCATACTTGTACTTATCAGGTTTATTATAGTACTTGTTTCCTGAGCACTAAACATACATCAAAGTGAAGTAATTAGAACCAAATGAAAACCTTAGTATACACTTATTTATTGGCCTTTGTTTACCGGGAGAGTCTGAATGAACAATGCCCTTTTTCAGTGGAGGCCTTGGGAGAAAAGCCCCATTATGCAGACATCAAGGACGTCATTTGCATTGTTTTATCATTTACACTCTGTTTCATTCATGAGCGATAGTTCCATTATTCAGACATTCTTAACACTATTTGCATTGTTTACGAACAGTTTTGATTAAAATAACCACTACACAGGTTGTATGTGAGTAACATTTATTAACTCATTACAGCCGAGTGACATCTCCAGGCGTTTCTGCAGTTACCTCCTACTGTGCCTCTAAGCGTCAGGTATCGCCTGTTCATATTTTCATTAATAATTCCAAAACCATGTTACATATAACATTTCAGAAAATGTCTTGAAGCATATATGATGGCAAACACAATTGTATTGATATATGACCTCTATCAATGGGTATTTGTTAAAAATGTAAGGTGATAAATTCATTTTTAAATGCTGAAGCCACGCCCACTGGAAGTTAAAGGTACACACTCAAAAGAGCTCTACAGAAGGGAATGATACAGGGAGGTATATGCAGTGTAATATCATCAGTATGCATAGATTGTTAGATTTTCTGTAAGAATATTTGATACTCTAAAGATCTGTTCAAATCTAGGACATAAGATATGATAGAGTTACAGCAGCGGGAGGAGGTGAGCAGGCACAAAGAAGATGAAGGAGATGAGATGATAGAGGAGGGTATAGTAGGAGGGGAGCAGGCACAAGGAAGATGAAGGAGATGAGATGATAGAGGAGGGTATAGTAGGAGGGGAGCAGGCACAAGGAAGATGAAGGAGACAAGATGGTAGAGGAGGGTATAGTAGGAGGGGAGCAGGCACAAGAAAGATGGAGACGAGATGATAGAGGAGGGTATAGTAGGAGGGGAGCAGGAACAATGAAGATGAAGGAGACGAGATGATAGAGGAGGGTATAGTTGGGATAATAAATTACATTTTTTTTTGCAGCAGAGTTATGGCACAAGTTCATTTAGCTATATTACTAACAGTATATGTTACAAAAATGATATATTATTTAAAAGCACTTCGGACTACATTATATATCCATAAGCAAATTTGCTACGCATTGCTAATAAGCAACATCTTAAATAAGACCAATTGAAATGTCAACCTAAACTCTAAGAATAACATTATTCTATATACAATTATGCATGTATTTAGACACATCTCCATCAAAATCAAAGACACAATACAGCAGATCTTAAAACAAGCTCAAATTACTCAATAAGCAAAGTTATGAATTGCGGCGAAGCAGTATATTAAAATGCGACTTTGTAAAAATGCAACAAGTTGCAATAATGTAACAAAAATCTGTATTACAAACTGCAGTTGAAAACAAACAACTGACAAATGTCCTTAATGCCACCAAATCCTCCACTCCTGAGCTGGTTCATCAGCAAAGGAAAGACCATAGACTGGGAACTTGAGAAGAGTGTTAAAACTTATTAATTTTGCAGCATATTGTAGTCGTTTGTAGTATAGAAACTGAAATCACATGAAAATGTAAACATGTTATAAATACTCAATTTGTTGCATATGCTGTCCTTTGTTCTGAGGTTGTGGGCTTAGAGAAAACAAAAAAGTAAGCTTTGCATTTTCTTAAATATTTCCTCCAAGTTTATGTGAACTCAAAAGTAATACATTTGGAGATGGGGTTGGGAACAGAGCATACACATCAGGGGTGCATGTGGGTACAACTCCCGACAAAACAATTGTGTAGTAGTGTTTTCCATTGTACTGTGAAACACTGTTTTAAGCTAGTGATTTTTTTTCATTTCATATGTTATATTTGTGATATTTAATGCTTGGATTTATGGAAATACAATTATTTGTTGTAAATCTCATTTGTGGCTTTGCATCATCTCTACTTTCTATCTAACTAAAAACCAAAGACTGCAAGCATCCATTTTTAGATGCTATTTATTGAAGTCTAAATTTTTTTGTTTATCACTCCCAGTCTCTTGGGTATTAATATCCTATGTATATTATCAAATATTCTGTCTTAAAGAAAGACATATTCTTTATAATTAATCAGACTAAACTGCTGACCCAAAGTGGACCAGTTTCAGATGGTGTCTGCTGTCCACATGGCACAGAAGTATGAAGCCCTAACTGTGACCAAGAAACCTGTGATTAGATGCTGTCCAGGGAGGGTCTGAGTGAACATCTGATGCAAGCTGACCCATTCTGGAAGGAAGGAAACAAGAAGGTCTGCTGCTTTACTGACTGACCCACAGTAGAGACTGTTACTGTAAGGATGCAAGCTCCATTAGAGACCATAGTGACCACACACTTGTCAAGCTCCATGGGCTGCTATAGACAGGGTTGAGCATTTGCAAAATTAAAATTGAAAGTAATTGGTCTTTTCAATTGCCACAAGACCACATTTAATTAAGGTTATGTCCTTTTATGAAGTACTACATGCCCTGCATTCAAAGATTATGCTTTCAGAAAGGCTAAGCTGTTTAACAGCAGGAAAGGGGATATTTAAAAATGGGATATTCCTCTATGGAAAGGGCTTTTAATGCCGCGTGGCATGTTTGAAATGATATATTTCATTTTGTAGTCAAAGGAGTCAATTACACTGCTAACATCCTTAAGAATTTTTTTTTTTAAGAAAGACACATGCCATAATTGGGACCATTGGCTGTTACTATGCAAATGCACAAATCTTAAAAAAATTATTAGATCTTACTATGAAACCACAAAGACTAAAAATAATAGTACAAGGAAAACTGATGAATTTGTAATTAAAGACTTTAATGTCTATGAAAATATACATAAGGAAGAGCAAGGGTGGGGGTGAACTAGAATAGATGAAGGGTAGAAAAGTGATTTTACCCATATAAACAAGATGAATTTCTTTTATTTGCTTGTAAACATCATTTGGTCTGTGGTGTGATGGGAAATGACATGGAGCTGTATTGTCTTTGTAATTTGATATGTTGTTTCTTCTGTGCGATTGAATTAATGCAGCTTTCAGATGCTGTATTATGTCATGAACAGATCCACTTAGCAGCTGAAGATGGCATTAGTTCTACCATGCTAATAAGCTCTTCAGTGCATGTCAGAGTGCACTGCTAAGTAGAAAGATATGCTGAGCATTATAAAACTAATAAAGCCTCCACATACTATCCTACATGGGGTAGAATTAATACAAAATGGAGGACAAGAGGCTTTTTTGTCAAGTGGAGCTGAAACATTTTGCTGTTGCACTTTATGATCATGAGGAACACAATACATCATTTTAAAATGACCCTGAAAAAACACTATTCAGCAATGTACTGTTCAGTGGAAAGAAAGAAACTAACTAACTTTGCATTTAGGAAACACAAGTGCTACCTAAACGAAATTTTGAGTGTCAACTCTTTTACAGGAGAAAACAAATGCAAAAAAAAAAAAACAGAAAGACAAAATAAAGATTAAAAAACATAATAGTACAAAGATTGTTAACAACAAAGAAAATGCCAATAGGTTTCATTTCATCTCAATGATGAGCAACAGACATCCTCATTAATATTAATAGTAAAATGTTCTTATCTGTGTTCCATCATTTTGAGGATTTATACATTTAAATGCCAGTTTGTTTTTATCTTTGATTTGCATGTTGGGTTATTTTGATGTGTCTGGACATGTAGAAACAACTTTGAGACTGAAGCAATGTTGTACAGTTGCACACGCATGCAAGGTAACACGAAAGAAAAAATCATCTCTGTTTAATGGTAAATTAATGCTCAAAGGATTATACATTTCCTTTGGCCCACAGTGTTAAAATTCAAATAGCGTCTTATTTTTGGGCTCCTATTAAATGATTGAAGACGCATTCTTTTGAGTGCGTCTTGATCGAACTTGAAAGCACAAAAACGCAAAATATCGAAACGGTATATAAGCAAATTCTTTCCCTGTGAAAGAAATCACTTGCCCACTTCCATTACTTTGCCATTTTCGTGACTGTAGTGTGATCTCAGAGTTGGTATATTTAAGTAGGGGGGGAACAGACCCCCACTTTATGTAATGTTTTAAATTTTTTTTGTAGAACAGCGATTTTTTTCCCTTGGAAAAGAAATCGCTATTCGATGCGTTCGAGATTGTAAGCTTTCACTTACTTGGGTTCGATAAATCATCATTCGCTTTTTTAAGTGTTCGATGATTTAACATAGACCCATTATTTTTTCCAGGAAAATAAGTTTTTCACTTCTACAACTGGGCCGTTCTGCTCTCTCACTTGCTTTATGTAAAATAAATAAAAAATAAAGACTGCAGGCACTATCTCTCTCTATACCTATATATATATATATATATATATATATATATATATATATATATTAGTATTAGCTTCACCAATGATAATGACATTTCCAGTGGTAGTCAGCTTTGATGGCCTTAGGGAAAGATGTTCAAAAGTTGATGTTGCTGGGTGTGGTGTTACATGTTACATCATGCACCACTGAGATGCTTTTATTTGGACTCTAGGAGGATTCAGGATGTTGTTTAATAGGCTCAGCATAAGTTAAGAGTCTGGTGTTGTTCAGTGACTGGTGTAGTATTATGGAACTGATGTGTTTACCAACGATAGCCTAATGTGAGAGTTTAGTTTCCAGGTAATTATACCTCTCCCAGTTTGTGCTGGCGTAAGGAAATGGTCATTCGGTAAGCATGTTGCCACTTTGCCACCAGGCACCTACAGCATGTAGGTTAGCCACAGAGACATATGATAGGAAATGAAGAAAAGTATTTGAGGTTTAAGAGCAAGATAGGGAAAGGCGTTGGAAATATTTGAGGTTGGTAGGCACTTCTCTTAAGCTATTAATTAGTTTGGGAAACTATGGAGTTACACAGCGGTGTATGTACAGGAGAAACAACTTTTCAGATTAGACTAAATAGCAACTACAATGTGTTGTAAGATGTTATAATGTGCTATACGGTGGTATATTACATGGTGTCCAGGAATACAACTCTACATATCTAGTGAAGTTTTCTGTACTATGCAGGCAGAAATACTGCAAGAATTAGACAGGTAAAGGAAACAATATAGGGATTGGGTACTGCAGATGGGTCAACAAATATGCCAAAAAGGATTCAGTCAGGTCTCCCAGTGTAAAAACAGAAACTGAGAAATAAGGGAAAGCAAAATTGTCAGTCTAGGTAAAATGTATTAATTGGCTAGTACGTTCACTGCCTGGATGCCAGCAAAGAAATTTGGAGAACCTGAAATAAAATCAACCGGAAAAGGTGAAAACACTGGCTGAGAAAAATCCTGCGGCTGTTCAGCAAAGTGCAGTTCAAGCTCCAACTCTGGTACTAGGGATGACTTCCAGTAATTTAGAGGAAAAAATAAATCAACTGTACTCAGAGGTGATTAAAGTAAATGTAAGAAAAAAAAAGAAATCAATTTAAATAATAAAAGAATGGGGAAAATAGAAGAAGCTTTAACAAGCCATTCAGATGAAGTGATAAAAATGCAAAAATCAGATGTTGAAATGAAGAAACAGATGGCTAAATATGAGCCTTCTCAATAAGAACTGTTTTAAAAAAATAGAGTTAGAAGACAGAGTGCACAGAGAAAACTTGAGATTTTCTGCTGTACGCGAGAAACTGGAAGGTACAGACTGTATTAGTTTCATGAAAGTGCAGATAAGAAACTGAACTGGTGTTTCACTGCATAATTTGTGAACTGAGAGTACACTGAGTGTATGCTCCAAACCTGGCCATACTAAAGCAGCTAAGACCTGTATTAGTAAAGATACAGGGGGTAATTCAATAAAGCTTACACAGAGCTAATCTCCATGTAAGCATAGTGGTATGGCTTGAACATGGAGTTTGGAGCCTGTGTGATCCAGGAAACAAGGCTGGGGGTATGCACGAGCCTCCCAGCACTATTCGGGCATGGAGGTGATGGAATGATGCAAATCACCTCATTTGCTGGTGAAAACCATGCAAATGAGGTGAATTTGTGATCCAGCAAGCAGACAGGCAGCTGTGTAGGAGCTGTGTCTGCCTTGTAAATGTATGCGGTTACAAACCGTGTACAGGAGTGCAGAATTAAAAACTGGGCCGTGACAACTCCAGTTAAAGCATATATTATGTACATATGGCTATTTACTGCAGTGCTGCTGCTGCGGTAGCACTGTCGCCTCACAGTAAGACGTTGTCCTGTTCGATTCTCAGCTATAGCGTCTTCTGTCTGGAGACATGCGTGAATGGGCATACCTTCGTTGAAGGTTGTGCGTCAGGGCTGGCAACTCGGCACATAAAAATCTACTGCCAATCATTAGCAGACTGGAGTTCTGCTGTGGCGACCCCTAACCAGGAAAAGCCGAAAGACACAACAACAACATCAACAAGGCATGCCAATGGCCAAACCTATGGCCTTTGGCATGCAAAAATATTTCAAAAGCCTAAAAATTTATTTTTTTGCCAGATAAGCAGAGAGCAGTAGTGCGCAAACAGGGATCATGGAAAAATAAAATGAAAAATGCAATAAATGTGACAGTTTTAATTTTGCCTTTATACTGTCCAGCATGCAGGCTCATAACAATGACAGGTAACAGAGGTTGCTAAGGATATAGGCTCTGGTGTAGTGTTGTAACTAGGGTATAAGCAAGTAGGGGTATCTAAATGAGCTAAGTTTATTGAATATCAAAATGGGACACCGTGTCCGTGGGTACCTAACCATGTAGGGGCTATAATGTGGTGGTGTAGGCAGAAGCAGCAGCTGACATGAAAAGGGGGTGTGTCATGCTTTCTGTAAGCACATTGGAGTTACAAACCCTTGAGTGTCCATGGACACTGATAAGAGGATCTGTGAATGGAATGGAATCCAGGGGGTGCATGACAGGAACTGTAACACACCTGCATTGTGAAAATGCTGTATGGCACTTTACAATAAAAAGTGTCCTCAGACACACAACTTTGAACCTCTTAGAGCAAGAAGTCTGAACAAAGGCAGTACAAAAAAGGGGGGCAAAAGCCCAGAAATAGGGACAGTTTTTAAATATTGCCCTTACAAACCTAGAAAGTTGATAGAATGACAGGTTTTGCATTAGCATGGATTTTCATGGAGAGTATGTGGCCCACAGCTGACATGCTAATATTTGATTTACTGATATATTTAAATTAAAAATGGTTGTATGTTTTTTTCCACTGTATTTGAAGTTTAGCGGAGTGGGTTTGCGTGCTACGGCACTTTGCTCAGCAGTGCTTAAAATGGTATGAAGAGCTATATTGAAATGTATAGCTGAAATCTTCATTGGGGAGATAGCTCAGAGTTCTGGCTTTGTGTGCAGTAGGTACATGGTTCAAAATACCAAGACATACAATTCAGTTTTTACATGGAAAAGCATTCATTTTTTTTTTATTTTTAATGATATAGTAATTGATATTTGTTAAACAGGGTATTGTAGTTTTTCCAAAATTCCAGTCTGAGTGGATATATGATGTGAAATCCCCCATGTAAACACAAGTGTCCCATACAGTGCAGTCACACCCCAAGGTAGTGTAATCAAAGCACAAATAGGGGACGTCATGTAAAGTAAAATATATACACTTAAGAATATGTCAATAATGAGTAATTAATGTCCAATTCATTATTTTTTTAAATGAAAACTGAGCAATGCTTAGCCAGTTTGAACATTGCTAAGAAGTTTAATTCTAAGCAGCATTCAGCCCAGCTAATCAGATTTGCACACCGCTAAGCACTGCTCAGCATTTTTGAAACCAGCTAAGCAAGGAAGTGTGTCTGAGGCTGCTTAGCTCTTTTCAGAAATGCTAAGCGTGTTTATGTTCAGGGGAGGGCCTTTTCTACTCAGCACTATTCACACTAGCTACAGCACTTTTAAAGGTCTAAAACTGGAGACAATGGGAAAAATTTAAATAAAAGGAACTAGCAGACAATAGGCAATCAACTGTAAATGACTAATAAGGCCTCTGCTACTCATAGTGACCCATTAAACACCCTCAGTAATGAAGCTGGCAGGTGGAATGTATCATAGTCAGCCAATCACACAGTCAGCATCTGCAAAACACCAGTATAAAGTATGCAGACACCCATCAATCTGATTTTCCCACATACTCAGCACCATTGGAGTATACACTTGAGAATTGTAACTGACAAAATGATAGGGGTTGCTTCTGCTACTTTGCTACATCTCTATGTGCTACAGACTGAGAGTGGTGATGAGGATGATTCTGACAACTGGCCCAGAATGAGGTGGAAAAGAGTGTTGAGACCCAGGGTAACCTTTCAGGGGCTACATGAGCTGGAGATAGTAGAGTGCTACAGGGTGGGCAGAGACATATGTCAGCAACTCACTGAGCTCTGCCACCCTCACCTCAGACCCAGAGCCAACAGAGGGGAACCCATCCCAGTTGAAACAAAGGTATGTGTAGCTTTGAAAATACTATCTACAGGCACTTTTCAAAGACCTACTGGGGACATCATGGGTGTCTCACATGCATCTGCATTCAGGGTACTCCACCAGCTCCTGGATGTCATGCTAAGACATGCCAGTGTGCACATTTATTTCCCCAGCACCCCTGAGGAGAGGACCAGCAATATGCGTCTCTTCCACTATGTAGCAAACTACCCCGAGGTACTGGGTGCCATACACTGCACCCATGTCCACATCAAAGCACCATGCAGTGAAGAGGGTAAAGTCTATGTCAACCACAAGGGCTATCACTCCATCAACTGCCAGGCTGTATGCAATGCCCAAGGCATTATCATCAATGTGTGTGCTGGCAGCCCTGGCAGTTATCATGACTCCCACATTTGTCATGCCACAGAGCTGTACCAGGCATTTGCTAGGGGGGACATCCCGTATGGCCATCTCGTGGGGGGATGCTGGCTATGCACTGGAACCGTGGATGATGACATCCATCAGAAATGTACATGTGATGCCCATGCACTGGCCCAGTAATCAAGGAGCCTCAATCCTCACCACTAACACCAGTGATGAACATGCACATTGGTAGGATGAACAGTACACACACAGTAAAGTACAATTTTTCTTAAGAGCACACAGAGTTCACAGTCAGTCTGGGGCTGGTTTCTCCATTTCTCTCCAGATCCCCAATAAGACTTCCCACTGGCACAGCTATAGGGTTCAGATCTCAGCTGAGTGGTCAAGCCAAAACCTCCAGCATCCTCTCTGTCCAACCAGTCTTTTGTGCCCCTGCCCAAGTAGTTGACACACACACACACACACACACACACACACACACTTTGAGATTTAATTTATATACAAACACACAGACACTCCTGGGGAAGGCTGGCACAGGTTCACTAGCTATGCCCCTTCTGCCCAGACTATAAGGTAATGCCGACTGCCACCAACCATTCTTATCAGCTACTCTAAGGCCCTTACCAAATGGTGTTCAATTCTACTGTGCAATGTTACTATTACCCAAATGGTAAGTATGACTAAGGCTAAGGCTATTTGAGTGTCTTGTACTGTGTTACCGAGTACATGCAAGTAATTTAAGAGCTTATATATCTCTACACAAAGCAGCCACAGTTAAAAGGTTTAAATATATTTAATAATAAATAAATAATAAAAGCAGAAGATAATACTTATTAACTCAACACAGTGACAGCAGAGTTCACAATTCACAGGAAATACTTTAAAATTACATAGCAGGACAGTCTCACATAAAAACAGAAAACATCTAGCTAAGCTTGTTATATTCCTGTCTATATATTCCTATCTATCTCCAAGAGAAACTAGGTTCTAAATCATTTACTTACAAAGCAAGGCAAAGTGCTGGTTGCATACCTCAACCTGTTAGAGCAAAAAATCTGGACAAAGTCTAAAATGATGGGGGGACAAACAGGAACAGATTTTAAATATTGCTCTTACAAACTTAGAAAGTTGATAGAGTATTAGGTTTTGCATTAGTAGTCCCCACAGGCACAGGGGGAATTAGAGGAAGAACCCCCCGAGCCTCTCCCTGTAGGCAGACATAGACATGCCCAGTACGCCCTGGCCTTGGTAAAAAGGCAATGCATTGCACATATACTGACACCCTAGGGACTGACACCTCTCTGACTCGCACACGCAGTAAAAAGGATGCAGCACACATCACATTACCTGTACCTTACCATGTATAGGCTGTGTACTGTGTGCATCTGACAGAATCAGCCCTCAAGCCCTATCCTCACAGCTGATGAAGGCACAAGGTACGTCACACTTCTTAACACCAAATTAATGCTGCATAACATTGTGCTAGCATATCTATGGTATTGCTGTATGTATGCAAGGGAATGGGTTGGCCTACAGGGATGTAACATCAGACAAATGACACCTATGTGGGACAACAGGAAATGTCCATAAAATGCTGGCTTACCCAGAATATGCAGTAGTCCCCTAGGTGACAAAACTCACTGCGGTATATGTGAGGGCCTAACAAACTGCGGGGTCATAGGTCACATGCATGGATGTCAATGTTGGAGTCCCATACACACCTCTCAGCCTCTCACAGCAAGTCAGCTGTACAAAGCCAGAAAAAATGTGTGGCAAAGGCCCATAAATAACGACAATGATGAAATAGTCCACTTACAAACTAACACACTGAGATCACAGCAGGTCTTGCAGTTGCCTTAAGTGTCTGAAGGCTAAGAAGTCTGACACTTTAGTGATATGCCAGTATTTTCCAAGACAAGCACAATACTATGCTAAATGGAACCAAAATGTAAAGGAAACATCTGGACAGTCTGTGGAAATGTGTACAATTGAGAGGTATGTCCCTCCCTCCAACACACCTGTCATCCTATAGCAATGCAGGAACATATATGTTTGTACAGTAATAGCAGCAGAGCACACATTCCCAGGTCTGTCACAATCAACTTGCTAACTTGTAGCATGCCCACAATATGCAGGGGGTCAATGAGTTATGTATATGTATGCTTGATCCTGTCAGAAATAGGTAGCACCTACTGTTGTGGCTTAGTGATCTAAGTACAGTACTGTGCTTGACAGGGTCCATGTTTCCAGATTGTCCGTGCATACTGTGTTGCATGTCAGCTACACCTATGGTAGGAGTAGTACACACCATCCATTCATCAATATCTGTTGCTGCAGGAAAGCTAGAAAATTCAGGGACAGTGGGCCACACATCTGGACAGTACACATCTCGGAGTAACCTACACAGTGCCTAATAGGACAGCAGGTCTTTGAAAATCAGTGTACTGCCAGGTTATAAATGGCTGCCTCCTTACTGTATCAGTACTGACAAGTCACTGGGCACCAGCCATACCCATGGAATTCAGGGTGTCACAGAAGGACCACAATTACGCCTCCTATATATGTTCTACTTGTCATAACATTGCATTTGCCTGACAAACTACTTGTAAAACAATAAATGTTGATGTGAAAACATCAATGGCAGATGGTGGAGAAGCAGACATCATACCCATAAGAAAAAGCAAGCTAATACCAAACTTTTCTCCAACTGTCTATGTTTGGCAGAGCAATATTAACACCCTGTGCCCATGTGTGGGCCTGTGTCTGACTGTTATATATGGGCCTGTCCAGATGTCAGTCTGTGATGGTCTGACAGCTATGGCCAACATGTAGCCTTATAATAATAGTGCAGCACAAACTGTTTGAGGAGCACAGCAGATGTAGGGGTGCAGTGATAGAAAACCTGCTAAACAGATTCTGTTCTTCTGACTTCTACATCTCAAAAACTGACCACAACCTTCTAAGGGAGGCTATCAGTAGCTACACACCACTGCCCCCCTCAGAAGATGCAGACAAATATGCTGAACAGTATGCCAGTGCAGTATACAAGTACCTGTACAACTACATGGACTCAGCCATACCCAACAGAACTAAAATCTGCTTCTCATGAGAACAAAAAACCTATGAGGTGATCATCCTCTATCAAATGGATTTACAAAAAAAGGAAGCAATTGTTGTCCAAGGGTAAAAAGGCACAAATCCCCAACTGGAAAACTCCCTTGTTAGCCTCATCAAGCAAAATAGATTAGTGACATCCTCCAAAGGCAATTATGAATTGAAACTAGCCTCTGAAACAAAGGCAAACTATAAAGCCTTTGTCAGTTATGTCAGAAACATCCATGGCTAACACCAGGTTTGTTCTGAATTACATCATAATGGTGCCACTTACACTGATCCTGTCGATTTAGCCAACCCGCTAGCAGATAAGTTCAATGCAAACCTCACCTCCCTGTCCCCACCCAAAGGCACATTCCACATCCCTGCTACTTGGCCCACACCTCACATCTCCATAGATCATGTTAAAGTCCTTATCCAAGCCAAACACAGCTGCCATGGGACCTGATAGTATCCCAGGCTGTAGTTTGCAACATCTCCAGCAAGAAGTAGCCTCGCCATTGAGCACCCTACTCAACCATATCCAAAGTACAAGCCTCATTCCAGCAGAGTGGAGAACTGCCATTGTCATACCTTTGCACAAAGGTGGTGCCACTACTGACCCTGGGAACTATTGCCCCATTAGCTTGACAAGTCTGATCTCTAAGGCCATGGAGTGTATTATTATTATTATTATTATTAACATCATAAACAAGGACATAGGCAATCTCCAAGCACATGACCTCACCCAGTTCGGATTCCTCAATGGCAGATCTTGCCTGTTGAACCTGGTTGACACCTTCGAGACTGTCAGCAAGGCACTGGATGAAGGAAACTCATACATACAGCTTACCTTGACTTGGACAAAGCCTTTCACACAATCCCTCACTCAGGAATCATTAAAAGGCTAACAGAACTTGGTGTAAATTACTATGTCATCATGTGGGTGCCCAACTGCCTCACTGATAGTACCCACAAGGTCAAAATAGGTGCCACTACATCCGATAGCAGACCTGTCACTAGTGGTATCCCCCAGGTATCTGTCCTAGGACCCCTACTGTTTGCTATCTACTTCAGAGAGGTCCAGGAAAAAACAAAAGGCCTGTGGCTGACCAAGTTTGTGGATGACTGTAACTTGGATGCTGTCACTGACTCCCCAAATAATATTAACATAGTTCAGGAGGGTCTCACAGCAACAAATGTCTGGTGCCAAAGTTATGGCCTTAAGTTAATTGCAAAAACATGTATTAGCACACCATTCATCAAAAACACAGCCCCTACTGATTACCACATTAGTGGCAAATCCCTAAGCACACAACTTGTGCTGAGATACCTGGGTACACAACTTGACAACAATCTCACGTTTGACCATCATGTAGCAATAGTGGTCAGAAAAAGCTTTTACTTGGGTCATCTCATAAGTAAAGGGATTGCATCTGGAAAAAGTTAGGTTATTACTTTTCTGTACTCCTCCCTCATTAAGCCAATAATTGAGTACAATGCCCCATTTGGTATGTACCTCTGCAAAGACCTGCACCAACTGGAGAGGCCACAGAAATACCTCACAAACAAAATCCATGGCCTCTAACACCTGTCCTATGTGGACAGCTCAAATCAGTATCACCTTACTCTGTATCATACAGATTGCTCCGAGGTGACCTGTGTCTTGACTACAAGGCAATCTCAGACCCTGCTCTAGTAGAGATGCTCCATATCTGTACATCTAAGTCCTCGTGTAGCACCCCAACAAAAGTCTCATATCTAATATGTGACATTAAGAAACCCTCCTGGAGAGACAGGTGTGTCTCCCAGAGGCTAACCTGTCTCTGGAATACAGCCCCATACACATCAAACAAAGTACGTCACTGACCCTCTGCAAATGCAACCTTGATGAGTGGATGGCCAACCAAAAATCTGTCCCAGGGGTGCCACCTGTGTCCCTCATTGACAGGGCCAACAGCTGCTGATTGTAGTTTATTTTCTAGGGATATACTCTGGACTAGGCTTGTAAGCGCCCCAGAGCCAGTAGCCTAATAATCACCTATGATCCAATGAATAGGTAGACTCAGTAGTGTGAAGTCCATAACCCTGTGTGTGACGTTATGGCTTCTACCCAACTCACACCAGAAATACAAATATAAAGCCTGTAACTGGACTACAGAAGGACAAAGAGACACACATAAGGGGAAGGGGAACCACTGGCCAGACAAGTGGAGAATGTGCACACCAGAACAAATTGTGCAGTAAAATAGGTTCCCTGCAGTGTATGCAGTCAGTAAACATCACCCACAACTACACAACACATGCCAGCATATGTGGGGCTCCTCAACAAATACAAAGCCAAACAAAGGACACCTCAGATCCAAAAACACATGAGAATTCCACAAACCTCCACACCACATACCATGCATAGTCCACACACCACTGTCAGGCAACCACTAAGGCCCAACCATAATCCCAACTCATTACTTATGGGAGACTCCATTGTCAGACACACAGATGTGCCTCTCACCAGGCTGCATAAGGAGACAGTAATAGTTACTTGTTTGTCAGGTTCCGTCACCCACCATATCACACATGCGCTGAAGTCTTTCCACAACAGGTACTGTTATGAGTCTGTCCAAGTCCATGTTGGTGTGAATGACTTCAGACGTACATCCCTGGACTATAGGAAGACAGACATGATTGAGCATGGTGAATATGTGTCCCATGCAGGTATGTCTATAAGCTTAAGCAACATTCTATTGTCACCCAGAAAGATGCCTCAATACAAACACAAAATGATTGACATTAACAAATAGCTGACTTTCGGGTGTTGTCCCAGGGGGATCCAGTGCCTGACAGCCTGGGAAGATATGATCGACAGACCACACTGCTTTGCTACAGATGGCCTGCATCTGTCTCACTTGGGCTTAAGGCTTCTGGCAAAGGCCCTTGCCTCTCCCATAGTGGCTGTTCTAGGGAAAGTCATGAGGTTGATACTACCAACATGAAACTCTCAACAAAATGCAAATCAAAGGTCATGCTGCTACACGCTAGGATTCTAAACAGGAAAATGCACTCATTGCAAGCATTCTTAACCCTGGAAGATGGTGACATTTGTGCATTTACAGAAACCTGAGCCACAGCTGCGGAAAGCAACCCATCCTTATCTGGTCACTCATTCTATCACACAGCAAGACCCCAAAATGTGGGCAGCAAAGCCAAAGGAGGTGAAGTATAAATATATATTAAACAGACACACACCTCCATGCTGGTCAGTCTGACACACACGAGACACTCTAAGTGCAGTTAACCATTGACAAGACCCCTATTCAAATTATAGGTAGCTACAGGCCAACATATTTGACTCAGGATATCCACCCCACATATCAGGCCCTCTACAAATCTATCAAGATTCAACCCTTTACCCTGATCCTGGCTGACTGTAATTACCCAACCATAGATTAGAAAAACCAACCATGCCAAAACAGAAATGCAGAGATTCCCTCATCTTTTCAATGCTAAATCCTTAGGACAGCTACTTGATACCCCCACAAGATGTGAGATATATATCGGACTTTGCAGAAACCAACATGATTAACCACTGCAGCACCCCTACAGTATCATCCTCCCTGGCAAGACCCCACAAAAAAGCAGTCACGTTCGATATCACCATCTCTCCTGGCCACCCCCCCCAGCCATAGTAAAATGAAATTGTCTCTCAAACTGATCACAACCACCTGAGGGATGGTATAAACAGCTGCACAGCCCCCTACCCCACTGGAGGAACAGGCACCAACTTCCAAATGTACACCAAAGTGCTATACCAGCATATATATGTATATATTATATATATATATATATATATATATATATATATATATATATATATATATATGTACATGGAATCAGGAATACCTGACAGGACAACATCATGGTCCACAAGGGAGAGTAAACTTGTCTGGAAACATCTGCAGTAAAGGAACTATACAACAAAAGGATAACATTACTGTCCAGGACCGAGAAGAAGCAGATGAACAATTGGAAGCAATCTCTCCTTAGCCTGAACAAGGAAATAAGAGCACCAGTAAAATCCTCTAAAGGCAACTCTGAGTCCAAATTGCCCACATCTAAGACAGACAATCATAAAACCTTCCTCACATATGTCTGTATTCTCAAAGGAAGCTCCCAGATCTGTGCAGAGCTGGTGGTCAGGGACACCACATACAGAAATGCTGTTGATATAGTCAATCTACTGGCTGACAGATTCAGCGGAAATGTCTCCCTTCTGTTCCCCCTATCAGTAAAGCAGGACATCCCAGTACCTGACCACTAAACCATTATCACTAGGGAACAGAGCATCACTGCCCTCTCAAAGCCAAGAAGACAGCCTCCATGGGACCTGAATACATCCCAGGCTGCAACCTACATGAACTCTGGCGTGAACTGGCAGCACCATTATGCACCCTACTCAACCAAAGCCTGAGTACTGGCTTTGTCCCAGCCAAGTGGTGCACAGCCACTGTCATCCCTTTACACAAAGGTGGAGTGTTCACTGATCCAGAAAATTAAAGACACATCAGTTTGATCCTTGAAGGCAAATTGACGAGGTGCCAGATCACTGTTGCTACATTAAAACAGAAGTTGCTGCTGGTTGCTGGTGTATTTTGTGTTTTTCTTACATCAGCTTGACTAGCCTGATCTGCAAGGCCATGCAATGGATTACCATGGACCTCATTAACAGGGACATTGGCAAACTACAAATACTTGACCCCACACAGTCTGCCTTTGCCAAAGGGAAGTATGTCAGTTAGATCTGGTTGACTTTCCTGAGACAGCCACCAAAGGCATGGATGAGTGAAAGATGGTGCACACTGGCCACCTTGGCTTGGCCAAAGCCTTGCACACTATTCCCCACTTGGCCATTGTACATAACCTCTGTCAACTAGGCATCAATCCATATGTTACCAGATGGGTAGCAAACTGGTTCATTGATAGAACCCACCTAATCATAATAGGTGTAGCCAACTCAAGCAGTTCACCCGTAATGAGTGGCATACCCCAGGGATCGGTTTTGGGGCTTCTGTTCTACGGGATATACTTCCCATAGGTGCAGGTCAAAAACACTGGCCTATGGCTGACCACGTTGGCAGATGACTGCAAGTTGGGAACAGTCATCAATTCCCAAAGTGATGTGGATGTCCTACAACAGAGTCTCACCAAAACAAATGACTGCTGCCAGAACCATGGCCTCAAGATGAATGACTGCAAATGCATCATCACCCCCTTCCAGGAGAGTGACTTCCCCACATATTATCAAATTAACAATGTCCTACATACACAATCAGTAGTGAGGCATATGGCCATCCAGGTTTTTAGCAACCTGAATTCTGAGCACCATGTTGCTTCCGTTGTACCGAAAGCTTCATAGATGGGCCAACTCAAATGTAAGGGTACCTCATCCAGGGACAAAGAGGTCATAAGATCCATGTATTCTAACCTTATAAAGCCAATTATTTTATACAATGCCCCCTTCGGCATGTACCTCACAAAGCACATGCAGCAGCTGGAGAGACCACAAAGGTTCCTCACCAGGAGAATCCAGATCCTCAAACACTTACCCGACACAGATAGGCTAACAGCACTGTCTCTCTACTCAGTTCCATACCAACTTCTCAGAAGTGACCTCTGTCTGGTATACAAAGTAATCCAGACCCTGCCTTTTTTTTTTTTACTCAAATGATTTTTATTTTGATGAAATAACACAATAATTTAATACATTCATAACATTCAATAACTATTTACAGTATTTACATTCAGCCTGATAAAAATGATTCAGATAAAAACATTTGTAGTTAAATAATAAGTTAATATATAAACTATAATAGTTAGGAAGAGTTCGGTTCCATCTGTAGGGTATCAATCAAATTCAAAACTTTCCTCCATGGACTATTAACCAATGGCTTAGGAAAAGTTCTTAACTCTTTAGTTCTTTTCTCCATTAGTACACATTTCTTCAGTGATGATAGGAATTCCTCCATTGTGGCTGCTACATTAGTTTCATCTCCTAGTTATACATTTTCTGACTATTGCTAACATTGTCCACAACAAATACAGATCATTTTTCTTCATATTATTACTTTTAACAACATTCAATAAAATTAAAGACTTTGTCAAAACAAATATATCAGTATAGATAGCTTGAAGAAATTTGTTGATCTCATTCCAGTATGGTTTAATATTAGTACAGTCATAAAAAATATGACACCAATCAGCATTAGTGGACATATTACATCTCCAACATAACTTGCTGTTTGAAGGATTCATTTTTGAGAGTTTCTCATGTGTCAAAAAGGATCTGTGTAGAAATTTCCAATTAAAAATCTTCCAGAATTGTGAATAAGAAGTTAGTTTAACTGAAAATAAAATGTTTGTTTTATCTTCCATTGATAATGATACTTGAAACCCTTTAGTTAGGTATTGCCAGTAAGAATCTTTAGGAGCTGTCTTATAGACAATTAAAGTGTTGTATAGATATGATAATTCATTCTTAACATTGATATAATTATATAAAATTCCAAAAATCCAGTTTATAATTTTTGGTACGGTTTTGATGGATGAGAAATGTATTATTTTACACAGATCCTTAGTGTATGCTGTGACACTCTGAAGGACCAACCAGTCATTGGGGGATAGGCCATATGCTGACAATATACTTTGTGTGTTCAAAGCTTGTCGGTTTTCAATACATTGCAACCAATAAAATAGGTTACTATTTTCCCATAAACCAAAAATCTCTCTATGTGTTTTATCAGGGAAATCCCTTGTAATAGTAAATGGTATTAAAAATCTATGCCACAGTTTTATATCTAAAGTTGTGTTAATGAATTTTCTAAACATATCAAAATATTGTTTATTAGTATTAGTTTAGTTAATTTTGTTGTACTATAATGAAAATTTAAACTTATATAGTGCCATATCTTATCTTTGTCAGCTACCAAAGCATTTTTTGATAAATCATGTTCATTCATTAGTGTAATGGAGTATAACTTTCCAATTGGAGGAGTATCTAGGATTTATCCAATTAATCACTATTTTAATTATAGATGCCTTTATATAAGTTTCAGTCTCTGGGAATTTTAACCCCCCCCTTTATTAAGCCATCTATTCCAAGTGCTTTATTAGACTTACTTCCTTTAATCCCATCTATAATTTCCTTTTGAGAAATAGGTTTTTGTAGATCTATCTTCAGTTCCTCAGGAATTCTTGTTATGTTGAGAACTATATTTTCTAACTTCTCACGTTCATTTGTACTTATTTTATCTTTATGATGCTCTGCATAATGATAATTAAAAGCCTCCAAAATGCCCCCTATATCCGAGACATTTTTCTTTTTCCCTTCATGAAAGATACTATCAATGTTATTAATTTTTGATTGTATCTTAACTTTCATAGAGAGGTTATGAAGATGCTTAGGAGGGGGTAGCACGAGAATTTAATTTCAGTTTTTCCATAGCTAAATTAGTTTTATGGGATAATATTTCATTGTATTTCTTATTTGCTTCTTCTATTTTCTTATTATCTGTAGCAATTAAGTTCTTATTAGATTTAAGAGATAATATGGGTTGGGAGGGTGGCCTAATGGTTAAGGTGTTTGCCTTATAAACACAAGTTGCAGGGTTTGAGTCTTACAAAGGATAATTGGCTAGGCTTAAAATGGCTCGCAAGGGCAGTTAGCTTAGTACTAATCTATGAACCTATATTTGATTTTGGAGTTGCTGTAACTCTAAGTCCCATTCTTTAATTTTATTTTTGTACCAGCTAATGGTTTTACCATATAGATAGGCCTTAAGAGAATCCCAAACCATAATTTTGTTTTCTTCAGGTTTATAATTAATCTCTAAGAAAAGCTGATGTTCAGAAGTTATCCAAGATTTAAAGTCTTTAATTTTTGTGATATATGAAGGAATCCTTGAGGTAATAACTAATTGGTTGAATTCCAAGTGTGTTGTTAACAACAGGGGATTATGATCTGAAAAGGGACAAGGTTGTATTGAAAAATTCAAGATTTTAGAATAAAGATCTTGTGAGATATACATTTTATCTATTCTAGTTTGTGTACCATGTCTGTATTCTTGGTGTGAGAATAGTAAATAATTTGGTCCCAAAGCATTAAAGGTGTAATTTAATTTAAACACATCTGTCCATTTTATTAACTGTTTGGTTGAGGCCGATAGTCTAGGAGATTTCCTATTGGTAGTTTCTGTAGTAACTATGATACAACTGAAATCATCTCCAAGTATAACATTACCTTTAGAAGTAGTTGTAATAAAGTCTAAGTGTTTCTTAGCTAGTCTAACTCCCATACCTGGGAAACAGTATAAATTAACCAGGGTCCACATTCTGTTATTAAACTTAAGTATAACTAAGGCCATGAGTCCATTATCTACATGTCTGTAAATAATTTGGGGATTTAAAAAAGTCTTTTTCCATAGAATTGTTACTCCTCTGGTCTTATTTTTATAAGAAGATTGAGCAAGTATTGTGTATTCCTTAGGGTCCCAGATAAATGTGTCATTTATTTTAAAGTGTGTCTCGGAGAAAAACTACTTGAGCCTTGTTTAGTTTAAGATACCTTAGTAGGTTAGATCTCTTATATGGGTTGTTTAAGCCATTAGTATTTAAGGATACCAAGATTAAATCCATATCAGAATTCTTTAAAGATAAATAATAAAGGAACTTGTATTAATAGAATCCTGCATACATAATACTCTTCCTGAATGGACAACAGAATATCAATTGTTGTATTTCTATTTATCTCAATCCAAATAACTTTTCCCATGATAGATGAAAGTAAAACAATTGTGTCAGGCAATTCAAAACTAGAAAAACAATTAAATAACAAATAATTAGCATATTGCACTCTGATATAAACTTTCATACACCCTATACATGGAATGAAATACATTCCTAGTCTAGCAAACAAAACTAAATCTGCTAGACTACCTCTCCCTTCAACCTTTGTTGGTTCAAGCCCATGAAAACAAAGTAAAAATGGAGAATATATTATAAATTAAGAGAAAAATAGTAGTGATGAACAACTAATCAGATATTGATTCCAGTTAGATTTTAGCGATAAGTTACATACACTATTATTAGAAACATTAAACATTTATACAGTAATTATTCACTAAGGAAGCAAGAGACATATTAGGATATATATAATTTGAGTTTAGTGCTTAATAAACTTAGGAAACATTAGCTTTATTAACAATCTAAATGATTACCCAAAATACCTAAGCATGTCATCTGTATTCTAATAAAAACTTCAAAATGACATAACAAATCAAAGAATCATTTAGCATTTGTATTTACTTGCCCTCTGAATAAATCGTATCATGACAAACTCCCACTAAATAAAAACTTGACAAGAATTGGGTGTTAGCATATAGTGAGTGTATGTAATTCCCAAAAGATGTTAACATAGATTCTTAGAAATATTCCATAAGACCTATTTGTCTTTAATTCACTCCTAAGCTTTTAGAGTAGCAGGTGTTTAAATGACTGACTAAAATGAATAATAATTAGCTGGCATCAGTTAACATGACAAAATTTAGTAAAACCCATTATTTATATAAAATTTACTATGGATAACAGGCCTTAAAAGTGAATGACTCAAAAGATATAATTAAGATAGAGATAGCTGTAAATGTCTACCATAGTAATAGGCTAATACTGAAACTCATAACTTGTTTGCTGTGTTATCATAAGTCATAGATATTACTGAGCTCTTCCCCTGTCATAAAGTGCTAATATACTAAAAACATGACTTTATAATAACTGAAAACATGACATCTGAAACATAAGTAATATCTACGATACAATAAGAAAATCGGGTCTAAATTATCATTTTGAAAGTTTAATAGTTCGAGTCACTAAAGATCAAACTTTAATGATCAAACTACTAAAATTTCAAATCTTTATAAAAATATACCAACACCAAAAAAATAAAAACTAAAGGGTGTAGGCAGGGGGGCAAGCTCCCCTGCACCCCCATTACTTAAATATACCAACTCAGAGACCACATTACATTGAAATAAATGGAAATCTCCCCTTACGGAGATTTCCATTTAACCATTCAATGTTCTGCACTTTCGCTATTCTTTTGGCGACAATATCAGATCCGATATTGTCAGACTTCAAGAAGATGATATAGACCCAGAAAATCAACATATTAAATGCAAAGTAATTATAGTTCAATCAAAGTTATTCACACATATATTTGCTAGGATTTAGTATGGTGTTTGAGTATCCTTACAGTTATTACAATTAGTCATAAGCATTTCCTGTAAATTTATAATCCTATACTAAACACTTGCTAACTGCATAGGAAAGTTATTTATAAAGATCTATTTATAAAAAAAAAAACTCCAGTATATTCACTAGAAATAGTGGCTATAATTAACTGTTTACCAGAAAAAAATAACATTTCTATAAATGTTTGATCACAAAATATAGTCACTATTATAAAAGGGAGCCATGAATGTGTTTGCAGACAATGTAGCTCAAAATTCTTGTAAAAGAAGCCTACTATGCGATATTAACCAATCAGAGACTTGACATTCACAATTAGGCTTGCATATACACATTAGATGTAATGTAATCTGATCTGCATGCATAGAATGCATGATGTCATGAGCTAAGTAAGAAAGCATCTGATGTTGTAAATCTTTGTTTATTCATTACTATTAGGACTTCAGTTCCATCCTCGGAAGCGATACGTCCGTTTCCAAGCTCGCGCCAGCCAAAACTCTCAGCTAAAACCTACCCATAATGCCTCTTTCCTAGTTACTCCAGATCTCGTTTGCCACATTCCTCGTCAGACGTGCCTAGCCATCTCTCTCAAAGTTAAGTGGAATATTGTGATTTTTGATATTGTTTCTCCTCAAATTTTTTTGTTTTTTAGTCAGTTTAGCCTTTTCTTACTGTCGCCTATAACCTATTTCTATTTCCTACCCTTTTACGTTTGGTAATTATATTTTTACCATCTTTGGTACTGTCCCTCCCTCCTGCCTTTGGTAGGCCCTTCCTTACCACTTGTGGTATGTTTTAAATACCATTGTTGGTATTGTCTCACTTATTCCTCTACCTTCCCTTGTTTTTTCCTTTTGGGATAGCCTTGTTGCCTTACTATGTCAGACAAAACTAAGCTGGGGTTTAAACAATGTGACAAGTGTGGGCGTAAGCTGCCCAACTCGGATGGACACGCTCATTGCGTCTACTGTTTGGGCATCAACCATATTAAAGCTGATTGTGACATTTGTGCTAGTTTCAGTAAACATACACTAGCAGAACATAAAAATAAGCTTATTTTAAAAGGTTTAATTAAGTCACCTTTTTTGGAGGCTCTATCTGGGTCAGAGGTCTCACCCCCTCCTAAGACCGAAGAACATAAGGAAAAATGGAGTCACTTGGTTCCTGCATCTCCGTCAGTTATGAAACTGAGTCAGCTCCATGCTTCTCTGATGCCCTAGGCACACACCTCTTTGGCACCATGCTCTGTACCTTCTCCCTCAGTGCCATCTATGATATTTACCCCTATTTTGGTTCCAACCTCGGCACCACTGACTTCGGTGCCGTCCTTGGATCTGGGATTGGCTCCTATGACTGTAGCTGCTTTGGCACCATCCCCGCCCACAGTGCCGATAGTTTCTTTGGCTCCTAAAGTTGAATATCTGCCAAGGACCAGATACTCTCCAACTTACAATCCTTTTTTGGGGCAGAGGTTTAGCCCCTTTCTTGACAGACCTGACTCTCCTTCAGCAGCCATCTTTAGATCCACCAGGAGTTTTTCTGAATTAGACTTAGTGCAGGTTGTGGACCAGCATCTGACAGCGAGGGGATTGCCCACTTCAACTAGACCTTCTGTCCCTCTTGGCTCAGAATCTTTTACTACATATTCCCCTGTTTATCCTCCTCCGGCCTCTACCCAGGTCCCAGAGATCTCGGTACTGATGTCCACACCGGTGCATACTGTCTCGGCTCCGACAGCAGTTTTTCCCTGTCGGCACCAAACACCCTTGCTTCATCGTCTCCAATGGAGCCGATGCTGTCAGAGCATGGACCGTCCATACCTTGGTAACTAGCCCGACACCTATTTTCTCACTGGCGTCATCTATGTCCATGGCTTCCAGTCCTCTCGGAGCTCCTCCCCTGGAGGCAGGCTCCTCAAGGCGTGGTGTGACCCCAGTTTTGAGGTTGTCCTTCAAAGTCAAGGGCTCCCTTCCCTCCTCGAGCAGGCCTGCTTCCCAGGTGATGGAGAGGGTCCTTGCCTCCACAGGTTCACAGTCAGTACCAATGACATCAGCATCAGAACCCCCCCAGTACGAAGCTGTCTCAAACCCCTACTTCGGTATCCCAGGCACAGGAGCCGCAAGACCCCCCTCCCTTTGAAGGGAACCCCTTCTCTGGAGTCCTCCTCAGAAGGCCCAACTGGGGAGTCAACCTGGAAGACGCATTGCAAGAGGAGGCACCTTGATTCCCTGGAGGAATCTATCACCGAAGACACCGGTTGTGATGAAAGGGAAAGGTCCCCACGGTCTTCCTCAGATGATATCTCATTCAGAGACATTCTCGAAATCCTCAAGCAGCAGGGAGACTGGAAATCCTCTAACCCTTCTTCTGAGGAATCAGTGTTCTTGCAGGCCTTCCATGCCCAGCCATCTACTTCCTGGGTGACCCCACCTGCAGATGACCTTGTTAAGCTCATTGTGCAGTGTTCCTGGAAGGCACCGGACAACTTAGAACCTGTTCCCCGGAGACAAGACAAAATCATATCTACAGCTGAAGATCAGCCTCACTGGTCCAAACAGTTGACTGTTGATTCCATGGTCATGGTAGCAGCCACCAAGAGGGAACTGGCAGAAGACAGTTCCACTGTCTATCCTCCGAACAGGGAGTCTTTGACCATGGACAGACTAGGGAAGCGGACCTATGCTTCAGTGACCTTCGCCATTCAGTCACTGAATTATCTGGCACACTTCACTCACCTCCAAAGAGACCTAATTTCTGAACTGTCTTCTTCTTTGGCAGTGGTACTGCCTGATGAGGTGCATGACAGTGTCATCTCGCAGCTAGCTACCCTTGAATCCAGCTCGAACTCCTTGATGCGTTTGATATCTCACACCAATGAGGGGGCAGCTCAAGCTGCCACTTCAGGCACTTTCATGAGACGTAATGCTTGGATGCAGTTGTGTGACTTCATAGACCCCTTTAAATCTTCCTTTGTCAATGCACCTGTTGATGAATCTGCACTTTTTGGACCTAAAGTATAGGACACACTTGCATGAAGTGAGGAAGATGGAAAGACCTTGTCTGCTATAGGCATATGCTTTTCCAACCCCCAGAGGTCCTACACTAGGAACCAGAAGGGAGGGAAAATGTGGCTCAAAAAATCCCAAGGATCTTTTTGTGACACTCGTGGTGAGCAATCCCCCCGGGGCAGAAGGGGCAACTCATCTGGGAGACATGCTTTTCGGGGTAGAGGGGGTCTGGATAACCAGGGTGCTAGAGATTCCTTCTCCTGTAGGCCCTACAAGGGCTCCTGAGCAGCGGCCTGATTGCTTTTTTCTGGAAGCAGTCGGGGGTCATTTTTCTCTGCACCTACCAGCCTGGCAGCTTATTACTACCGATGTTTGGGTGCAGAAAATAATATCCTCAGGCTACCACATTCTATTTGATTTAACTCCCAGACCCGTCAAACGAATCCCCGATGTGCCACCCAATCAGAGGGAATTATCAGCCTTAGAAATAGAAAAGTTGCTAAGAAAAAGAGTCATCCAACCAGTCCCACCAGACCAGACAGGATCCGAGTTTTACTTGAGGTTCTTTTTAATGCCAAAAAAGACAGGGAACTGGAGACCAATCCTGGATCTCAGCCTATTGAATAAATTTGTCAAACCTCAAAAATTCCAGATGGACATGATACAGTCCATTCTCCCCTTCCTAGGAAGGGACAACTGAATGTGCTCTATAGACCTCCAGGACGAGTGCTACCACATAAAGATGGATCACCACTCCCGGAGGTTTCTCCACTTCTGGCTGGGAGCCAGTCACTACCAGTTCAGGGCACTGCCATTCGGTCTCTCGACAGCCCCCTGAGTGTTCACCAAATGTATGGCAGTTGTGGTAGCTCATCTTCAACTACAAGGATTCCAGGTTTTTTCGTATCTAGATGATTGTCTCCTTACCACTCCAACCAGGAATCTCCTAGTCTGCAACCTCTCTTGCACTCAAGGTCTTGCTCTCCGCTTGGGATTATGATCAACAAGGACAAATCTCAAATGTCCTCAACAAAGACACTGGAATTTATTGGAGCAGTCTTCGACACAATATCCTGTCAAGTTTCTCTCCCTCCTTACAGGCTTTCAAAAATAAGACACTAAATCCAAGACCTTCTTCCTCAGACCTATGTACCAGCATGTCTTGTAGTACAACTCTTAGGCTCCATGGCGGCTGCCATTACATTAGTACCACTGGTGAGGCTGCACATCAGAATCCTGCAGTGGCTCCTTTCCACACAATGGTCATTTTTAACTCACCCACTCAACCACATGATACGTCCTACAAACCATTGCAAGGAAGAAATGCTATGGTGGATGAATCCACAAACGAATCTTTGGTGTTGACCGTTCTGTCCTCCACAGCCCACGGCCACTGTGACCACAGAAGCTTCCCTGTTGGGGGGGGGGCATTTCTAGGGAAAGACGGTCCAAGGCACCTGGTCCCCCATGGAGGCCAATTTGCACATAAATGTCCTGGAACTGAGGGCAGTATTCTTAGCGTTACATACATCCCTGCCTCCTGTGACCATTGCAATTCAGTCAGACAACACGTCAGTCATCTGGTATATCAGCAAGCAAGGTGGAACCAGGTCTTACCTCCTGTGTCGGGAAGCCATGAGGATTTGGCACTGGGCGATAGCTTCCAATCTCTTTCTTATAGCAATGCATATTCCCGGGAGTTCCAACCTTGTTGTGTACAATCTGAGCAGGAATATCCTGATGCCTCTTGAGTATTCCTGCAACCCTGTAACAGCGGATAGGATCTTCCAATGCTGGGGCAAGCCTTGCTGTGATCTGTTTGCCTCCCTAAGCAACAAATGCAACAGCTACTTTACCCTGATCCCCCCTCAGAGGGAACCCCCAAGGGATGATCTAAAGCACAATTGGCCCCCAAGTCTACTGTATGCCTTTCCTCCATTTCCCCTCATTCCAGAATTCCTTCAGAAAGCTCAGAGGTTAAGAAGCAAAGTGATCCTCGTTACCCCCTATTGGCCCCATCAAGTCTGGTTCCTGTTTCTATGGCCTCATTTGATTCACAGCCTGTGGATCCTGGATCATTGCCAAGACCTGTTATCTCATCCTCAGGGACTGATTCATCCCAGTCTCCACAGTCTCAAGCTCACAGCTTGGTTCCTCCACTTCCAATGATTGCCAGGCTGCCTGACATCCCATCTCCTGTCCATGAAATTCTTTTGGCTTCACAGAAACCTTCCACTAGGAAAGTTTATTCTAGTAAATGGATTAGGTTTTCTATTTGGGCCAAAGATCAGAACGTAGATCCCTTCTCTATGTCTATCCAAAAGATCCTTCAATACCTGACAACTCTTTTACATGCAGGAGCCTCAGCATTGTCGATCACTGTACATTTAGCAGCTATCGCCAATTTTCATAATGGATTTGATAATTCTTCGATTATGTCACACTGCCTATGCAAGACATTTTTGAAAGGAGTATTACACGTTAAACCTCTGGTCAAGCCTCCCTTAGAACCCTGAGACTTGACTTTCGTGCTTCAGTCTCTCACAGGTCCAATTTTCAAGCCTTTTGATTCATGTGATTTAAAGTTTTTGTCATGGAAAACCTTACTTCTAGTAGCACTTACCTCAGCGAGAAGACTATCTGAGCTGCAGGCCTTGAGTGTCAAGAGACCTTACTTAATCTTCCACATGGATAGGGTTGCCCCTTCGTACTGACCCTTCTTTTTTGCCCAAGGACATTTCTGTTTTTTTCCATTAACCAATCTATTGACCTGCTGGTTTTCTTCCCTCATTCTAACAGAGGGGAGTACCTATTGCACACTCTTGATGTGCATCGGCAGCTTCATTGTTATTTGGACACAACTAAATCTTTTGGGAAAACAGATCAATTGTTTGTGGCCTTTGCAGGACCCAGACTGGGTAAACCTGTTTCTAAAGTGACTTTATCCTCCTGGCTTAGAAACGTCACTACCTTTATCTACCAACAGACTAAGCTATCCTTACCTTCCAGAATAAAGGCTCATTCTACCAGATCTATGGCTACTTCTGTAGCTCTTTATTCCAGAGCTTCTATGGATGATATCTGTGCAGCAGCCACTTGGGCAAGACCTCATACCTTTATCTCTCATTACAAATTGGATTTGGCCTCCAGGGGACGAGCATCTTTTGGTTCTATGGTGCTCAGTAATAGCCTTTGTTAGGGCCACCCAGGACTCAAGTAGCTGAGGGCTCAGTCCTAATAGTAATAAATAAACAAAGATTTACAACATCAGATAAAGAAGTTATGTCTTACCATAACATTCCATCTGTGTTGTAGATCTTTGTTCATTCATTACTTCCTGCCCTCCTTCCCCCTGTCTGGACTCCTGGTGGATTTTAGGAACTCCTGGTTAGGTTATTTGCTCAGATAGAGCCTTCTACTATTTTTCTATTACTACCTCTATTATATAGGGGTGGGCAAACTCGATTTGGAATAACTAGAAGAGGGGCATTATGGGTAGGTCTTAGCTGAGAGTTTTTGGCTGGTGCGAACTTGGAAACGGCCATATCCGTTCCGAGGATGGAACCAAAGTCCTAATAGTAATGAATGAACAAAGATCTACAAAACAGATGGAATGTTATGGTAAGACATAACTTCTTTTTCACTTCTTAAATTTCAAACTGACATTTTCCCGCCCAGAACACTACACAGTACAGTTTCCTGATGTCACTTTAACTGTATCACAAAGTCTGCTTACTGCTGCTAAGTATATACACAAGAGACACATACCCCCAAAAACACAAGAAACATAGTGACTCTGCCAAATTCAAGTTGGTTAGAGCAAGTCCATTGCCAATGGAAGAGAAAACAGTGATTCTCCCTACACATCACCCTCCTCCTCACCTCATTATACCTGCTGATTCCCCCTACGCTCCCCCTTCTCCTCATTATACCCACTGTTTTCCCCTATGCATCACTCTCCCCCTCTCCTCACTACACCTGCTGATTCTCCCTATGCATCACCCTCCCCCACTCCTTACTATACCTGCTGATTCCCCCTAAGCGTCACCCGCCTCTTCCCTCATTATAACCACTGATTCCCCCTTAAACATTACCTTCCCCATCTCACTACACTCACTGATTCCCCCTATGCATCACCCCCTCTCCATCTCCCCATTATAACTATTAAATTACCAACCCCTTATTCTCATAGTCACTAATTTCAGCTCAATATTACCCATCTCCCTCTTCTCACTACATCTGTTGATTCCTAGTGCACATTATCCTCCAGGATACCCACTGATCCCTACGTAACATCATCCACTTCCATGTCCTTATAATGCCCATCCCTTTCTACTACATATTTACAGGTTCTTTTGTCTCATTTTTATCACCCTTTCTGTTTAGACACTTCATGCCCGATGTTCTAGATTGTGAAATTGTTTCATTTTCTACATTGCAAACACACAGTACATAATGAAACTGATATTTCTGGGCCTCCACTGCAACTGGGCCTAGCCTAGATGGACATTCTAAGTTAATAAAATGTAATAAATAAGCAAACATATAAAGAAAACATTTTTATATTAACAGTACTGTCACCTCAATTTCGCAGAAAAAAAATCTGTTAAAGCCTTTCCTTGGATTATCCATATGTGAACTCTCCTCCATCAAATGATGACATTTCAAAATAGATTCTATATCTAAAGTTGCCATATGGGAGTATCCCCCCTTCTCTAAAGTATAACGACCTTGGAGTTAGTACAGGTGTGTGGCTACACCCCCCAACACACACATAGCAGTGCAGGGATCTTGCTGCCACCACCTGCAAAACTGCTTTAAAAGTTTAAACAGGGAGTTTGTAATTTATTATTTTGATTTTTCTTTGTTCTTGTTGGACTTAAATCAGGTTCTGCACCTTTAATGGAGTGCCAGCTATAATTCTGACATCTAAAAAAGTTCAAATTTCTTTAGCTTTGTATACTCCCCCACTTACTTCATCATTTTCTTTCAGGTTCTAGGTCTTTAGAAATTTTCTAGTATCTCTTCCCATAAATGATCATATTTTCCAGAATACGAGTGAGCCTGGGAGGGCTCACCACACCTGAGCAGTGCTACAATGACAGATAAAAGATGCTACAGCAATTGTAGGGACAAAATAGTTATTCTGGTAGGTGTGTGTGTGTGTGTGTGTGTGTGTGTCAGTTGGTGCTAGTAATATTCTTATATTTCTAACTGTTGGTATGTGTGATGTTAAACCACTCTCTCTTAAGATGGCAACAATATCATCTGTTCTTTGCAAAGAGTGTTGATTTTTCTTCTGGTCCATTCATTGTTACCTTAATGTTACCACAGATTATTGGAGATACAGCAGCTATAAACAGCTGTAAGGAATTCAGACACATCAAAGAGCTGCTGGCTTCTGTGCATCTTAGAAATGTACTCTGTAACTGCCCAGTTCAGCCAAATAGAAGAATATTTTTCACTTCAATACTGCATAGTCTTAGAGCATAAGATTTATTATATAGATTGTTTACCTTATACAACTACTTTTACAACATGCATACATTTCAGATCATGTATGTTTAATGAGGTTTCATATAACCAGTGCCTGACAAAACAGGGTTATAATCATCCACAACAAGTCCATGAAGCTGTCCGTCGCAGGGCTGGATCTCTAATCCAAACCTGTAAATCTTGAATTTAAAATGCCCCATCTGAAAACCCACAATGGCAGCAGACACATTATATTTTGGTCTTATTTATCAAATATGCATGTAAATGAAACTTCCTTCCCCCCCCCACCCCTGCAGGACCTTGTTGAATTACTCCTTTACCTTCACTCAGTTGACTCATTTGTCTCAAAAAATCAGGAGCTGAGTATTCCTGGACTAGGCAAGAGCCCTGTGACACATTCACTCCTGCCCAGGAATCCTCACCTGTCCCACTAAGAGAATCCTCCAATCCTTCATAAGCCCCCCACGCCCTGCGATTGCTACTTCACAAGAGGAAATATGCTGAACAGTATGGCAGTGTGAACTCGGCCAGCTGAAAACTCCACTGCCAGGTGTCACCCATGTGGTGACCCAGAGCTGTCTCCCTACCCCTGATGGATGAGTGGGCAGTGACTACTCACTTCCATCCTCCGTGACCTACTCCTACATTTACCAGGGTAGACAGTCAGACATGGGTCATCTCCGCAGTAGTCAGGTATTTTGCAATCTGTTTTATAAAAGATAACACAGACGTGGTTCTGTTACTACACATGGGTTACAGCCAGTCAAATGATATTTGTGTTTATCAGAGTTACTCAAGCATAAAAGGTCAAGGTGACAGTTGCTCATATGCTCCTTCCTGCTACATTTAGCAACAACAACTTGTTGCTCCAAGTGCAATATATTTTGCATAGTCAAATCTTGTCAGACAAATTGTGAGACAGGTTCTGCACCGTCTGTAATTGATCACACTTTCTCCAAGGTGGATCAATCTTGGAGTGAGAAAAATAAATTAAGTAAAGTAAGGGGTTAGTGATGAGAGTGAAGATCCCCCTATCAGGGCTATAGCAAAAAAATACATTTTCTACTATGTTTAATGTTATGTCAATTTCTTGCAACTTGGCAAGCTTAAATGTACTCATCATAAGCATTTGTGTACTTGACCTGCCATTTATAAGAAACCATTTTGTTATAAATAATTCTTTGCCAGTAAGTGTGATATGATAGTGGACATTCTAGGTACTGTTAGTGGAACTAAATGTACAAGCATTAGTTAAAAAGATTACAGTAGGCTTTATAACAGAGCACACATACAAATACGTCCATTACATGCAACGTGAAGTACAGACAAGTAAATTAGCTATATGATAAATGAAGTGCATTTTTAAATAGAGAAATGCAGTTATACAGGTTTGCAGGGAGGCAAGCTACCCCCACATTCTCATTTCTAAACTGTGTCATCTCCAAGTTCAGATACATGTGGAGAAAAAGAAATACTTACTTTTGCTAAAATGTATATTTCATTTTCCTGTGTTGTGTAAGAAAACAAGGAAATGAGAGATGGAAGCCATAGCCACTCCAGTAATCAAAATTCTTTATTGAGCGCTTTTGTCTCAGTATTTAACAGACTTTTTCAGAATAAATCAAAACACACAAATATAGGCTTAAATACATACTCCTGCCACATGATAGGTTAACAATGCCGTAACCACACTATTGTAACTGAATCTTAACACCATTTAAAACTTACAACAAGCTTAATACATATATTCCCAATAAATCACATATAATAAGCAGATTTAAGTTTCAAAAACAGAGAAAGAGAAAGTTTATCATTCAAGCCTGGAAATACACTGGCATTTAATGTAACTTGCCATTTCATTTCAATAAATTCTAAATAATCATCGACAGGACCCCCCCCCCCCCCATCCCAGGTCCACATGGTCAATGACACTAAACTTAAAAGAATGGTTGGGGAACTTGTTAATATGTCTAAAAAGGGCATTTTTATAATTTTTACTGTTTATGTCATAAGAATGTTGGTAAATTCTTTGCTTAATAGCCCCTTTTGTCTTGCCCATATAGATTCTGTCACAGGACTGACAAAGGGCCACGTAAAGCACCCCTCTTAGTATAGTAAAAGTATTTTTTCTTTGGTCTAATTCTCCCACAATTCTTGATATAAATTTGTTCCTTGTCAATCATAAATTTACATTGTGGACACCTGCCACATTTAAAACTGCCCCCCTTCTCTACTAAAGGCAGAGGTCTCTCTAATAACCCTTTAAGAGAAACCTCCTTCTTATAAACTATAGTAGGAGTTTTTCCCAAAAGGGCAGAAGTCTCTGCGTCAAGACTAAAAATATTCCAGTGTTTCTTAATGATTTTCCAAATGTCATAAAAATCCACATTGAATGGTAACACCAGAGCTCTTCCAAAGGTTGCCTCATTTTCACTGACACCTGCCTGTCTCAATTCCAGACTAGTATAGGTGCCTTCCAATCTTTTGTTCTTCACCTCATCCATATCAACCACAACTTGGTTAGGGTACCCCCTCTTGTTCCACATACCTTGCACTATTACACACTCACTGAAAAAAATCATCCAAGTCAAAGATCATTCTGGCTTATCTAACATATTGCCTTTTCACCAAAGCTCTCTTTTGGTGAATGGGATGCCAGCTACTATAGTGAAAGAGTGTGTTAGAATAGGTGGGTTTTATATATAACAGAGAGGAAAAGGTTTTGTTAGCGTAATCCTTCTTTAGTGTCACATCCAAATAATTAAGTCTATCCCTGTCTACACTCATAGTGAACCACAAAAAAGGGGTAGAATCATTGATAAATTCAGAAAATTCCCCCAATTTGTCCTCATCACCTCTCCACAACAGTACTATGTCATCTAGATAATGCTCATAGAGTACCCAAGAATTTTTGTAGGGTGAATCCTAGATATAGAGATCCTCCAATTGGGACAGAACTATGCTGGCAAACACCAGGGTTCAACACACCCCTATTGCTACCCTGTGGGTTTGCCTAAACACCTGTCCCTCAAGCACCAAAAAGTTGTTCTCCAAAACCAGTTCCATACAAGTTCTTAATGTAAAGATGGTGTTATGGTCAAAGTCAGTGTTGGTACACAAAAATTCATAGAACCACTCAAGTCCTTGTTCGTGTGGGATGACCGAGAACAGGTTACAAATGTCAACTGTAACCATTAATAAATTATCATAAAATTCCTGTCTTATTTTTGACAGAAAATACCATGAATCCCTGAATAGATATGGACGGTGGCCCAAAACATGCTTAACCTTAAAATCAATGAACTTAGCTATACAGAATGTCTTGGATGCCTTTGCATTCACTACTGAACGAAGTGGGGATTTTTCAATATATTTATGTATTTTGGGGATCCCGAAGATCGTAGGGATCCTTGGATGTGGAGTTACTAGGAATGTGTGGTCGTTCAAAGTAATCTGCCCATTTAACAATAATTTGTCAAGGACCAGATCTATGTTCCTGTAAGCTATGTTCAGCTCATTATGGGAAACCTCAACATATGTATCACTATATAAAATATCCAATATCCAACTGATATAATCATTACCGTCCATGATCAACAAACCCCCACCTTTATCCAGTTTCATGACTCTGATCGGCTTGTTCAAAATAATCTGCTGTAATAAATCCAAGTCATCTACAGTAAGGTTGTTAATGTTACAGACGGTGTTTGCTGGGTAAGGCTCCTAATATCTGCTTCACAGAATTTTTCAAAAAGATGAACCGTTGCGTGTATGGGGGGAGAAAAAGTACTGGGCCTTTTTAGGTTTCATCCTAAAGCTGTCTCACCATTACAATCCTTAAAATGTAGGGCTAAATTCATTTTCCTACAATAAACCTTAAGTTGTAGTATACTCTCAAACACATTGGCTTTTTGTGCTGGTACAAAATTTAGCCCCTTCTCAAAAAGATCTGCCCGCTCCATGCCAATAAATACTTGGCTCAGATTGTAAATTTTAAAATCAATGGCTGTATTAGCCACAATCAAACAACCCTCATTGGCTTCTATATAGCTGTTACTATTCAATTTCTCCTGTAAAAGGAATTGTTCTGGTTCCTTCTCCCCCTCGAATAACTCTGCTGTGATTGCGGGGCCTGCCTGAAATTGTCCTGTGCCCCACCCCTCTGGTTCAATAATCTTTGTGACCTCCTCAGAGGTGGGTTCCCTAAAGGGTCCACCTCACTGTTAGTACCATTGTTTGAATTTTCATTCACATCATCCATTTCATTACTGGCCTCCCCCACCCAGTAATTACTCTGTTGTCCTAAAGGGTGGTCAGGGTAGGCCTTCCCATTGTCGTAGTTGTTCTTGTCCCTGACTAATTTTTTATCCTTCTTAAGTTTAAGTTCATTAATGGATTTCTCAAAATCATCAATCACATTTATGAACGTATGCACAAATAAATCAGATTTAATGTTAGCATCAAGCTTACAAATATCATTGTTTATATTAGACATTTTTCGGAGATTGTCCTCAATCAACAGCTTTAGTAAGTTACACCCTTGCTACTGAAAAGAGCAATTAACTCGCAGTATAGAAAGGAGTCCATGACCAAACCCGTGGGGTACTTCCACATACGTAACCCCTTTGGGACATGCTCCCAATCTAAGGCATTCATTTAAATAACAGTTCTCTAAGTGCAGCTTCTTAAATTGGAAGACCAACTGCTGAAAGTTGTTGAACTGAAAGTCCAAGTTCCCTTTGTGTTCAACAGTATCCCCAAAATACATAAATGTATTGAAAAATCCCCACTTTGTCCAATAGTGGATGCAAAGGCATCCAAGACATTCTGTATAGCCAAGTTCATTGATTTTTAAGGTTAAACATGTTTTGGACCACCGTCCATATCTATTCAGGGATTCATGGGATTTTCTGTCAAAATTGACAGGAATTTCATGATGACAATTTATTAATGGTTACAACTGACATTTGTGATCTGTTCTCGGTCATCCCACATGAACAAGGACTTGAGTGGTTTTATGACTTTTTGTGTACCAACACTGACTTTGACCATAACACCATCCTTACATTAAGAACTTGTATGGAACTGGTCTTCAAGAACAACTTTTTGGTGTTTGAGGGACAGGTGTTTAGGCAAACCCACGGGGTAGCAATAGGGGTGTGTTGCACCCCAGTGTTTGCCAACATAGTTCTGTCCCAGTTGAAGGATCTCTGTATTTTGGATTCACACTACAAAAATTTTTGGGTACTCTATGGGCGTTATCTAGATGACATAGTATTGTTGTGGAGAGACGGGGAGGGCAAATTGGGGGAATTTTTTGAATTTATCAACAATTCCACCCCTTTTTAGTGGTACACTATGAGTGTGGACAGGGATAGACTTAATTATTTGGATGTGAAACTAAAGAAGGATTATGCTAACAAAACCTTTTCCTCTCTGTTATATAAAAAACCCACCTATTCTAACATACTCTTGCACTACAGTTGCTGGCATCCCATTCACCAAAAGAGAGGTTTGGGGAAAGGGCAATATGTTAGATTAGCCAGAATGATCTCTGACTTGGATGATTTTTTCAGTGAGTGTGTAATATTGCAAGGTATGTTGAACAAGAGGGGGTACTCTGACCAAGTTGTGGTTGATATTATGGATGAGGTGAAGAACAAAAGGTTAGAAGGCACCTATCGTACCTTGTTAGATACTAGTCTGGAATTGAGACAAGCAGGTGTCAGTGAAAATGAGGTGATCTGTGGGAGAGGTCTGGTGTTACCATTCAATGTGGATTTTTATGACATTCGTCAAATCATTAAGAAACACTAGAATATTTTTAGTCTTCACCCAGAGACTTCTGCCCTTTTGGGAAAAACTCCTACTGCAGTTTATAAGAAGGAGGTTTCCCTTAAAGGGTTATTAGAGAGACCACTGCCTTTAGTAGAGAAGGGGGGAAGTTTTAAATGCGGCAGGTGTCCGCAATGTAAATTTATGATTGACAAGGAAAAAATTTATATCAAGAATTTTGGGAGAATTAGACCAAAGAAAAAATACTTTTGCTATACTAAGGGGGTGCTTTACGTGGCCCTTTGTCAGTCCTGTGACAGATTCTATGTGGGGAAGGCAAAAAGGGTATTAAACAAAGAATTTACCAACATTCCTATGACATAAACAGTAAAAATGATAAAATGTCCTTTTTAGACATATCAACAAGTTTTCCAACCATTCATTTAAGTTTTGTGTCATTGACCATGTGGACCTGGGACGGGGGGGGGGGTGTCCTGTCATTGATTATTTAGAATTTATTGAAATGAAATGGCAGGTTAGATTAAATGCCAGTGTATTTCCTGGCTTGAATGATAACATTTCTCTTTCCCCATTTTTGAAACTTAAATCTGCTTATTGTATGTGATTTATTGGGAATATATGTATTAAGCTTGTTGTAAAAATCAACAAAAATCAACTACCAATCATTAGCGGACCGGAGTTCCGCTGTGGCGACCCCTACTCGGGAAAAGCCAAAAGACACAAACAAACAATGTATTAAGCTTGTTGTAAGTTTTAAATGGTTTTATGGTTCAGTCACAATGGGGGGGGGGGGGGTTACGACATTGTTAACCTATCATGTGGCAGGAGTATGTATTTAAGCCCATATTTGTGTGATTTTTATTTATTTTGAAGAAGTCTGAGACGAAAGCACTCAAAGAATTTTATTTCAGTTACTGGAGTGGCTGTGGCTTCCATCTCTCATTTCCTGATTTTCTTGGTCATTTTGGGTGCTATGTTGTGTAAGCTGTGATACTGCCAGCCCAGCTATCTGGAATTTTGTAAATAATTGTATGTCATTTGTGAATATTGATATGATTTATACAGAACTGTATGTTATGTACTGAACTTCAAAAAATAACCGCAACATACCCTGTTGGAACATAGATGATTAACTTAAAAAACTTCATGAAAATAAGTTGAAATTAAGTGCTTTACGATGTGCTATAAAATTTAGTTTCAATGCAGCAAGAAGACAGGATGACATAAGCTAGAAGTTTTTGCTATTGTCTTGGACAGAAGTATTTACTATGTTTAAATTGTAAAAGCATTTTATTGTTTTATGACTTCCATGTTCTGAAAACTTCTGCGAGATATGTACTTCTCACACAGAGATGTTAAAATTCTGTTAGTATCTGTCTAGCCTGGGAACTGAAGTCAGGTGACAAAGAGTGATGTCATTCAAGCTGACCCAGCAGTAATGTTTATTATTAATTTAAGAACTTTCTGAGAGAGACAGACATCCCACTCAGCACTTATTTATTATTTTTCTTGTTTATTGACATTTGTTAACCGTATTTGTCCAACTGGACTTGTGGCCCATTTTCAGTGGAGACCCGAGGAGAAAAGCTCCAGTAATACATTTTAAAACAAGTACAATTTTAAACAATATTGATATAATAGCAGTTATAGCAAAACAATTCACATATGTTGGGATACATACATAAAGTTAAAGTTGCATTACAAAGAGGCTAAGTAACACTTTTACATTGATATAGTTCAATAGGTCAATAATGAACATTTTTTTGTTTGTATAAAATTGTGCAAATGCATCGTAGACACATTGGAGACAGAGGTGTAATGAGGTACTAACTCTGGTCCCTTTGAGGGTACATAAAGGGAAGGAAGACTAGGTAGGGTCATGGCAAGGGCAGATTCTGGAATTGAGAAAATAAGCTTTTAGTTCATTTTTAAAGTGTGAGGTGTGGGAGATTGAACATAAGTCGAGGGGAAGTTTGTTCCAAGCATGGGCAAGGGAGTGTTTGTAGGGTAGTTTGCCTACTGACCTTTTTGAGTGGTAGATATCAAGTAATTGTTGGTTAGAAGTACGGAGGGTCCGGGATGGGATGTAGATGGAGACTAAGGAAGATAGAGATGGACAGAAGGAGGGTTTATAAAGAATAGAGTGTAGCATATGAAATTGATAAGATAGCAGAAACTGGGGAAGTTCAAGCCATTGAAGAGAGTTTAAAGAAATGCAGTGGTGCGAGTTGTATGGGGAGTTAGTAATGAATTTGGCTATTTTATGGTAAGTCAGTTGCAGTTTGTTTAGAGTGGAGGCCTGGATATTGGTAAGAACTGGGGCGGCGTATAAGAGGGAGGGGAGGAGGAGTGCCTGGCCCAGGGTGTGGAGGACTGGGTATTAGTAAGAACTGGTGCAGCGTATAAGAGGGAGGGGAGGAGGAGTGCTTGGCCCAGGGTAAGTCTAGACTCAGGGGTTAGGAATTTTTTGTTCTGATATAGCAGACCTAGTTTCTGGTTTGTTTTTTTATACATTGGAGTATGTGTAGGTTGAACTTGAGTTTGTCATCGATAATGACCCCTAAGAGTTTTGTGTGGGTGTCAGGTTGGATATTTGTATTGTTAGAAGATGTAATAAAAAAGGAGGTTTTGTGATGAGAAAGAGAACGGGGAAGGAAAAGTAGGAGTTTGGTCTTTTTGGGATTTAGGATCAATAGGTTGTGAGAGAGCCATTATTCAGTGGATAGTAGGGCCTGTTGGGTCAGGGAGTGTAGTTCAGGAATGCTATTTCAGATGGATATAAGTGTGGAGTCATCGGCATACTGAATAAGGGAGGATTCTTTGCATGAGGTGTAAAGATCATTGGTGAAGATGTTAAACAAAAGGGGTCCCACGATGGAGCCTTGGGGAACACCAGTGGAGATGGGAAGGAAAGGTGAGGAGGATGAGAGCCATTTGACATATTGTTCCCTGCCAGATAGGTAACTATTAAACCAGGCAAGTGCGGAAGGGGATAGGTGGAGATTTGCGAGTTTGGATAGTAGTAGAGGATGAGAGACAGTATCGAAGGCTTTGGAGAGATCTAGGAAGAGACATGAAATGAGTTTATTGTTGTCTAAGGCCTCTGCAATGATATGAGTGAAGGAGAGGAGGGCAGTGGTGGTGCTGTGGTGAGGACAAAATCCATGTTGGGTAGGGGTAAGTAAGAGGTGTTTGAGGAGGTGATTGAGAAGCTGTGAGTGAATACATTTTTCTAATATTTTGGAGAGGGGGGACAGAATGGCAATGGGTCGGTAGTTTGAGGGGTCAGTGGAGTTTCCACCTTTATGAAGAGGGATAGTGAAGAAAGATTTCCAAAGGATGGGGACAGTTGATTCCAGAATAGATCGATTAATTAGTATAGATACAGGATATGCAATTGAGTCAGCAGCAAGTCTGAGGAATGTAGGAGATAGATTGTCAGTGGAAGGAGAGCAAGATTTTAGCTTAATTAGTAGAGATTTGATGTAAGTAATGGGAACTGGCTCAAAAGAAAACAAAGTTGTGTTAGTGGGACTTGGAGAGGTGGGTGTCGAAGTAGAGTTTGGCTTACAGGTTACCAGATTTTGGATGGAAGAGATAAAATGTTTATTCAGGAGGGTAGCTGTTTCCTGAGAGGAAGAGTTAGAGTATGGGGAGGGATTAGAGGGCTTTCCAGGATAGAGGATGTTGTTGAGAGTTGACCAAAATTTTTGAGGATTGGATTTGTTGTTAAGCTGAGCAGAGCTATAGTATAACTTTGTGTCATTAGTTGTATGTTTATTTGCAAGATTCCTCAGTTGCCTGTATTTTTGAAGAAAATGTGGCTGTTTAGTTTTAGTCCAGGTTTTCCAAGCATGATCTCTTTGTTTCATAAGGGACCTAGTCTCTTTGGAGAGCCAGGGAGCATGGTTTGATTTTACTCTGATCTTCCTAGAGGGAGCTAAGGAGTTTAGAGTATTCTGCCTGCATGTTGTCTGTAAATAAGACTTAGGGCATAGTATCTCTTAGAGATAGCTAGGAATATAGTAAAGATTAGTTTAGATGTTTTCTGCATTTATTTGAGACTGTCCTGCAATGTTGTTTTAAAATATTTACTGTGATTTTGAACTCTGTGGTTACTGTGTTGTTTGAGTATTGTCTTGTTCTTTTATTATTTATTGTTAAATATATTTAAACCTATCTTTGTGGCTGATATTTATGAGACGTATTTAAGCTCTTAGAATACTTGCATATGTATTTGGTGACGCTGTACAGGCCACCCCAGTAGCCTTGCTTGGTCAAAAACTACCATTTGGATAACAGTAATATTACACAGTAGGATTGGACACCCTTTGTAAGGGCCTTAAGTAGCTGATAAGGAGGGGTTGGTGGCAGTGATAACTACCTTATAGTCTGGGAAGAAAGGGGCATAGCTAGCACACTTGTGCCAGCCTTCCCCAGGAGTGTCTGTGTGTCTGTATATAAATCAAATCTCAAATTGTGTCTGTGTCAGCAACATGGGCAGGGACACAAAGCACTGATTGGACAGATAGGGTACTGGAGGTCTTGGCTTGTCCCCTCAGCTGAGATCTTAACCCTATAGCTGTACCAGTGGGGAGTCTTATTGGGGATCTGGAGAAAGAGGGAGAAACCAGCCCCAGACTGACTGCAGTCTCTGTGTACTCTTAAGGGAAATTGTACTTTACTGTGTGTGTACTTGTCATCCTCCCATTGTATATGTCCCTCACTGGTGCTAGTGGTGAGGACTGAGGCTCCTTGATTACTGGGCCAGTGCAGGGGCATCACATAAGCTTAATTAGGAATATTTAACAGGTGGACATTTGGAGGATGTTGTGAAACATGTGGGTGTTACATGTGGAGTGATAACATCCCTTCAAAATGAGTTAATACGGTTAAGTTGGGAATAGGTTTTGCAAGTAGTTATTTCCAGGCTGTGCATGTCCACAACACAGAAACAATACTGGAAAAGTGGACGTGACGTGAGTCATAATGTTATTCAAAGACATATTGTACAATAGCTCTCATTTAGAGATGAAATTAAAATAGGCTCCATTTTATAACGCAGAGTTGTTACTGAAATATCACACATCAAAAAGAAGTTCCTTGATATAAACAGAGCCATGTATGCAAATAGTTTTAAAATACTTCCACTCTCTTTCACAAGAATAGCAAGTTTTTGCCTTACATTTTGCAGAGGTTATAGCCCATACACACAACTTAATTACTTTTTGATTATTTGCTATTAAAATGACACTTTCTGAATGTGTGACAATGCTGTATAGATTGGCAGAGTATTATCATTTTCAAGAGCAACAAATGTAGTCATTAAGATGCAGACTGGTCTTTGGTATACGTTATGAGAAATATGTAAACTCTACTGTTCAAAGTAATAAGATTTAACACTAGAAAAAGCAGCATAAATCACAATTTCCATGGAAAATTATGCAAAGAATTTCATGAAATTCCGATAAAAACTCACAAGTTGTACAAGTTGCCAAGTAGTAACTAAGCCAGTTCAAAAGCTGCCATGTTTTACAGTGTCAAAGTTTTGTAGTGTCCAAATAACTTTAAAGAAAAACACAGGACAAAGTTGACAAAGTGCATGCACTATTTAAATCTAAAAGTTGTGTGCATTGTCTATAAAATAGAATCCATGTATTTTAATTTAAGATGTAAAATGTATAATCTGTATTCAGTGACATTCTAAAACTCAAAAAGGTCTAAAGTTGCAACCTCGTTCCAAAGTTAAACAGAGGTGCTAGATATGCATGTGTGTATGTGGTGTTTGGGGGTGCCATTGCCTGGTAAGGAACAGAACTGGTGAATAGATGAAAATATGCAGCTTACATTCAACCTGAGCAAACAGCCAGAAGATTGCCACTGAAAGATGCCTGGAAAAGAAACTGACCGTTACCCTGAGGTATAAAAAAGTATACTGCGGCCTTTCAGCTTAATGACAGGAAGCATGCAAGTAAAAAAGTATCTGAATGTTACAACTTCAAAAATAAACATACTGCGTGGGTACTTCTTGGAAATTGATTTTTCAGCACTTGCGCAAGACATGTTGAGGAGGACAGCATGTTTATTTTCAGCATTTTTGCAACTATAAATCAGCCTTCAGAAAGTTGCCAGCTCCCCCTGCCCCACCCACTCACATCAGTCTAGCCACTTTATGTGATATAAGCAGGGAGGATTGACATTCTGGTTAAGATCTTAACCTCACAGATACAAGGTACAGAGCTTGATTCTGACCTTTTGTTATTGGGTAGGCTCGTAATAGTCTGCAGACTGACAACTTTGTATTTACCTGTAACTCTGTAATATACCTGCCTATGTTTGTCTACACTGATGTCATTTCATTGCTTTGCACAATTATTATTTACCCATTCTGTTTTCTGTTGTTGGACCAGGCAACCCATGCTGAGCATGCATCTGCTCAGTTCTAATCAGGTCTCTATCCAATTAGTCCATATCCAGTAGTCGGTTTATCTGACGATTGCTATAACTATTGGTATGGACCTGTTCACTTTAAGAAACTATTTGAAGGAAGTAGTCTAAATATTCAAATAACACACAAGCAACTAGGTGGGGAAAAGATTTTCTGAAAGAAATCTGAAAACCAAGAAACACAATCAGTATTTTAATATTGCATCCCTGAATACTTCTAAGTTATAAATGTAGTAAACCTAAGCAGTTTCTGGCATAGCCTATTATAAAAATGTACAAATGCCTTTCAATTCCAAAGAAAAGTATCAAAAGGAGAAGGAAAAGCAAATACTTTCTAAATTATCATATGTATGAAACACATCAAATGTTTCATCTTCAGTGGAGGGGGGTAGTTTAAAGGTAGCACCAAACTGTTTAAACATCAGCATCATCATCAGCAAAGTCAAACCAGTGGTGACACAACAAATCCAAAACAATTACATCCTGGAATGATGAAACTAACACATCAAAACTAACTACATAAACGAATAAAGCCATTACCATCAAAAATATAGAATAAAAGAGAAAAAGTGTTCTTCACAAGCACCTCTTTATTCTGCACATCCTAATATATAAATGTTCTAAATAAATTATTGCACAACTGTTGAAAATGAACATTATAAAACTGAACATCTATTCAAGATCCCTCCTGCAAAAAAAGTCTAATTAGTCCACCAAAAGTCTGAAGAATTAGAAAAAGGTGACAACCGAGGCAGAACAGCAAATTGTGGAACAGGTTAACAGCTTCAGGTATCTGGGAGGGGTTGTTGTGGGGAGTGATAGCCTGAATGAGGTCAAAGCTAGAATCAGAGGGGCTACAGCCAACTGGCACAGAGATTCAGAGTAGTGTGTGTGTATGACAACAAAATAGCTATATTTATAACTTTAACTCTCAACTGCTTCACCATACTATAGCAATAATCCACACCTGGGTGTGGGTAATGCTGGATTTACCCACGGTTGGTGTGGTTTGGTCACGAGGGCGAAGGCCAAGTGGCCAACCGTGGGTAAATCCAGCATTACCCACACCCAGGCGTGGGTTATTGCTATTATACAATGACATTATTTAAGAAAAAAATAATTACTTTTCTTAAATAATGGCATTGTATAATGCCTCCTTGCTGCCCTTCCGCAGCTGTCTGGTATTTTGCGGCAATTCTGATGTACTGTGCATGCGCATGCCTACGCAGTACATCAGAGCTCTGGGCAAAAGAAACGGAGAAAGCAAGATCTCCGTTGCTTTTTAAAAACTGTTTCGCTATGTTAAATGAGTTTAACATAGTGAGACAGCTTTAAAAAAAGCAACAGAGAATCTCCGTTGTTTTTTTTAAATTTGTCTCGCTATGTTAAACTTGTTTAACATAGTGAGACAGTGTTAAGGAATGGAGATCTTGCGTTCTCCGATGCTGTAAAAAAAAAGAGTTATAGTAATAGAAAAAGTCCGGGCGACCGGACCTTTTTCCATTACTATAACTCTGATTTACAACGTGCATGCTGAACAATCAACGTGCACGTTTTGGAATATTAATAGAGGGGTCGTTGTATAATACTGTTTAACACACTCAATACTCCTCTGTTGTATGGTTCTGCAAAAGGACACCTTTACTGTCTGCCACCAACACTACTAATCTTTTTCTTTTCATAGTTATTTGCATTTATCTTGTATAATACTTTCATCTCAAAAGTATTAACCCTGTATATTTTCTATAGATTTGTTCAGTATTTATATTGTATATTTTATTGTGAGCAACAATGACCTATCGGTGCAATTTGTATTCTGAGGAGCTTTTTTTCCTAGGCTACTACTGAAAATGGGTTCTTGCTCAGTTTGACCTTTCTGGTAAACAAATATCAATAAATAAAAATGCCAAAGGAGCTGAAAAGTAAGGTGTATGAAACACTGGGGTGACCAGTACTATTTATGGTACAAAAAAGTGGGCAGTGAAGGGAGGGCAGTTGAGGAAGCTACAAGTGATGGAGATGAAGTGCCTTTGACAGGTGGTAGGATGAACACTGTGGGACAAACAAAGAAATGAGGATATCAGAGCAGAAGCCCAAGTAGCTCCATTTGCAGAAAATGTCAAAAAGGACATATTGCAGTGGTTTTGGCACATGTGCAGGGAAGCAGAATTCAGTCTTGTGAAGAAGATAAAGAGATAAGTGCTCTACCCTGGTAAACAATTACAATAAAAAGATGGGGATTGTGTTTAATTTATTTTCTTCTGAGTTAACAGAAGAGCAAATAACTTTTTATTAAGAACTATTTTTTATTTCATCCACTGGCTGTGATCTGGTAAATGTAATCACTAACATACAGCTTTTTACATGGAATGTTAACAATGCTTATTTCCAATTCTGATAAGTTCCTATTAGCCATACTTTGATAAAGTATTTCAAAATATATGAGAAAGGAATATCCACAATATGCTACAGTACTGTAATACAAAAGGTATGTTTTAAAATGTATTTATCTAAGGCAAACAATGAAGCATTAAAAGAACTGACGATAAACAGTAGCACAAATATTAAGCAAGCAGATAAAGGGGTCTGATTGTAGTTTTAGATGAAGGATACTACGGAAATCGGAGAAGTTATTATGTGATAAAATGGCACATAGTATTAGACAATACTGACAGGATTTATAGTGAATGTGAAAGAAATTCTAAATGATTTCCATATGAGTGGTCTGAATGAAACAAGTTTGATTGTTTTCATATCCCTGATGCTCTTCTACTTAGGATTTATAGTCTTACAAAAACATATAAAGATCTGCATTCGAGAGTTTCCAGCCACGTGTGACTAACAGAACCTCCTCTATTGATGTGGAGAAGACAATGAGGGCACAGACTATCGGTATTGGTAAATTCCATGCATTGTTTGAAGCAATTACACGAATGGTATTTTTGTTACCATGGACATTGAGCATCCGCCTACTGCTGTTTAATCCGAGTTAAAGGTTGTTCATATCTAGCAAACACTATAGATTTCCCATGCCCCAAGATTCATTTGATTTGACCATTACTGGAGTTAATGTTGGAAATCAATGTTTATTTTTAAGGTTGTTTTTACAAATCATGGGGGTTGCAGAGGCACCCCATGTCAACCCATGTGCCAAATAAGTATGCAAATCTTGTATTAGATGAATGCAAGATACTTGGCTGTAGTTAGTGACCACTATTTCATTTGTTTATTAGTTTACTGCAGATTTGTATATTTGTTTCATAGATATGCCTATATAACATTTAAATGACAGTACTGAGTTATTACAATTTAAAGTTGAATATTCTCAAAATAAATTTTTTTAAAATAATGCTGAATAGGGATAAAATGACACTTTGAAATTATGTTATATAAACATTTAAGCATAATATATATTTAGAACTTGAACATATAGTCCATATTTTTATGTCAGGATCTCATGAAAGGATAGATATACAGAGGCTTAACATGTGATCAAGTTAGCACTTTAAAATCTGGTCACATGACTTCAAAGAACATGTATATGACCCTGCTCAAGTAAGACACAGAGGAGAATGCATTAACACATACAGAGTCCTATGCTAGCCCACACTTAGTGACCATGAAAGCAGTAAAGAAAATATGAATGTCAAAAAAATTAACACTATCCCTAATGTATTGCCACCCAAGAAAATTATTTTCCTGTGCCCTGTCAAGCAGAGCCACAGAAGTGATCCCCGGGGTGAATTTCCTATCTCCCATCCAATCATCAAGATTTTTCTTGAAGAGTGCTAATGAGGAGCTTTGTTTGATATAGGTAGTTTGTTCCAGAGTATGGGAAGTCTCTGGGACAGGAATTTATCCCTCCAGCATGTTCTGTTTATTGTGGTGACAAGGTTTAGGTCCCTAGAGTGTGTAGCTCTGAGGGATTGGGATTTATTTAAGTGGAGCATGTCCAACAGCTCTGGGTTTGACATAGCTTTGTAGCAATGGCAAGCTGGGAGGCAACCTCATCAGGTACCTCGTCAGACACTGCTCCTGCTAAGGCCTCTGATAGCTCGGTTATCAAATTGCTTTCAAGTCACGTAAAACGTGCAAAAAATTCAAGAACCATATGGCAAAGGTCATTGAAGTGAAGACCCACTTCCCAAATCTATCCATTGTCAAGGACTCTCGGTTCAGGGGATGAACAGCTGGACTCTCATTGGCGAGTTCCTTTTTTGCAGCAGCCACGACCATCATGGCATCCAATGCTAAATATTTCAACCTGTGAGGCTAATCTTCGGGCACAGAAAGAATTTGGTATCTTGGGCCTCGGTTACGAAGGAAGAGTCAGCACCTGGCCCTTAGTGGATTTAGATTCCTGTAGTTTCGAAGATGCAGGAACTGAATGACACCTTTTCTTTGGTTCTTTTTTGCGAGACTCAGATGTCTCTGCCTGACAAAGCCTCTCCAAAAGGACATCTGAGCAGCGCTTTGAGAATCAGTTTATTATGCCTCTCTGCAAGGGTTCGAGCACTAAAACCCTTGAAGAGCTCACACAGTGGTTGAACTTCCAAATGAGGCACCCCAAAACAATAAACACAAGAAAGTTGCCCATCTGTGTTGGGCATCTTCCTGCTACATTCCTGACATTGCTTGAACCCTATGGTTCCCTTCTGTTTCTCAGCCATCTTTCCAAAAATGCAAGAAGGCACACGCCCAAACACAAAATTCACAAGCGCGCAGGAACACTATGTAACTAATAAACTAAAGGAAAGAATAGGATCAGATTATATATATATATTTATATATATATATACACACACACACATATATGGTTTTACGTCATAATCTCGAAATGCTGAAATACCGAATTACAGCATTCAGAGACCATGAAGCTACACAAGAGCAAATTCGAATATCTCGAATTCACACTTATGCATTTCCGGTATGTTGAGTGTGGTGTTATGGTGCCTGAAATTGCAGGTGAGTGAGTGTTTGTGTGTGTTTGTTTATGCTGTATGTGTGGGTAATGGTAGCGAGGTGTGAGTGTGACTGTTGGATTTCTTGGTGTTTGTGTGATGTGTATTTGCGTGCGAGCGAGTGGAGAATGCCATGGTGTGATTTTTTTTTTTGTTATGTGCGATCTCGAAGTTGGTATATATAAGTGGGGTGGGGGTGCATGCCCCCTGCTTATATGTAGTGTAGGGTTGTGTGGTTTGTATGCTGTGGGTGGAATGGTGTGTGTGTGTTATGTGGTGTATGGTGTATGTATGTTTGTGACTGTGTGATTCGTGATTGTAGGTTTCAGTATTTTGAATGGTTCGGCTTCATGTTCTCGGAATGCTGAAATTCGGTATTTCAGTATTTTGGGATTATGAAGTGAAATCACACACACACATATAATATATATATATATATATATGTGTATATATATATATATATATATATATATATAGATATATATTTTTTAAACACTACCAACAATGGTAAGTAGAACAAAATACGTACAAAGGGAGAAAGAAGGGAATACCAGTGATGGTATTTAAGAGTTTACCAGAGGTAAGAGGGAAGGGAGGGGCCTATACCAACGATGGAAAGTAAGTTTTTACTGGCAAGGTAGGGAAAATTATATCACTCACACCCAAAAAAAACCCCACAATAGCAGCAATAAATGAGAAGAGGCAACAAATTTAGAAGCAATGAATGGTAGATAAATATAAAGATATATCAAAAAATATTAGCACTTAGCTGGAGCATGGCTGATATGTCTGATTTTCTACTCGGCAAATGAGATCTGATGGAAGGGAAGAAAGGCAGTATGGGTAGCCTTAGCTTGAGGGTTTCGAACTGGCGCAAGCTTATTATAACAGCCGAGTCGGTTCTGAGGGTTGGAACTGCAACCTGACAGTCAGAATGAATGAATGAAGATTAACATCAGATCAAATGTTTGAACCACCACTTTAATTCGTCCTTGCAGCGGGATCAGGGGCAACATCTTCGGGGGGGGGGGGGGGTTGTACTATTTTTACAGATTTTTTCAGGTGTCAGACTCCTACACGTGCATACTGGCCAAAAAAAGAATACTGGAATCTAACCTAGAATCTTCAGGAATATTTGTGCCGACATTGCTTTCAAAATTTAGAAAGAACTTGTTTAATTGCAAAGCCCTGTCATATACAAGGAATATTTTTCTGCTGTTCAGTGTCCAACAAGACTCCTAGGAAGGTTTTTGATCTTCTTGGTGTAAAGCTGGAGACAGAACTGAGATAGTACTTCATGCATTTTATCACTGTGGCTATGTGAATGAGCCGATCATACAGGTAAATATGAACCCCTTTTCTTCCGAGGTAGAGACCCAAGTATTTGGAAAACAGTCTAAATGCCATGGACTGAAAAGGACAGGCAAGTGGAGATTCTCTCGTCTCAGCTCCTTCAAGAATTCTCTATGCTCCCTGTGGATTGGTATGTACAGCTATGCATCACGTACATCTAGGGGCACTAAATAAGCCTGTGAGGATGTGGAACATTTAAACATTAGCATATTAAAGTTTACCTTTTAAAACTTTTTCAGCCTGGATAGTCCCAGAATGAACCAAGCATCACATCTTTTTGGAACTATTAACAGCCTGGAATACAAACTTTTTTCTTGTTCTTAGAGGGACCCTCCTATGGCCATATATCAAAAGAGTTACGTTAATGTTGGCTGTATTAGTTCCTCATGTCCTACAGGAATAGAAGACATACCAAGTGAAGGAAAGCTTTGAACCATTTTGTAGCATAAGAATGTGCTATGGTGGTGTTCATTTTCCTGCTCTGACTGACAGCTAACAAACTAAGATAGGAAAACATCCCACAGGTTGTTATACGGAAAAATGAGGAAATAAGGAATAGAGGAAGGGGAGAGGGTACGTTATGGATAGGCAGCATCACACATTAACATCCTGAAAGGGAGGAGACTTTTCTTCTCTTGCCTTAGACTGTTGCCTGCCTTTGCCTCTCCCACCTCAAAAGTCCCCCTTTATTTGAGCTGCCTGCAGCAGACTGGTTTAAACCATTTAGTATGACTGCTGCAATGTTACCCTGGGAATACATGGCTGGAGATGGTTTTAAAAGATTAAGGTCTTATCATTCTCGTCCACATTTTTAAACATCTCCTGAGGGGAACTAAAATAGTACATTTTTGTCTTGGGTCATCGAATACCTGCCCCTGACAACTTTGAGGCCTGTATTTCAGCCAAGCAGGCGTTATTATTGTGACAGTTCCTGTGATCCTACTGCAGACAAATGCATTTTATCTACATTTTGAGGTACAGTTTTTCCACCTTAAATCGTTGTTTGGAAAAGCCTAGTGATTTTATACTTATGATCTCATCTGGTGTATATGATACCATAGCCCCTGTTTGCTTAAAGAGTTCTTAATACTTCCAGTACACCTTTTAGAAAGTAGTTACTTTGGATGAGAGTTGCAACCAAGACGACCTGTGTACTGGTAAGTAAATCTTCCACTTAGCAGCATGCCTGTCTCATGTCTTGTTTGTGTTGAACTCTCTCACTTGGTGTTTGAATGTCAGAATTTTAATTTGGAAGACTTCAGTGTCAGAAGTGAGCATACTACTGAGTAATGTCAGAATGGTTGAGAAGAACCTGGCCCAAGAGCGCAGAGGGAAAGAGCCATGACTGTGACCCAGGAGCACTGAGGGACAGAGCCACGACTGACCAAGATGGCCAGAGTAAAATTAGTAGCTCAGGCGCTATAGGAACCATGCATCAAAGATGGAAAGAGCAGGTATGAAGTGGTGCTCTACATGCAGCCGAGGCATGCTCTGATGGAGAGTGAAGTGGGGCTCTGCATGCAGCTGAGGCATGCTATGGTGGAGAGTGAAGTAGGGCTCTGCATGCAGCTGAGGCATGCTCTGATGGAGAGTGAAGTGAGGGTCTGCATGCAGCTGAGGCATGCTATGGTGGAAAGTGGAGTAGGGCTCTGCATGCAGTAGAGACATGCTTTGGTGTTGATGAAGATGTGCTTTCCATAGCTACAGCCAGGCTACCACTGTAGTAGCTGGAGGAAGACACACATCCACCAATTCTCATCTCTTATACTGAAGTTACTCTCCTAGCAGTGGTGGTGGGGGGGGGGGGGGGGGGGGCACCTGCAGAATCACAGCAGGATTCAGCCAGACCCTGACCTCTCTGGAAAAAGAGAGCTACTGTTGAGGGAGAGGTACAAATGGGCTAAACAGAGTATGGGCAAATATCAGTAATGTGGAAGGTGTCAAAAGAGGGTAAAAAAGACAGAGATGGTAATAATCATTTCATTTTTGCCCATGCAGACACCAGCCAAGTAATTCACTTGATAGCTACTTTTAGTCCACCTAGGGCCCTAGCTAAGGCAAAGTACATTTCAGGTAAGTATTTATGTTATATGCACATAACTGAGGTTTTAAGACTGATGATCAGTTCAGGATGGTGAATGATTATACATCTTTCAACTACTCAAACTGTAAATAAACTCACATGAAAACTGGAAGCCCCAGACTTGAAGAATTAAGCTGCAGCTCACTGCGAGTGGCTTCTGAGAAACCAAACAGTCGAGTGTCACTTATCTTCATATTGTACTTGAGGAGCCAGTAGTGCGTTAATATTTGTGCTCCATGTCTGGGCAAAATCAGTTTGGCAGTACTGAAAGCTAAACGCCAGGCATATGGTGAGCGAAAGACAAATCTACCCCCTGTCACACTTGATTTTTCACTCAAAACAAAAGGGCACAAGAAACGATGCATGTGTGACAAATATGAAACAGGGTGCATGACAATGAATTTGGAGAGCTGTGCTATTTGTTAATCAGAGCTCAGTGTGTGTGGCTTAAAACAAGTTAAAACCGCACACTGTAGAGAGAATCAAACCACGCTAGGAAACCACTCACTGTAGAGAGAATCAAACCACGCTAGGAAACCGCTCGCTGTAGAGAGAATCAAACCACGCTAGGAAACCGCTCGCTGTAGAGAGAATCAAACCACGCTAGGAAACCATTCGCTCTAGAGAGAATCAAACCACGCTAGGAAACCGCTCGCTGTAGAGAGAATCAAACCACGCTAGGAAACCGCTCGCTGTAGAGAATCAAACCACGCTAGGTCTTACCTCAAGAAAGTGAAAGATCAAATGTGCAGCTACAATCTCCAACTAATGAAATGAGTGTAAAACTAACACTAAACCTGAAAAAACTGAAAAGGTACAAGAATAAAAATCAATATGACAACACTTGGCTTCATTATACGTTGAAGATTGCCCCCAATAATGAAATGGCAGCAAATACCATACCCCATATATTCATTGTGAATGAAGGCGTGAAAATTGACAATGTCAAAATGGCAGGTTTAGAGGCTATGTAGTACAGCTGGCCATTATGCAAGAATGCACTTTAAAAACTGAAAAAACTCTAGACACCGACATAAAAGCAGAAATAAGTCTGAAATTGTGTGTGATAAGGCCTGTTCAAACTACTAATAAATTGCAAATCCATTAGAGGAAAGGTTGATGCCAGCATCAACAGTAACATAATGGCTTAATATATGTTCATAGTTTTATTCTAAACTGTAACCTACTGTCACTCTGCATGCTTACTGTTGTCTTACTTAGGGTATCAATTTAAGCAGCTGGGTCAAACTGATCTGACCATTGTCTAGAGATGAGAGGCTTGGCAAGCCCCATTAAAACAATCCAATATAACTTCGTACTGATGCATGTGACTATGGCCTTGATTAAGCAAGTTCAAGCCACACAAATGGAGACAAGCCGCACAAATGAAAACTTTAGCCACTGTGAACCAACTTCAGTGAGTAGAGTGAAAACTCATCCAAGAAAACAGCAGTTAAAGAGGATAATTTTCAGAGGAAGACAGAACACTGAAATTAGTACTAGAGTTAGGAGTCAGTACTTGAGTACAGTGTTAAAAGCAAATATAGTACAGATAGGTGTGTACTAGGCTAATGGCCCTGGAGCCTTTGCAAGCCTAGCCCACAGGATTATCCTGGCATTGTGCCACCTGCTTTAGTTCCCAGTGCCTCTGTCAAGTAGAGCCACTGGAGTGATCCCCGGGGTGAATTTTCTATTTCCCATCCACTCAGGATTTCTCTTGAAGGCCAGTGAGGTGCTCTGTTTGACATGTATGGGAAGTCTATTCCATAGCATGGGCAGTCTCTGGGTTATGAACCTGTCTCTCCAGCATGTTCTGATGATTGTGGTAATGAGGCTGAGGTCTCTAGAGCATGTGGTGCAGAGGGACTGGGATTTCTTTAGATGTAGCATTTCTAACAGAGCTGGGCCAGACATGGCTTTGTAAGTCAAGCAGAGATCACCTCCAAGTAGGCGATATGAGACAAAATAGTTGGAGTTTTTGTCTGCCCAAATAGGACACGTGTTTAAGGCCTAGGATCCTCTGTGATGTACTTTTGCGGCCTCTCCAGTTGTTGCAGGTGTCTAGTGAGGTACATGCCAAATGGGGCATTGTACTCGATTGGCCTGAGGAAAGAACAGAGGGAGACAATGACTTCTTCCTGGATGCAAACCCCTTAATAATGAGATGTGCCACATAGGACTTTGACCACAGTGGCAATGTGGTAGTCAAAAGAGAGGTTGTCAACCTGTTTTCCCAGATTATAACTCTGTGTTCAGTGGGCTACCACTGATGTGGTAATTCATGGGAACCGGGTTTTTCCCCAAAGGGGACGACGACATGTTTGCCATGGAGCTTAAGGCCATGGTTCTGACATCAGTTGTTGGTCTCAGGGAGACGTTTCTGTAGAATGTCATCACTTGGGGAGTTAATAGCTCCCAACTTGCAATAGTCTGAACTTAGTCAGCCAGAGTCTTTGTGTTGGCCTGGACTTCAAAGAAGTAGATAGCAAACAGGAGAGGACCCAGGACCGAACCCTGTGGGAATCCACTCGTGACTGGTCAGCAGTCTGACTTGGAGTCAGCTACTTTCACACTGTGGGTTCTATCTGTGAGCCAGTTTGCAACCTACCTAGTGATATAGGGGTTGATGCCTAGCTTAGTGAATTTTTCTGATTCCTGAGTTTGGAATTAAACAAAATCCTCCGATAAAAAAAATAAAATAAAATTTAAAGCCATTTCAGAAACACTGCACAGAAAGCGTATGCTTTGTCAGCAATCGCCACAAATGCAGAAGCACAATGCACAGCACTAGGAAACCAAGATTCATGGTCTAGCAAACAGTCTAGGGTGCTTGAAAAGAAAACATGAAATTATTATGACAGTGGTCTTCTGTGAGCACTGTACCCGCAAACAAAGGACAGAACAGGAGCTTAAAAGTACGGAACAGCTAGATACACAGACTAAGCCCAAAGAATGGGATAACAGCATGCTGACCATCATAAACCACATTTAAAATCTGTACTAATCCACAAGATCTTAGAAAATGGATTCTGAGACTCATCCTCTACAAATAGTCACAAGGGGTTGCATTATGCCTAATGTAAAATTCTTTAGTGCTTGATGCTAACAAGGGATTTTTTTAAAGTCCATATTATTTGCGATCATATATATTGGCTGGCAGCAGAGATGCAGATCATGCCAGTGTCTTACAGGTGAGCAGATTTGTCCATGTGCCTCTGTGCAGCAGTACACGGAGAAAGGTAATGCACAAGGAAATTGCCAACATAAAGCTGTTCGTTATTGCATCTATTTACTGAATGTTTATGCACAATGATAAACGTGGTAAAATACTGGCCATAATAACATGTAGTGCATAGTCTAATAGATTAGAACAGTGATGATAAACGTGGTAGAATACTGGCCATAATAACATGTAGTGCATAGTCTAATAGATTAGAACAGTGATGACAGAAATGATGAAGCGGAGTACAGCTGGAAGGCAAGGTACGTTGGACACAGCAGGGATTTGACAGCAAGTGAAATACCGTGAAGTTCTTTGAAGAAAGGTGGAGTACAGCTGATGAACGTAGAGTGCAGTGTTAGCAGGTGTAGATAAGCCATGATTGTCAAAGAAATGAATCTTTGGTGTGTATCTTCGACACTAAGGGAATTTGTTACCTTAATTTTATACTGGAATATTGTTCCAGTATTCATATAAATAAATGCAGACATGGAAAGAGTCAATACATAGATACATAAATGTAAACCTAGGCTCGGTTACACAGGAGTCAGCTGTCTCACAGACATCTCAGTATGCTACAAACCTGCTGAGAGTACTATTCTGAAAATAGGACAGACTCCTATTTTTGTAATTATCTTCAATTGCTTCACATCATCCCCCACTCCCACACGCCAGTGTACTTTTGCTCCATTTGAAGGGGCTTCAGGTAATGGACTGTGTGCAGCAATGCTTTTAGAAACGAAAACAAAAAAAGTTACAAAATGAGCCAGGAGTGCCAGCCAAAAAGATGCCCAACAAATTGGAAAAAAATGAATGATGTTCCCACAAGAAATAGAAGAAACAAACTTCCAAGGAAAATATTCTAGTATCAAAGCAAACTTCCAAGGAAAATATTCTAGTATCAAGTGTCATCTGACCGATTAAGTAGTGGATATCACAGTAACCATCAGGCAATTTCAGGTCCACAGTTTAGCAAGGGGATATTATTAAATCCAGTAGAAGGAACCATTGCCTGATAATTGTATATATTTAATGGTATGAAATATTATATTCTGCATTGTATACATTTGTTTAATAGTTTGACATACCATACTCTGCCATCCTCCAGTCCTATGCTACCTCCATCTTCTCACCCTATCGTATGTTCAGAGCAGCACATTTGGTTTCCCCGTCAGACATTTTGGGGAAAGGGACTGCAGATCCTCACACTTTTCTCCTGAGGAAGAGCCATCTAGTCACTCTTGTTCCTACAGGGTCAGAGAGGCCTATGAATGGCTTCTGAATGTCTGTCACAGTGATTACAGACCGCTGCCTTTCAGGTGCACACCACATATGGAGCTGAATAAGCAAATAAAGCACAGTAAGGGTCAGACAAATGACACCATCTGAACCTCCACATACGACACTGAATCCTAACCAGAGGACGATGTTAAGCCAAGCATTAAATATAGCTGGATGCTGAAGTTTTATCACTACTTAAACTGATAATACAGGCAGTTTAGACAACAAGTAGAGCAACTCCCCCCCTAAATAAATGGAGGGTGAGTATTAAACAAGGATTTTAAAGACGCTAACTATGACCGTTGCAGATTCATAAGTGTGCCACCATCAGAATGTTCTAGCAGAAAGCAGCAAGTTACCTGAGCAGCAGAGAAATTCCACAAAGGCTGTGATTATGTAAACTGAATAATGCAATGAACTGGTGGGGCAGAACCGTGCTTCGGGTAACTTTAGATAAGACATGGGGGAAACTGGATACGAGTCACATATCTTTGAATTTATTACTGCTCAATATCAGAGTTGTATGGCTTCTGCTACATACCTAGAATTAACTGCATTACTAGCTGAGTTAAGTACAAACTTGCAGTGTTAAAGATTGTACTGCATTTTATTTTTCATATATTTAATTGTTTCATTGAATATTGTGGTCTGTGTCTCTCTGTAGTTATTTTACTATTTGTTTCATAGAATACTGGGGTCTCTCTCTGTCTCTGCAGTTAGTTTCCCACCCGCTCTCCCTGTTCTTGTTCTGGTATTAATCTTGGTGGCTTTGGAATTGCCCGCCCCTCCTGTAAATTTGTGTTTGAACACTCCTCCTGGGTCTATCTCATTTGCTCACTCAGAGTACAGTGAGATCATATTTTGACTTCGGACACTCCTACCAGTCCCATCTGTTCAGCTCTGTGCCAGATCTATTCCAGTCTAGTGTCACTAGCTCATTCTACCTAACAGAGAGAACACTTGTGAAGGGCAAGCCACTTACATCCTTAGTTTTGAATTATCTTCTGTTTCTCCATTCTCCCTTTCCAAAAAAAAAAAAAACACTTCTAAGCTTGTCTCCTGCAGTAACTAGTCTAGTCTAGTCCAGATACAGATTTGCTGTGACCAGGACCGTTTGTAAGCTTCTGAGCCCCCAAAGCCTTTCTGTGTTGGAGGGAAGCCTTCTAGCTCATCAGTGGGAGTGGTAAGCACTAGGTAGCCATCTACCACAAGAGCGGTTTCTGGCTCAGAAATTGTAGTTTACTGGCAGTTTGGGCAGTTTTTCCATCTCTTTCAACTTGCTGGTTTATAAGCCTGCATTCCTTTCCTGTACCTAGTCTAGTCCAGATACAGATTTGCTGTATCCAGGACTGTTTGTAAGCTTCTGAGTACCCCCAAGCCTTTCTGTGTTGGAGGGAAGCATTCTAGCTTGTCATTGGGAGTGGTAAGCACTAGGTAGCCTTTCTACCACAAGATCCAGGTACAGATTTAGTTTTAGCACTTTAATTTGTTTATTCGTGCTCATCACTTGCTCAGAAGTTGTTGTTAGCACTAAATAAGCTACAAATTACTACAGCACTCAACCTCTTTACCTAGAGGAAAATAGTTTTTCTACTTTCCTCACTTGCTTAGAGAAAAACACATTTTATTCTCCTTTTCCTCACTTGTCCAGATGAAAGTATTTTTTTATTCAGACATGTCCAAGGGTCAGCTCCCTGTGTTCTCTGTCTGATGAATCTGGGCATCGTAGGGCAATGTAGCAACTGCCTCATGTACAAACAACCCTCTCCTCTTACCACCCAACACCACAACCTGTGAGAGATACACTTATGTAGCCAAAATGGAGGTAAGGCTCTCTCCAACCAAGACTGAACTTGACAGTCAAGAGAAGGTAAACACTTGCACCACAACACTCCTAGTCCCACTAACCCTACACCACCAAAATCCACACAGAAACACAAAAACATTTGCAGAGGCTTTCAATAATAATCTGCTCAAGCAACAGGGACCTCCAAAGCAGAAACGCAAGCAACCTCCACCGTCTAACACAACCCAAATGACACATAGCCCACAGACTCAGTGTGCCAATAAACCACAGCCCATAAGGCAAAACATACCCAACACAGCAGTCGTAGGTGAGTCTATAGTCAGGCACACTGATGTCCCACTCACCAGGCTAAACAAGGAGAATGTTACTCTCAGCTGCCTGTCGGGTGCCAGGATCTGCCACATAACCCACGCACTCAGGTCACTCCACAACAAGTACAAATAAGACTCTGTCATTGTCCATGTTTGTGTGAATGACCTGAGACATACCTCCCTGGACTAAATGAAAACAGACATTGAAGAGCTCTCCAATCTTGCAGCCCAGGCAGTTATGACCCTAGCCCTCAGTAGCATCCTGCCATCGCCCAGAATGATACCTCAGTACAAGGACAAAAAGATTGACTTCAACAGCTGGCTAAGCTTCTGGTGTCATTCTAAGGGGATCCAGTATCTGTCTGCCTGGGACAACATGGTTGACAGACCATGATGCTTTGCCAGAGATGGCCTGCACCTGTTGCCCCTGGGATACTGGCTAATGGTCTTTCCACCCCTATAGTGCCTTTTTTAGGCAAGGCTCAAATGACAAATTCACCACCATAAGAGGAACAGGCAAGCAAAAACTGAGGGTAATGCTACTCAATGCTAGAAGTCTAAATCTCAACATGCACTCATTTGAGGCACTCCATGAAGAACATCAATATCTGTGCAGTGATGGAGACCTGGTTCAAGGCTCTAGAGAGCACCCCTGCATTACCAGGCTATAACTCATACCATACTTTTCGGTCATCTAACCTTTACCAGAACACCAAAGGCAGAGGTGTCCATATTCATTAGAAATATGGACACCTCAGGCTAGTTGCATAGCATAATGCATCCAAGGTTATCAAAAGTGCAATTCTGGCCAAACATGCAATCCAAATTGTAGCTTGCTACAGATCCTCCACCATGCCCCAGGATTCCCACTCCTTTTCTTGATATACTGGAAAATATTAGGGTTCAACCAAACACCCTAATAATGGGTGATTTCAACTACCCCCCCATTAACTGGGAAAGCTACTCATGTACCAACTCCTTCGCTCACTTTCTGGAATTCATAAATTGCAATGCCCTGGATCAACTTATCCACACCCCTACCAAGGGCAACAATATCCTAGACCTAGTCATTACCAACATGAGTGACAGGTGTTCCATACCAACTCCTCATTGGTCAGATCCGACCATAAGCTAATCACCCTAGATATCTGCATCCTGCCCCCACCCACCATTAAGGAAACCACTGTAAAAAAAATTCTCCAAAGCCAGCTTCATGCTTAAGACAGAAGTGGTGAACTTCATGATACCCATGCAGATGGACAATACAGTTACAACTGCTGAATCCTACACAAATGCACTCTAAGCACTTGCACAAGTGCATGGATCATGCTATCCCAAACAGAACCAAGAGGCTATCCTCCAAAAAAAGGAAGCCAATCTGGTGGTCCCCTGCCATAAACACTACAACAGAAAGAAGAAACTGTTGCAAGAGTAAAATCCCATGAGTGGAGAACTCCCTGGTCAGCCTCAGTTAGAAGTTGAGATCCCTTATAAGATCCTCCAAAGCTATCTACGAAAACAAAATTGCCACCGATTCTAAGGGCAACCACAAAGCATTCTATAGCTATGTCAAGAATCTCAATGGCAGCATCCAGGTCTGCTCTGAGTACAGCACAATGGCACGAAAATTACAGTACCAACTGATATTGCCAACATCCTGGCAGATAGGTTCAGTGCTAACTTTACCCCCCTCTCACTCCCTAAAGGGTCCATATCTATACAGGAAGAATGCAGAGTCCCTGTAATCACATCTATGCAGGTAAAATCTGCACTCTAAAACCAAAAACACAGCATCCATGGGACCGGACAACATCCCAGGCTGCGTTTTACATGAACTTCAGAACAAACTGGCTCTCCACCTAAGCACCATGTTCAATCAGTCTCACGTCAGGTTTTGTGCCCATGGAATGGTGCACAGCAACAGTTATCCCACTCCGCAAAGGAGGAGCCACTGCTGATCCTGGGAACTATCAACCTATTAACTTGACAAGCCTGGTCTGCAAGGTCATGGAACGTATCATGGAACTCAAAGACATTGGTAAACTCCAAACTCTACACCCCACCAGTTCATGTTTGTGAAAGGCAGATCATGCCTTTTGAACCGGATTGACTTCTTGCAGTAGATGAGGGTAAGGTGGTTCACACAGCCTATCTTGACCTCGCCAAGGCTTTCAACACTATCCCCCATTCTGGAATTATAGCTAAACTCACTAATCTAGGTATAAATCCCTACATCACAAGATGGGTTGCCAACTGGCTCACTGAGAGAATCCACACTGTAAAAGTTGCAGACTCTAAATCTGACTTCAAACCAGTGACAAGTGGAGTACCACAGGGTTCAGTCCTGGGACCTCTCCTGTTTGGTATCTACTTCTCTGAAGTACAGGCTAACACAGAAGGCCTCTGGCTAACTAAGTTTGCAAATGACTGCAAACTAGGAGCCATAGTAGACTCCCCAAATGATGTGGACATCCTACAGAAGGGCCTCAATGAGAGATGCCTGGTGTCATAGGCATGGCCTCAAGCTCAAAGACAAAAAGAGCACTGTCATCCCCTTTGGTAGAAATTCTGTATCCATGAGCTACCACATAAATGGCAGTCTACTTAAAGCCGAATGTGTGATAGAGATCTTGGGACCCAAGAGGACAGAAGTCTCTCCTTTGATAAACACATTGCCACAGTAGTCAGGAAATCCTTCTATGTGGCACACCTCACCCACTATAGAGTACTATGCCCCTTTTGGAATGTACCTCACAAGACATCTGCAGCAGCTGGAAAGGCTACAGAAGTACCTCAGAGGATTACTGGCCTCAAGCAGATGCCCTACACTGACTGTCTCAAAAAAAACTCCAGCTTTACTCTGTTGCATATCGCCTACTCAGAGGAGATCTCTGCCTAACATATAAAGCTATGTTATATCCAGAGCTGTTACATCTAAATAAATCCCAGTCCCTCCGAGCTACACACTCTAGGGACCTAAACCATGTCACCACAATACACAGGGCATGCTGGGGGGATAGACTCCTGTCCCAGAGACTTCCTATACTCTGGAACTCTATGTCAAGCAAAGTTCCTCATTGGCACTCAAGAAAAAAATCTTGGAGTGGATGGGAAATAGGGAATATACCCCAGGGATCAATTATGTGGCTCTGCTCAACAGGGGAAAAAGAAATTAACTTTTGAGTGGCATAAGCCAGGGAACCTTGTTGGCTAGGCTTACTTAGGCCCTTGGGCCGATAGCCTTTTACCTCCCTATGAACCTATAAGAGGACTATTATCTGTTAAGTCAAGTGGTTTTTAACAGCTCATTCCCCAGAATAAGGGTATTGTTAAGAAAACTTAACTTAGGGGCATCACTGTAGTGAAATATTTCTATCAACTTACTGGAGATCTATATCACTGGTCCACTGTTGAAACCACGTGCACCAAGTTGTGTACACAAAAATAACTTGTAAAAAATCAGCAATATTTTGTTCTAATTGGCTAATCTAAGACTACTAGTTTATGCAAACAGTATCATGCTTTGCTGTGCTATATTATGGTGGATTAAGCACCAGCACTTATGAAATTAATTGAAATTAATGTTGTACAGCAAAACAAATGCTATCACATGCAAACTAAAACTATTAACTGTAATACATACACAAGACTGACACTAATCAAAACAGATCTGGAGTGCAGTATCTTCGGAAAGGAGGGAGACCACTTCCATAATTCATGTGAAGTTTATGCCACTTTTAATCAGACTCTAATCTGGACAACAAGGATTAAAATCAGACTAGGTTTTCATGGTCCGAGTTCCATTCTGTTGGAAATTTCATCAGCAAATAGCAGTAGCTTTTCTTCAGCTAGTAATTAACACTAGTAGGCATTTGTCCAATAGGTTTCTAGCTACCCTGGATGTTTACAAAATGAACTGGTGAATTTAGCATAATCACAGAACACCAAGTACATTTACTGACCATCTCCACTAAGAAATGAAATACATAGAATGCATCTCATTCATCATCTGTGTCCAATACATATAGGGCCTGTAGCAGTATGGTTTATACATGAAAAAAACAGCCAGTAAAAACTGTACAAATAGAGAAACTTTGACAAATCCAATCTTGCAAGTTGGAAGATAAATGGGAAAGGATGGGAATATTTCATTCTTGTAGACTTCAGTGTTGTCCAAGATGATGCTGCAGCCTAACCATCAAACGTTTTGCAACTTCAGGAGGTATTTTTTGTTCAGAAAAGCTTTTGGCATTCTGGATTCCCCTGTTTGCCTCTGTAAACAATTCCACTCCTATTTCGGATTCAACACGCTGATGCCAAGCAGCCAACTTAGGACGTCCCTCAAAAACATCATGGCCACCGCCAAAAGACTGTAGGAATCAAAACAAAAGACCTCAAGTAAAAATGCAGATTAGAGGAAAACACCAACTGACAAAGTATTACATTTCTGTGCATGTTTGCTAACCTTAAACCAAGTTAGTCTGGTTTAAATGAGCCCCTTTTCAGCAGATTCCTAGAAAAAAAAAAGCCCCAAACAGTAAAACAGCTCATTCTGACGGGCAACTTTTAGAGACTCCTTTAGAGACTCCAATATATCTGAACAAAGTATACTGTGGCTCATTAAATAGTAAGTTGAAAGGGAACTCATTTGAAGTGTTTATAGGAAGAGAGACTGGAGGGTAAACATATGATGAATTTTAAGAGATCAGGCACGTATGGTACATTTTAAGTGAAATGGGAATTAGAAATCAGAATTCTAGTATGAAGCCTGGTAATGGGTACTTGTGAAGGAGGACCAAAGTGCATGTATAACTGTGTGCAAGTTAGTCATATGAATATTTTTAAGAGGCAGTCTGGGATTTCTTTTACATTGTTACAACAGATCATGGAAAATGTAGGTAGTATTAAAGTTTCTTTTCTGCAGTTATAGCAGTTTAGCATTCCCTATTAAAGAGAAACTACGTCCCAAATGCAACATTTCCTTTCCCTATCTCTACCCCTAAAGGATGATCCCTATACTTTGCATATTACAAAGCATTATTTAGCATTTTCCTCTAATCCATGTAATTTCTATCTTAGCTAGCTTCCTCACTGCATACCACACCGAGGTTGAATGAATGTTTTACATCATTTTACACCTGAAAAATATTTTGCTAAGTGAAATGGCAAGGAACTTGTAGCGGTTTGATATTTCACACCTATTGAGGTCATTAAGCTAGTCTCAAAATATATATCTTGGACTCTGCTGACATATAAATCTAGATTATTTTCCTTACATGGGGGCTGCAAATCTATTAAAACTTTATACTCCTAAAAGTGAGCAAGCCCGACAACTACTGAAAGCAACAACCATTTAGCAGAGCTTTGCAAGTCAGGAAATAACTCTCTAGATGACTTGAGTGAAGACATGCTTTACAAAATCATTTAAAAAGGTCGACTTCTCAGGTCGTTTAACTATCCTTTTCCCTAAAGAATTCATATGTGATGTAACATGCAGGAAATATATCCAAGAGTCACTGCGAAAAAGTCACTTGTTTTAAATGGTATTCTCAAACTTGGGAATATTTCTTACTGCTTCCATTCTAAGTGAATGGGACCATGGTCTGAAAGCACAGGATACGGCACTGTAATCAGTTGCGCCTGCATAGTTCATTATGGGTAAGACTTGCTTTCCAAATAAAGCAGTGCACATCAGCATGTCTGTCCCATGAGGACACTCAGGAGTAGACCAAAAAACATCAATCTACTGTGGTAGCAGCAGGTTTAGATTGTGTAGAATTTCATGGAAAGAAAATATTTTCCACTTTTGCCTATATTGGTCTTTTGTTATAGGAGAAGACCCAAGCATCTGTGTAGCTATGCTATCAAATTCTATAGAAAACATTTTAGCTTTGGCTCAGATCAGAGTTCAAGGCGTATTCAGTTCAATAGTTTGAAATTGAGTAAGTATTCACCAGATTGTTTAATGGTACATATTTGGTTGAGTATGTGGTCCAAGTTGTCTAGAATTGTATTTACTGACAAGTTTGTCAATAGGTGAACATTTGTTTTGTGTTTTATATAGGATGTTAAGCATTTCTTGGTTGTATGGTAACAAGTTCTAACCATTGTAATTGCTTAAGGGCTGTACAGCGGTTTCCCATACTGGGTATGTTAGTGACAAATGTAACAGTTTTATTGTAGTACTTTTCTAATTTAGTACAGACTTGCAAGAGTTAGTTGCTACTGATACTAACCATGGGCAGTGTAGATGGGTACAAAATCCCTATTTGTCGACCAGGTTGGGACCATTAGGCTAGTGGCCTATTTTTAGGGGAGACCAGAGGTGGTATTTATACTAATAGGGGAAATACTGTCAGGGCATTGAGGACCTTCCCCTAATTGATCGTTGCAAGTGGGATCCATTTTGCATGAATACTTCCCATTTCCTTTTCAGGCTCAGGCAGCCTGGAGAAACATGAAAGCAGAAAGCCAATATCAAGACTGGAGAATGTGTGCAAGATTCTGAGGATATGTTTCAAAGAAATATGTTTTGTTGGAGAGGAGTCGGAAAATGATGGCTGTATAATTACAATCCTCCAGTTGGGAGGGTTGCAGGATGATTTACTTACAGAAATGGTGATGCAAAGTGAGTAAAAAAAAATGAAGGTGATGTTTCCTGGGGAGACATTATGGAGAAAATACAAAAGGAGGCTTCAGAGACTATCCTGAAGAATTGTGGTGAGATGGAAAAGAAAACATGCAGAGAACGTAAAAGGCGGCAAGAGGGGTAGAAGAAAACGAAAAACAGAAGTATGTGGTAAGGACTGAAAGTAAAGAAGAAAGAAATAGAATGGATATGAAGTGTGGGACAATTTAATAGCTTCTGTGTGTAAAAGCACATGGGGTAAGAGCATTTATTCTTAACAGACTTTGTGACATTATATTTGCGACTTTTCAATGGAAATTTTTCTTGGGTAATATGGGGGAAAAAAGCCCAACTCAATGGTATCTTAATGTGACAAAAAGCATTTAACAGGGAAACAAAAGAAAATTCACTTACAATTTTGAACAGAGGTAGATACTTTGAAAGGATATTTGAAAACTTCTTGTAAAGTACTGGACATTGCAAATGTTTATGGACTGAGATAGTAATAGTGTTAAAATAGAAAACTATACATATACCAATCATGATAAATGTGGAGGGAATAGAGGTATTGTAACATACTGGGAAAACCCAAAACCATGTTTCTTTTGTAGAAGACATTTGATAAGTTACTGTGAAACAGGAAAATGTTATACTAGTAGGAACTAAGACTTTATGCACAAAAAAATGTGAATTCAACTGTTCTAAATGAAACTGGACACTTATGGATGGATTGTAAACATGAGGGACAAAGAATATTTATTTTATTTTACATTTGTTAACCGGGAGAGTCTGACGGGATACAGGTCCATTTTCAGCAGAGGCCCGGAGAGAAAAGCTCCAATTACATGCATTCTTGACATCTTAAAGATTTAGATGCAACATTCAATTACAGGCAGACTAACATTGTGAATAAAAGGCAGCATATTGCATACACTGAGTAAATATGACAGTACAAGGTAAGACATTACATAACACTTTCCAGATATGACAAGCTATACATAGAAATTTAGTGAGCAAAGATACAAAACAATTAGAAGAGAAAAAATTAAGGGCATAGAAGGCCCTGAAATAAGCAATGAAAACAAATTGGGAGACCGTAAAAAATAAAAGAACACTATTGGTAGAAGGGTAAAAGGCAGAAAAAAAACAACAAAAGAAAAACAGCTATTACTGAGGGGGTGTATAATGGTTAAGGTTTTTAATTCTCACCTTAGGATGAGAAATTGGTATGGCTTAGAATGTGCTATTAAGAAAGCTAGTCTAGCAATTGGCTATGAATTTATGAAACCATGAATCTAAGGAAAGGGGAAAGGATTCAGTGTTTTTCTGTAAATGGGAATAGTATTACTATTAGTAAGAATAAGGATTTCAGTGGTATATATGTGATGTGGAAAACAAGATTTTTAACAAAAGAAAAATTATGACTATGGGGAGGAGAGAATATGAATATGAAATTTGGGAAATGAGAGATGTTCTGGAATAGCCATATTCTATAGACTTAAAATGGAAACAACAATTATATAGATTTATTATAAGTTTATGCTAATTGTAAAGAAAGGGAAAGCTTATTTCAGAGTTTAGACTATGTGGTAATAAAAATGAGTTATAGATATGGTGATAAATATGGATATTATAATGGGAGGAAAAAGAAAATACAAGAAAAATGTTAGAAGTTATAAGATGTGGAAAGTTAAAACTTTGGGACAAACATTCATGGACTTACAAAAGGGTATGTCTAGAACTAAACTAAATTTTATAGTATTGGAAGGTTTAGTTAGAGAAGGGGAGATAGCTGAAATGGGATTTTCTGATCTTACAACAACATGTCTACAGGTAGAGAAACATGTAATATATAAAAATAGGCAAAGAATAAAGGATAAATGAAAAAGCATCAAATGAAGGAAAGATTACTATGGTTAAGGAAACAATCATATTACTGTGAAAAAAAATGTTTTATAAAAATATGGTTTGAATGGTGGGTGATATTTAAGGAAAAATGTTTGCAGTGGCAATGTGAAGTGAAAACAGTAGAGGAAAAAATGTAAAACAATGATGCATTGAAAGATTTAAAACATAATGCAAGAAATACTTTGACAAAAAGAATTATATGAAAGAATCAAGAAAACAAAATAAGAAAAAAATAAGAATTGTTAACAGCAAAGATATCTTCATATGGAAAATGTACAGAGTTATATAACCAGATTAAGTAAGACAGTTGTGTAATGACAAAAAAAGTAAAAGGACAAATAGAAAGAACTCGGGAAGAGATTATGAATACTGTAGTACAATACGTACAAAAATGTTTAAAGAAAAAAGTTAGTGACAAAACATGGAAAGTAAACCGTTCCATCTGTGTTGTCCAGCTTCATTTATCCTTGACATATGGGTTTGGTTCCAATCTGGAATCTACTCTGCCATTACTACAGCCTGTGAGAACAAAAAAACTCGAGCTCAAGTCCTACACAGAATGCTCCTCTCCAACTTCTCAGACTGAGTTTGCAGATAGAAAAAGACAGAAGGCATAATCCTAAAAACACCTTTATAGACACCATATCTGGTGTCATTAAAAAATGCATAACTAGGACCATAACTCGTTCTACCAAAAAAACTGACTGGAAGGGGGACGGAGGGTGGGGAGTCAAGGATAAAATTGAAAACAGATAAAGTTATCTGTGACATATGGGACACAGTCCCCAACTAGCTTAGATCTTGGGAAGACTCATGGAAGGATATTTTTGAGCACCATAGAACCAAATGATGCTCCTCACCTAAAGAACAAATCCAATTTGTAATGAGTAATAAAGGTATGAGGGGTAGCCCATGTTGCTGCTGCACAAGTATCTTCCATGGAAGCCTTGCAATGAAAAACTGCTGAAGCAGTTATGGCTCTAGCAGAGTTTTCCTTAACATGCCCAGGTAATTCAACTTTGTTGTTGTACGTGAAGGAAATACAGTTTTTTAGCCTTCTACATAAGGTAACCTTGGTGACTGGCTTGCCTAAACAGTTGGTCAGATTTCCATATGCCTTTTGTTCTATGAAGATAAAGACACTCTAGGAACATTTAATAAATGCAAACTGTATTCTCCTTTGTTAAATTGGGGAAAAATACTGGAAAATTGATTGCCTGATTGGTATTGATTTCTGACACCACTTTTGGTAAAAAGGAAGTGTTTTCTCAAGGAAACACTGTCTTTGTGAAATATCAAATATGATGGTTTGCAAGATGAAGCTTGAATTTCTAAAATCCTTCTAGTAGAAGTTATTGCTACCAAGAGATAGCTTTCCAAGATAAGGATTTCAAGTTGCAGTCGACAGCAGGCTCAAAGTGGGAGTGTACTACTGTCTGTAACCAAGTGTAGATCCCAAGGTGTAGATGGATATTTATAAGGAGGTTTTATCAAATTCCCTTTTAAGAATGCTTTGCAAAGTTTGAGAAATTAATAAATATTTTTAAACCCATTATGAAAATTTGAATAGCAGCTAGTTGAACCCTAAAGGAAGGAAGGAAAAGGTCCATGCTTCAAAGAGCAAAGCTAAAAATTCGAAGACTAACCAAAAAAGTACATCAGGGCAAGTGCTCTCAAACTGCAAGAACCAAATAAACCAGCTAGCACTGAAGGAAGGCTCGACAACACTCGTTGAAAGCAGGCTTTAAGCAAATTCAGGAACATAAATGCAGGAATAATCCACACAGCGTTTTCACCTGTTAAAAACAGACTTCCTCAGATAAGTACTTGTAGCACCACTGCACTTGCTTTATCTGATGAAGTCTGTGTGGATTATTCCCACTTATGTTCCTGAATGTGCTTAATAAAGCCTGCTTTCAACTTGACTGTTGTCAAGCCTTCCTTCAATGCTAGCTGGTTTGTTAAAAATTCTAAGACTTTATCGATAGGAGTGGAGAAGGGGTCAATGTTATTATCACGAGCCCAGTAGGAAAATCTTTCATTTACTATTGTAGAGTTTCCTGGTGGAAGGCTTATGGGAGGCTAAAAGAAAGTTTATTACTCCTGGCAATCAATTGAACTGGGGAAGCCAAGCCATGAGCTTGAGGATTTTGAAAGTTTGGGTGAACTAATCCCTCTGGATGTGATAGGAGATCTGGATTCAGGTCCAGAGTCCATGGTCGCTGAATCAGATAAGGCCAAAGAAAGGGGAACCAAATCTGTTGAGACCAGAAGGGAGCACTGAGAGTTACCTTGCTCTTCAACCTGATCGCCTTCTTTAGAAACTGAAGAATTAATGGAATTGGAGGAAAGGGGTACAGAAGTCTGGAAGGCTAATTGGGCAGAAGGGTGTCTCAGAGCCACCCCCAGAGGGGGGGATCAGGGCAAAGTAGCTGCTGTACTCATTGTTCAGGGGTGATGCAAGGCCCCAGTGCTGAAAATTATTTTCCGTCACTTTGGGATTGATAGACCACTTGAGGCAGGAGAGTGCATCTGCTCGGTTTGTCTGCTATCACATTGGAACTCCCTGGAACTCCCTGGAATATGAACTGCTATCAGAAAGCAGCTGGAAGAGATCACCCACTGCCAAGCTGAGAGATTCTTGACAAAGGGGTAAGATCAGATTCCTCCCTGCTTGTTGATGCTCCAAACTACCAACATACTGTCTTTTTGAATTGCAATCCTTCCCAAGGGGAGAGCAGTTTGAAAGGTCTATAATGCTAAAAGCATTGCTGTCAGCTCCAGGACACTGATATGCAAGTTGGTCTCTATGGGGGACTAAGTGCCTTGGACAGTCTTGCCCAGATAATCCCCCCAACCCATCTGGGAGGCATTTGTCGTCACTATGGCTTGGGATTGACATGGGACAAAGGGACAGCCCAAGAGAATTTCCTCTGAATAAATCCACTAAGATAGGTCTTTCTTGCAATGGTTGGCTATCAAAATCTGATCCCACACTGGTTGACACAGTATGGACCACTGAGGTGCTAGAAGCCACTGTAGAAGTCTAATGTGAAATCTTGCTACGGGAACCAATGATATGGCTGCCATCGAACCTACAGCTTATAAGACTAGTTGTGCAGCTACTCTTGCTTCAGACAATTTTTTTGCACTTACTCCTGGATGTTTTGTATTGGAGTCGGTTATGATTTTTTTGTAATTTAAGGTATTCCCCAGGTTGGTGCAGATCTGGAGACCATAGTCTCTTGCTTGTTCTAGAAGATGCCTGGTGGGAGACGTAATGAGCCAGTCCAAGTATGTAAACACCCGGAATCCGTGCAGTCTCAAGTGAGCTGCTACTACTGCCATGCATTTGGTGAACATCCTAGGGGCTTTGGTCAGACCAAAGGGTAGAGCTCTGAACTGATAAGGACTGGTTCCCAGCCAGAAGCGGAGAACTCTTCTGGACTGCTTGTCTACTTTTATGTGGTAACACACATCCTGATTACCTATTGAGCACATCCAATCATCTTTTCCTAGAAATGAGAGAACAGACTGAACTATGACCATCTGGAATTTTGTCTGTTGAATGGACTTGTTCAAGACACTTGGATCCAAAATTCATCTCTAGTTCCCTGTCCTTTTTTGGTAATGTAAACTCCAGATTCTATCTGGTCTAGCAGGACCTCTTGGAGGACTCTTTTCTAGCAGTTTGTGAATTTCTAATACTGCTGGTTCCCCTTGACTAGGTAGAATGTTAGGAATTTTGTTATTGTATGGGGAGGGTATGGTGTATCCTCTGGTTAGGATCTACTGCACCCAAAACATCTGAAGTTATCTGCAGTCAAGCATGTTGGTGCAAGGCTAAATGTTCCCCGACTGCTTCTGCTTCTAGAGGAAAGCAATCGGGCCTTTCAGAAATGCTAGTAGTGTTTCCCCAGGAAAGCTGTCCCTGGAAAGCTGATTTTGCAGGTCACCTCTGCTGCGTGGACGGTATCTTCCACTAAAGCTCCCCCCTCTGCCCCTGGGGGAGCCACTGCCACGTGTGTCCTGGAAAGGTCCTTGGGACTTCAACCACATTTTCTGGCTCCTCAGTTTCCTACAATAGGACCACTGAGGAGTAGAAAAACATATGCCCACTGCAGAAAGGGTCTTTCTATCCTTTTCACACCTGGACAAAAGTTTCTTGAACTTTAGGGCCAAAACGGGACGATTCTTCAAAGGGGGCATTGATGAATGAAGACTTAATTGGCTCCACAAATTCTCACAAGTGCCCAGTCCCACTGCTCTACTCGTCCCTTTTGGTGCATGTACTATAAGCCTCAGTCGAATTTCAAATGGACTCTAGGGTGGCCAACTGAGAAGCAACCTTATCTTGGACTTGATCAGATATGGCTCCTGCCGAGATATCTGATAACTCTTTAATCAGATCCCTTTGAAGTCTGGTGAAGTGTGCCATAAAGTTCAAAGGCCATAATGCAAAGCTCAGTGAAGCATAAACTTGCTTGCCAAACCTATCATCCCCAGAGACTCTCTATTAGGAGGATGGATAGAGAAACTTTCCTGTGCCAGTTCCTTTTTGGCCACTGCTACCACCATGGAATCTACTGCCAAACCCTTTGCCAAAACTGATGATCCTCAGGTGCAGGTAGAATTTTGTCTTGCCTCTTGGGAATGGGTTCAACAGCGTCAGGAGCCTTCCACACCCATTGTAAGATCAACTTAATTAGCTCATCAGTTAATTAGCGCATCAGTGGGCAGAGTTACTGGCAGAATTACCCAAGAGGTAGATGGTAGAGTGCCAAAAGCCTGCAAGTACACGGATTCCTGCAAAGAGCCTTTTGGGATGTCCAACCACCCCTCTATTCAAGGATGTCTCCAAAAGAGATATCTTCCGGGGATGACTATGGGGAACCCTCCCTTTCATCATAAGTGTCATCTGTGAGGATTCTTCTGGGGAATCTAAATGTTTCCTCTTACACGTCCTCTGAGGAACCTTCTCAGTGGGATGATTTGGGGAGATGTCAGAAGAGGACAACACCTGTATAGGGGACTCCTGCAGTTTTGGCACTCAATCTCCAGGTGTTGGAATCAGTTGAAGCTGTGGATGAGGGGAACAAGGAAACTGCCCCAGTAGGTGTGGAGCTGACTGAATACCTACAGTGGACAGAGCCCTCTCCATAGCCTCCAAAAATGGAAGGGAGGCTGGAACTGAGAAAGACTGCCTCAGAACCATGGTTCCTCCCGGCACCGAAGAAAAAACCACCTCAGATGCTGAAGCCGGAGTTGAGCCAATGTGTGCTGAAGCCCCAAGGTACAGAGATGGCTCTGAAAAATCTGGAGTATAGTCCTGCCCCCAGAAACTGACAGCATAGCCATGACTTCGAGGTCCCCAGATGCAAAACAGCAGAAGAAGTCAGGGTAAGAACAAGTACCAGAGATGAAGATCTTGCCAGGACCATAACAGTCGGCACTGGGAAACTTGGAGCCAGGATCTCCAAGGCCTCAGAGAAGGAAGACTATTTGGAGTTGAAAAAGGAAGGGTTCTGGCAGCAGAAGTGGCTAGAACCAAGGACATACCTGAAATTCCCCTTGCTGCAAGGAGCTGATCCACCACTCTCAACACATCCAATTTAGTTAGACTGTTGGAATGAACTGACTGGGTAGAAGGGTATTTTGGTTGTTCCAAAGAGGGGCTAGGTAATTGTCTGGCAAAAGAACTATGGACAGAGAATATCTGGTCCTAGGACAATCAAGAAATGAGTATTCATTGTTTTTCGCTGGCACCAAAGCCCTATGTGCCAAAATGGGATATGGCACCAAGACTATCGGCTCAGTGATCTGGTCTTGGGTCTGTGCCGACAACTTTTGCACCATTGGAGGAGAAACTTTGGTACTGAGGTGGGCACCAAAGTATCCTTTAAAGTTTCTATTGGTTCCACACTGGAAGAAGGAACTGAAGTATTAAGTTTTGGTCACAGGTGCAGAGGGAGAAGCTGGCACTGATCAACTCCTTTTTCTAGGTTTGTCAACTTTTGAAGAGGAGAAAGACGAGGAAGGGGAAGAAACATCTATTTTATTTTTATCATCATGACCAGAGATGGCCTCCTCAAAGGCAAATTTTATCATCCCCTTTAATAACAATTTGTTCTTCCTTTCCACCAGGGCCCAGTGACTGAAACGATAGCAAATGGAACAATCTTCCAAGTGCACCTGGCCCAGGAAGTAAACAGTGCCCATCAGAGTTCGGCAGTTTATGGCCACACAAGACATTTCTTAAATCTGGAGGTACCCTTGTCTTTATCAACCATGATTCACACAACGAGAATCATGCACACATACACTATATGGCAAAAACAATATTAACTAAATAGACAGAGGAGTATAGAACTTGTACTACTTTTTTTAAGATAAATAGTTAAAGATAGAGACCACCAACAATGGTAGAATAGTGCACCCGAAGGTATGGAAAGCTACAAACAATGGTAGGTAAAGAAAACACTGACGTGTATAAGGGAAATGCAGAGAGGAGTAGTAAAGAGCTATTAAAGAAAATGGTAGGCTATAGAGCAACAACCACAACAGCAGAAGCACAACATCTTACATCATCAATACACAGTTTGGAAATAAAAAAAATAACATTTAACTCAGCTAGTTGCTAGCACATCTGTCACAGGAAAACAGCAAACGAGATGGGAGGTAAGTTGGAGAGAAGCATTCTGGGTAGGACTTAAGCTCGAAAGTATTTTGGTTCTCATGGGCTGTAGTAATGGCAGAGTCGGTTCCGATACTTGGAACCAAAACCATATGTCAAGGATAAAATGAAGATTGACAACATCAGATAAGCTATTAAAATATTTAATTAAAAAAAAAACAGAAAACTGGGGAATACTGAATATAATAAACAGACTTTCAACCACAGAGATTTCAAAAATAATTCAGTTGGATATTTTCTCAGTTACAGATAATACAAAACTATTCTCACTAGATGCCCCAGTCTAACTAAAAAAATAGTGTTCCCTGACTACTTACTAAAGCAAGCAAACTGTATGTGTGCCAAGTGTCTTACCACAGCAAAAGCCAGATGATGTCTATCTATAAAAAATAAAACCGAAAGCTGGCAAATAAAAGGTCTTCTTAATACGCAACAGTCAAGATAAAATAAAAATAAAAAAGAGGCAGCAAACACAGTAAGAAAGTATTAAGTGCTTTCACGTCTCTAATGATTCTCAAACAATACATCTAAATCCAATATAAATAAATTCTCTTGGTTCTAATTAAAACTATGCAAAGCAGCTAGTTAAACATTTGGGAAATTAAATACCTTCTATGGATACTACAAGGGGAATGTTATTTTTAGTATTTTTATGAATACAGGAATGTTCTTATATGTTCTGTGAATGTACTTATTTTTCTTTTGCATTTATTCATATATTCTTGATGTTTGCACAGACATATTTATTTCTTTACACATTTTTACATATAGACATGCTTACTTAGGATATGTTTACTCATTTAAATTTTGCTTGACAGATTTTGAAATCATATTTTAAGTGTTATAGGTGTCTGTGGATTTAATTTCCCAAATGTTTTAACTAGCTGCTTTGCATAGTTGATTGATTTAACTAGAACCAAGAGAATGTACTTACATTGGATTTTAGATGTTGTATTGTTTGAAGATGTGAAAGTGAATGCATTTATATTGGATTTTAGATGTATTATTGGTTTTGGTTTGAAAGTCTGAAGAAACGTCGTTAGAGACATGCAAGAGCTTACTCAAATACTTTCTTGCCATGTTTGCTGCCTCTTATTTTTATTTTATCTTGACTGATGTCTATCTAGAATGAATGATAGAGACTGGAATTGTGAAATTTTTCTGTCAGATCCTGTGCTGTTGCAAGAATTCCAAAGAGTTCAGCTGCTGTGAGAGTTCCAAAGAAACTAGATGCTGGTTAGAGGATGACATCACCTCTGGTCACCTGCCTCTGGTACAATACACACAGAGCTTTGCTAAGATTGTGACAGCATCGGAAAGCTATAACACAATTCCAAACTTTCCAACCTTCTAGGGTTCTCTGATAAAACATTCACATTTGATCAGTTACGGCAATAAAAGTGAATAAACCTAATATGCATTTACACTTAATACAGGTAACATTTTTAACACCAGCATCTGTACAAATCAGAGAGATGGTCAAATGACAAGCTTTTTTTTTTTTTAACAAAACTCCAGCTGGCTGGGCTGGCATACATACGCATTTACCATCCTACTCTCCCTGCTACAGATGGCACAACCACATATCATTACAAAGTGGAATACTAAATACATATGGAAAATGAAAGCTAGAAGACAATTAAAAAGATGGGGACTGATGGTACTGAAGAATGATAAAGGATCTGCTTATGAAAGTAGAAGAGACTTGAAATTAAAATGGAAAATATACAATGGCGGATTTAGGCTTTGGTGCAGGGGCGTGCGCCTCCCCCTTTTTAAACTCATGCCATAACCTGGCATGAAAATAAAAAAAAAAAAAAAAAAAAAATAGTATTTACACCACAGTGACGAGTTCACATAACCTCCACTATCCTACCATCTCCATCAATGGTAACAATCAGCCCACCTCCAAGATGACATTACCACAGGGGCAGGACCTACCCCATTCAATACCTTGCAATTCCACAGTAATGAACCTTGTAACTGCTCCGCTTTTACCAGAGAGTACCGATTTTACTTCACAAATCTCTGTTTACCCCACTGTTTACTTTATGTGCATTGCCTCACTACCATCAGGGCACCGCCAACACTACTGCACTTCCGTACACTTCTGTTAATTGTATGCTTAATGGCTAGCCAAAAGAAAACACTATGATGCTTGATTCAAAACAAGCTGCTTTGAAACTTAGATTATTCTGGGATACATTAGTTTTGCCCTGCACGTCTGTCTTTCATTATTGAATAGTGTAGAATCCATGTGCTGCTGAACAGAACTGTGTGTCTGGGATAACTTTGTGAATTGTTCTCAATGACCTATCCCCAAAATTTGCCGATAAATTACATTATGACAATGATTACCAACAAAAAATTGAAAATCTGATTTCTCCGATAGTGGCAGGAAAGAATGTTGTAGGCTATCTGAAGCGTGAAAGTTGTGTGGCTTATTGTAATATTTTTTCTCAAAAATGTATCCAGATAACCTAAACCATGTTATAATGACATCCGGTCAACCTGAAAAAAGAAAAACTAATCTTTCCTCATCATTGTGATTTATTTTCCTATAATTTCTCACTCATACTTATCCTTTCTCATTAACCGCACCCACTTAACAAATTTATGGACTAAATCACATTCACATCTTACATACATTTTGGGAAATAACTCGAGTAACTACAGCAACATTATCAACATTGTTTTAAATAAGTTAATGCATGGAAATGCTTATGGAAAGATAAAATGGATATACCTTAACTGCTCCAAACAAAATGCATCTTTTTAAAGTGATATGCAAAGTTGCCACTATGATTAAATATTCTGCAATGTCTATAGTAGGGCACATACCATTACTTACCCAAGGCAGTGTAAGCATAATTACTGTACTTTGCTTCAAGAAAATGAAAGATTGTTGGATTACTCTTTGGAAGTTTCATGTGTCCTTAGAAGTCTTTCCATGGCTTTGCATATTAGACTGTTCAGACATTAAAGTAGATTGTGTTACTGTTTTTTTGTGAAATACTACAGTAAGATTTGTTTTTTTACATTGCATATAACTATCTGCTTTTTGGGACTTAACATATAGTTCCTTTATTTGTTATGTTGTTTTAATTAACTGAACTTCACTTGTGCACATAAAATTATTTACTTCAATTAACTTTGCTGGTTTCACATGTCATTATTTATTAAAATTACTTACATTTGCTATGGGAATTGCTGGGGTGATGTCACCTTCATTGGGACTCTGCAAAGTTATCATAATGCATATGTCAGGTATGCCATAGAAAAGAACCATGACTTGGCATGGGCAACCAAACATATCTTCCAGGTATGTCTTGAAAAACTGGCAATGTCTGCAAATGTGCTGTGTATACCTCTCAACCTCAGTGCAAGAAATCTGGACAAAGCCTGACAAAATGAGGTGACAAAAGCTCAAAAATAGGGACATATTTTAAATACTGCTCTTATAAACTTAGAAGGTTGTTAGAGTGAAAGGATTTATTTTAACATGCATTTTCTAAAGGATTTGAAGTCTAAAACTCAAATGTAAGTCATTTTATAACATCAGTCTTTGGATCATCCTAGTGATTTGCCAGAAACCACAAATTTTAGGAGGAACAGACCCAAAATATAAGCCAGAAATCTGGACATTCAGTGAAAATCTGGACATTTGCGTTTTATGGAGGTGTGTACTGGATAGGAGTTATTTACCTCCACTAATGCAGCCACATCAGATTCACTGGATCATAGTAGAATACTAGGCTAACTGCCCTGAAGGGTAATTTTAAGTCTAGCTAATAACATGAGGTTTGCAACTGAATGTATGTTGTGTTTTCACACATGCTGATACAATATTTTAAGGTGATCCTTTCACATCCCCCTTTCCCAGTGTTCTACTTTTCCCCCTCACTTGTCAGCTTTCCAGACTGCCCCCCCTTTGCAAATTCCTGAATCCGCCATTGATATATATAGTAGACTTGAAATTAAAATGGAAAATATATATATAGTATAAAGGGAAGGGCTGTCAAGAATTGATTGTTGATATTATGAATAGAAAAGAAGACCTTAATAAAGCATGTCATACAACTGGACATGAAAGTAATAATGAAAGAATGTAAGTGAGAAAGTTAGAGAATTATGTTCAGTACATAGTAATAAAGTAAAAATACTTGTAAATAGTTGGGTAAGCCAAAAGGTACATATGAAAGAGTTGTACACCCTTTGCATTAGTTATAAATGCGATTCCAGTCCAGTTAACATATGTAGATAAATTGGATAAAAGTAATAATTTGCACAAATGATATCTAAAAGGTGATACGGATGGTTAATAAAGAGAAGTACAGGTTTAGGTGATATAGTAAAGGGGTATATATTTCAAATGAATTTTCTGTGTTAAGTATAACATTTGGGAATACAGGTGCAAGTAGAATTCAATGGGAAAAATAGAAATAAAACAAACCTCTTTTCTGGATAAATTATCGTTCAGAAAAATGTCAGCACTGACAGGGAAATTAGCATACTTAGCAAGTATATTTGTGTTGTCAACAGTGTTTGAAAAGGAATTCTTGTGGATATTTTTTTTTTCCATTTATATGGGGTTCTATATTAAACCCAGTATAAAGAAGAGTTTTACATGCAAATAAAGAGAAAGGTGGTTTATGGTTAATTAACCCAATGGCATATGCCGCTTCATTAAATTTGTACAACGTGCTAACGTAGATAAATGAAATGGAGATTAGTAGTAAAACTGTATATATAGAAGCATGATAACATTAAGTGTGTAAGTGAAGAAATAAAATATTACTAGTAAAAAATATTTTGTGGAAAAAATGAGGAAAAATATGGTACAAGAATTTAATGATAAAACATTACTATGTAAAACCATGAGAAAAAAATTAACAGATAAAAGCCAGAAAAATAAGAAGCAAAAGGCGTAATAATTAGAATGTCAAGATTTGTGGAGAAGGGTAATATGCCATATAAAAAACAAGTGATAAAATGCGTCTACATGCTGGATATTTTTATTTTACTTGTGGAATTTACATCTGGTTCCAGGTATTCGTGGACTTGTGTTACAAACTACCGTGGACTTGTTACAAACTACTGAGCATGTGTTTTGTTATGGAGGAAAATCATTTTTTTTTGAAGATGTAAAAGTGGATAAAATAAACATGGACATGATTAAATACAGATATAAGAAAAGTAAATATGTTTAATATGTCATATGGGTTATACGGAATGAAACAATACATTAAATTATGCTTCATGGTAAGTGGATTTCAGCAATAAGTAAAAATCAGATGGTGGTTATGGAAAAAAGGAGGGGGTCTAATAGGGATGAAAATTTTGTATGGCTAAGGAAAAAAAGTGTGAATATTTTAAATATACTTGATTTATACAATTTGTACAATTGAAAATATCTGTAAAGAAGTTATTTTTGCATATAAATAAAGAAACCCTTCTCTTTTCAATAAGTGATGTTGGAACTTTTACATCCACCAATTCAAGCAGATGGGACCTCAGTTTAACATCTCACCAGAAGGACAGAACATGCAGGAATGCAGCTAAGTGTACAATTCTGATCTTGTAATCTCCATTTTTCACCTACTTCAACCTCTCCACCTTCTTACCTGCATTATATCGCAGATTGACAGCAGATCAGCCAAGGAAATCTTGTCCCCCGTGACAAAGGGCTTGTCCTGCAGGAATAACTCTTCTAGCTGCTTCAGGGTTGCATGGAGCTCTTGCAATCCTGCTTCTATCTTCTCCGGTGGAAGCGGCTTCCCCAAAAGTGCAACAGCCATAGTCTGAAGGTAAAGGTAGAAGCAGAAAGGTCTTTAGCAGTCATCCTAAAAAAACAAGACTCACCTACTGGACAAACAGGCATCATGGATAAGACAGAAAAAGCAGTCATACCTATAAGTAAGCCGACTATGTATCCATTACTTTTTCTCCAGTCCCTCTGTTGCCCATCAAGCCACACACCCTTAGCTGGTCAACTGGCCCATTCTTTCTCCCCAGGTGCCAGCCCTATCACCCATTTATTTCTGTAGCAGGGGGTGAGCAAGTTGAAATCTGCATCACCCACAATGCCCTTTCACCGAATATCCCAATGTATTGGCTATACCATGCCCATATTTGCATTCCTTTGTGCACTGGGACATTACAAGAACTGCTCACCTCTGTTCTAATATTCCCTCTCTGGAGCCCTACCTACATGCTGAACCTGGCAACCATTTGCTGTGATCTCCAGTAAAACTAATAAGAAATGGGCTTGCCTTCAGTACTTCAACCCTTCCCCTCAAGACACGTGAGCAAGCAAAGAGTTTCTCTCTCAAGCTGCCTCCAGAAGGTGCTTTGAGTTACCTAACTGAATGATAAACTGGGTCATAGTCCAGGCTTTATTCTGGTATGTCAAAAGAGCTGGCAAAGTCATCTATTTTAAGGAGAAGAGGCAGGTATTCAGTTAGAGACTCAGGAACCATCTCAAGCCTAAACCTGGGTCACAGTCAAGGCTCTACTCTGCTTTACTAAAAGTGCTGACATTAAGCATTGACTTATGGAGAAAAGGCAAGTATTTAGGCTAGAGTTACCAGCAGTCCATAATTAATGAAAGAATAGTGTAGCACACAGTTTGCACCTTGTGAAGGACGCCACCAAGTTCTGTCGCCACAGTAACCTTGGGTCTGGCACAAAAGCAAAATTCTCTACAATATCACTCAAGCAAGAGTACACGGCACAAGGTGAAGTGGCTTGAGGGTAGAAAAATGGACAAAGTGCAGAAAGTAAACATGGAGGGAGAACAGAAAGGATGAAAATATAGAATACAGTACAGAAACAGAAAGGGGTGCACAATAAAGTGGAATGCGGAGAGTTTTCTAAAAACCTTAATCTTGTGTAGATAAGACCAGAGTGGCTTGTGCACATCTAGGGAGTGAAGTGTAAACTTACCCTTTGTTCTAAGGATCAGGGAAGATGGGTAAATATATTGCCTAGTTAAGAGAAACTTCCATGACCACTTTAGGCATGAAGGAGTGATAGGTTCCTCTACATCAGTGCCCTAAGCTCAGGAATCTTTGACTGATGAGTCACTAAGAAGCCAGTATTCCAAGTGGTAAATTTGGAATCTCTAGAGGCTGTAGGCTCAAAAGGAGGCAAGGCAAGCTTTTTTCCAAAAGAAAATTTAGGTCCCAGGATGGGGAATGGGGCCCTCCCAGAAGATCTTAAGTAGATGATACCTTAAGAGAAATGTCACTGTGGGATGGGAACAGTCAGATAGCAGAGGTGTAGATTTTAACTGAGGAGTATGAGAATCTCTGAGAAAACACCATTCACAGTGAATTGGTGCTTACACCGATTCAGTCTATGGCGTTTTCCTTTTCTCAAATGGTTGTGCATCCATTGAATTGTATACAATTAAGGGAGGTGCTTGTCCCCCTACAAAAATAAAGTAAGTTGTATTTTCTTATGCTTAATATTTTGACTTGTGATTCAGCGTTGTGGGCTTTCAGTCAAATTCTTCCAAACATTTAATTTTTAGTCAAGTACTGTTCAATCAAATAGCAAACCTACACCTGGGCTTCCTTCCACAACGTATATGTCAACCAAAAATTAAAGAAATACATCCCTCCGTATGGAATTTATGCCAGATGTTCAGAAATGTTACTGCTTTTAAAGCATCAGGCTGGACAGGTAGAAATAAATTCATAGGCAGCTCTCCTAAGAAAGGAGAGCAATGACTGATTGGGAACATTCACCCAGAGATGGAAAGTGTGGGCAGGAACTACCCAGGTATGAACTACAACTGAAAGAATAGTGGCATGTGAAGGTGTCAAACATCTGCACTGCAGGGGAACAGTAGGAAAATCTGGGGTGAAGCAACATCACTGGAGGGTACCACAGCTTTCACTAAACTCATATCTGAGCCATAGAGGACTTCCTTAACTAGAAGGTCAGATAAAGGGCAACAGGGCCCTGTAGCTCACTCCTCACCTTGGGAAAGGTTATGCATAGTGTGACAAACACATCTGAAGGCAATATCTACAGGACCGCGTTGTACCCAACCAATTAACACCCTAAATCCCCTCAAAAATGCAGCACATGTGACTGGCTGCTATAGAGGGGTGTACTTTAAAACCCCAGGGAGCATAATTGAAATCCTCTGAACTGTAGAACTACAAGTGTGAATGCAGGGGAATGTCATGCCAACTCAGACAGCAGGTAAACACAGAGGTTTCCTTCTATTTCAAGATAAACATGTCCATACAGACTACAACAATGCTTTGAAGGAGCAACTGTTTTGTAATTTTATTTCTGAAATTGCAGTTTAACTTTGCAACAGTTGAGATTTGAAGCACAAGGGTTCACACTTCTCATAGGCAGTCTTTACAAGGTATTACACCGACAATGGGGTAAAAATGGAAACGTTTTATACATACATCAAGCAAGGGAAGAATAAAATTCTAATTTACCCCAGTTCCTTCGAGCAACTGCCAGTTTAAAGTATTGCAAATCTCGCGGTTTCACACATTTTATTTTACTTAATGCGTTATTGGGATAACTACTAGATTAAGCATTTAATATGTGCACATTTCACTGTTTGTAACTGCAATGGGGTTCTGATTAAGACACAAGAGGGTAAAGAGAAAGTGAAGGAAACATACATCTGTGGGACAGTAGTTATAAAAGAATACAATAGTTATGCAAGATGCTCATTATACCCTTGGATACTGTATTCTGGCAGCAACAGGAATTAGCACTTGCTCCCATGTTAATCTCAGCCTCTTTCTTCCCCAAGGCTTCTGAGCTTTCCCTTTGCTGCTGTTATCCTGATCCAGGTGACATCTATCCCTCTCTCCAGCTATGACGATCAGCTCAAGTAATACAGTGTGAATACTGTTCTCACAACAGTACCTCACCATTCACATAATCTTGAGCCTTTGTCTTCTATGGAGGGCAAATCCACCCGCTTCCCATATAAGACTGCTTTGTGCAATGCAGCCCCTTTGACTCTGATGTCAATGCACCTTAGGAAAAAGAATTTCACACAGACATACACCTGTGTGAAGTCCCATAAAAGCTTTGAGATGAAGCAGTCAGGTAAGCTTAACTTCAGGAAGTTCAACAAGCAAAGACAAGTCACATTGAGCCCAAGCTGATTACCTTTAGCCAGAAAGCTTTTCCTGTATGTTGACGGAGTGTAGTAATATGCCAGGACATGAACTCATCAACTTTTGCACGTTTTTCCAAGTCGGCAGGATACCAGTGATCAGGAACCTTGTACTTTCTGGCCAAGTACAGCAGAATTGCAACACTAATAGTAATAAAGAGCAAAAATTAGGAATTTTAAGTGTTGAAAATAGATAAACCAGGAACCTATGTAACCTACTTTACATGTATAGAATAATTCCGGATGAGCAATTAATTAATAGCAGCAAAAATCTTTCTAGACTGACTAAAAAAAAAGAGCATTCTATTGTGCTAATGCAAGCAATTTCAGGGATAGGTGCAATTAAAGCATATATCTGAGATAGGAGGCAGTAGGAATCATTCCTACATTGTCTCACACTTCTATGCTAGAAAGTAGCAAACACTGCAAATGAAAGTAAAGTCTCTGAATCAGCACAAGTGGTGCGCACCTGTAGTATCCAATCTCATTCTGCACTTCTGTAAAAAAACTCTTGCACTCACAAATATTTAACTATATGAAGTAGGGATAAAGCAATAAAATTGCAAAGCACTTTAGGTGAGCCAAACGTAAGGGCATTTCTACAGATGCCCATCAATATCAGACCGCTGACTGCAAAAAGCTCTTGCACCAATTTAAAGTTACTCCTCTCTTGTCTACACCTCTATCTAAAGTTACTCCTCTCTTGTCTACACCTCTATCTACAAAGCATGGAGAAGGGTCATCAGTTTATGGTGCAGATCAGAAGCAGCTAACAAGAGTAAGGGTGCTTAATGTACCCTAATTGGGAAGTGGTCATATGCAATGCTGGAAATGTTGCAAAAAAACAAACATTCTAAATAAATAAATTTAGACATTTTTTCTAGCCTCTGATCCAAGTCTTGAATCATTTAATTCTTTTAACCAAAGTGTATAGGAGTGTGTGTGCATGCTCGCTCAAGCATTACAATGCTGGCACATCAAAAGTGCCCTAATTGCAAAGTACAACCAATCAAAATGAAAACAAATGGTTTCCTTCTATGGCAGATTAATCAAAACCCTACCAGTGACTTCAGACAGTCTGAATAATGTTAGTGTTATGGAAAGATTTTTATCTAGGGTTGGGATTAGGATTAGTATATATTAGTAAGGGTGGGTGAGGGCATTGCAAGCCCCATGTTACTGATGTGAAACACACTGCCCCAATCTCAACCCTACACCTTACCCAAACCTTTTATGTAACAAAACCACTACATAGACCACATACAGCAGCACACATGCCCAACACTAAATCCATACTCTTCTCCAACTTTAAGCTGCAAATCCTTGCACATACTGACATGCACACACCCCCTTGTTACATCCAAAGTTTTGACATTAAACAGAATCCCACACAAGCACCGACCACAGTCTCCCTCCTTTTGACATATCTAGCACTTAGAAAAAAGGGTGGGTGGAGATTTTGAAAAATTTCACAAGCATGTCAGACAAATTGATGATTTAATAATGCAAGAAGGAAACCAAACAAAAAAATGGAAGTTTTGCATCTATTAATTTGATTTCATGCCAAGTGTAAGCATGTCATTGACAAATTGATGATTTAATAATGCAAGAAGGAAACCAAACAAAAAAATGGTTTTGCATCTATTAATTTGATTTCATGCCAAGTGTTTTGAAAATATCTGAAGTGGTACAGTGTATAGTGATCCTGATTTTTTCTGTTCATTAAAAAACGGTTTAACACCTTTATGGGTTTCACAAGTACTCAAAAAATCAGTATTTTTTTTTCATAGGTTTGTACTAAGATAACTGCCCTTGGAAGCCATTTTAAGCCTAGCCAAATATCCCTTGTGAGATTCAAACCCTGCACCTTGTGTTTGCAAGGCAAACAACTTAACCATTAGGCCATCCTCCCAACCCTGTAATTCCTGTCAGACAAAGAATTTGCCATGTACATTCTTATGCTACTGAAACGGAGAGTCAAAGATGGAGCTCAGGGAGCTGCATGACAGAGGTGGAATAACTGGTGTTGCAAGTTATGAAACAAAGCACAGGTTTTTGAGAGACAGGTAGGTGCAGCATCAAAAGCTATGGTGTGAAGATCAGCTAAATGATGAACAGGTATGTAAATAAAAGCACACACGGCAGAACTGAGCAATAAAGGAGAAAATAAAGCAAATAATCAAGCAATGAAGCAATGTACATAAGGGCTCCAATGGAGTCAAAAATTGCATCACTGAAATACAGATTTGCAGCAGGTGCATCTAGAAACAGGACAAGAAACCTCACCAGCTCATTCAAGCTGGTAGAATCTTTGCAAGAAAGCAGCATTTTACAAACGTGTAAAAACAAAACCAATTGCTTTCAAACGCATCTGCATGTTTTTTTTTTGCATTAATAAATAAGGCAAGACTGTTGGTTGGTCTTTTACTTTCAGCTTTTCCCATTAACGATCACCACAGCATGACGGTCCTCAGTACGACTGGCGGTGGAGTTTTACTGTGTCAAGTTTCCAGCTCGGTGCCCAACCTTCCACAGAAAGCACATGCATGCACTGACACCTAGGGCCAATTTAGAGTGTTCAATCCACCTTCAGCATGTCTTTGGAATGTGGGAGGAAAATGGAGCACCTGGAGGAAACCCACATGGAGGACATGCATTCACACAGAAGGCACTCCAGCCAATTGGAAATGGATGCTTAGAAATAAAGGTCTATAATGTGCAATTTAAAATGAAATACTGGTGTAGACTGATACCTCATCAGAAAATACTATTAAAGCTTTGAGACTGAAATACCCAAGAGACCAGAGTGTCCACTGAACTTAGTCTGGCTATCTTGTAGCACCATTAGGACATAAACTGCTGACATGTCACTATAACAAGTTTGGATTTTTTTTCCCCCCAGTAGATCTACTATTCTCCCAACATTTTTGGTTGTCTGGTTTCTGTGAAGTTAGGAATGGTAAAATGAATTACAAGTACGAAAGCAAAGACTGTATGTTGTCACAGTCAGAAGAGCGAATCATATGCACTGTAAAAGGCATCTCAAATACAATGCAAAGCCAAAGCACTGAGCTACTGCATGGCTATGAGGATTTAGTCTCAGTCTTAGGTAGCTTGCCAGGAGAAAAATTACATACAGATAAAACATGCTGTTCTCCCAGAAAAGTAAATTAGAACAAGAGCTGAAGGACATGAAGACTCCAGACACTAAGAAATAAGAGTCAAAAGAATGAGTAACCAGCATGGTCATTGTTGTAAAGACATACAAGATGGATATTTCCCTAGGAACTGCCAAAACTCCCTCCCCACTAAATGCTGACCCAGACACCCCTCACCAAACTGCAAATGCTTTTAACTCTTTCTTTACTGAAACCATTCAATCTCTTGCTAGTCAACTGAACACTAATAACTTCTACCCTCCAAATAATCTAGTAGACTCTTCTTACAACTTCTCTCTACAACCTATCTCTACCTCTTTCATCCATAGACTTATCTCCAAACTGAAACCCTGCACCCCCTCTGCCGATAAGCTCCTTTTCCTTTCCCTTTTTCTGCAAAAGGCAGCCAAAGAAATTGCATAACCAATAAGTATACTTATAAATAGGACCATCCAAGAGGGAACCATCCCTGACAACTGGGTGGGGAGGCCTATGGGTACAAGGTGTTTGCCTTTACAAACACAGGGTGCAGGTTGAGTCAAGGGGGATAAGGATGGGGCTTAAAATGGCTCGCAAGGGCAGTTAGCCTAGTACGAACCTATTAACATCTGGAAAGTCTCTCATATTATCCCTCTACACAAAGGCGGTAACTATATTGACTTCTCTAACTTTAGACCTATTGCACTTCTCTCACATTTAGCAAAGATTATGGAGAAATGTATTCATCAGCAACTTGTACAGTATCTCTCCCTACACAATATTATAGCTAACTGTCAACATGGCTTTAGACCCCACCATAGCACCACTACTGCCCTCCTTTCCTTTGTTGATACCAACAGCAATCGCAATAACCTTTTCTCTTCTGCTCTATTCATTGACCTCTCAAAAGCTTTTGATACGGTTAACCACTCTTCTTTAATTCATATTCTTGAATCCCTCTCAATTGATAAACTTACTATAAAATGGTTTAGTTCATATCTCAGAAACAAGCCGTTCTTTGGGACGGCCACATCTCCTCCTTACTGCCAGTTTCTGTTTGAGTCCCTCAGGGCTCTATTCTTGGCCCACTTCTCTTCTCCCTCTTTATTAATGATCTCCACTCAGTAATTCCTCAAGCCACCTGCATTCAATACGCTGACGACTCCACTATTATTTGTTCAGCATCCTCCCCTTCTAACCTAATCTCACTAACCCAAAACGTCTTCAACACAGTAGAAACTTGGTTTACTAGACGATACCTCTTCCTTAATGCTAAAAAAACTACTCCTCCTCTTCACCCCCACCACTCGTACCTCCTCATTACACTTCACCATCCTGTCAAACAACAACACAATCATCTAAACTAAACTGCTAGGCATAACCATTGATAACAATCTCTTTTGATCAACACATCAACACCATTAAATCAGTAAACAGAAAGATTGGATCCTTATACTGTATTAGCCATTTCTCACCCCATCTGCTAGAACTACTATTACCCACTCCCACCTCATATCCACTCTCTTTTATGCCTCTATCTTCACTAACCTCAAGAAAACTAACCTAAATAAACTTGCTACAATAACATTGCCCGCTTCGCCACTGGTAACCCTTTCAAAACCCATCACTGCCTTAATTTGAAACTTCTAGGCTGGCTAGAACTAAAAAATCATCTTATAATCTCACAACTTACTATTGCCCACAAAATTCTGTACCAACCTGATAACACCCCTATTCTATCACAACTCTTACTCCCTTATAACAATCTTACCTCCCTTCGCTCCTCTTCTAAACTCTTGACCAAACCCATAAAAGCTCACAACTTAGCTGGTGACTCTTTATTCACTAATACTGTAGGCTGAATATGGAATTTGCTACCTAGTGATATAACTCTAATCACATCCCTACCTCTCTTCAAACAACAAATCAAACTGTACTTCCAAAACCACTGGCTTTGCTCTTGTGATACACCTGACTGACTTCTCTCCCTCTCTCCTGACCTTCTACCCTATCTTGTGCTGAACACCCCACCCTCTCCGGACCTTCTACCCTATCTTGTGCTGAACACCTAGCAATCACCTTTCTTTTCTCTTGTTGTCCCTCTATGCTCTGACCCATTTCTCTTACCTCTCCCTTTCCTATTGTTTGTCCTTTTCATTCCTTCTCTCATTTCTTGACTACTGTCTCTTCCCTCTCTCTTTACCTTACACTTTTCTCCTTCTCTATCCACTTGTTCCTTTTTCTTATTATAGTAGGAGCCTTATGGCATAGCCTGTTTGAATTAAGTTAGAAGCTTTGAAACTGACCTAACTCTAGTCATGACCTTTTTGTTGGTGTGCCTTATTTTTGTTAATTTTATCTCCTAGTTTTATTGATTATTACTATTTTATATTACTAATTTTTTTCTTATGTTTATTCAATGTGTTTATTAACAATATGTCTCATTGCCTATGTTTTTTTATGGTGGAGCTTTTCTCCCCGGGCCACTACTGAAAATGGAAATATATCCAGCTAGACTAGCCCGGTCAACAAATGTAAAATAAAAAATAAAATAAAAATATTTGTATTAAGCCACATTATCCGAATAAACAAATTCCCGTAAATGTCTATGCAGATTAGTGAAATTGGAAACAGATTACAAAACCCTTGGCAAGCATACTCAAAATGTCACTGTATAAGGAACCTCCATGATCACACAGGCCATTACTTAAATTTACAAAAATGTTTGTCTTTCGGCTTTTTCCCGGTAAGGGGTCACCACAGTGGTACTCTGGTCCACTAATGATTGGCAGTAGATTTTTACGAAACGCCGAGGTGCCAGCTTGATGCCCAACCTTCAATGAAGGCATGCCCATTTATGCACGCATGCCTTTTGAACGCTACCCAACCACGAGGAGGACATGCAGACTCCCCACAGAAGGCACTCCCAAGCCAAGCCGAGAATTGAACGGGAGAACCACTTGCTATGAGGTAACAACGCTACCGCTGTACCACTGCGAGTAACACAAATTAAATTTACAAAAATATGATCTGAAAATGAAGTATGCATCAGTCAGGGAACTACATATAGATTAAACAGAACAGGTTACTGGAAAAACATGAAGGGTTGCTACAAGGAGAGATATAGGTGACACTAACTGCCAATAAAATACAACTACTAAAAGATGTTACAGTGAAAGGCTGGCATTAGCCAAATACATCAGTAAGAAAACATTCTTTCCAGAAGAAATAAGACGTGTCCAATGACTAATGTTCAAAACTTACTCGTTCCCAATTTATTTTATATTTGTTTACTGGGAAAGTCTGACTGGGCATGGATCCCACTTTTAGCAGAGGCCCGGGGAGAAAAGCCCCACAAAGATTAGTACAGCAAATACAGTAAATACAATACATGTGTTAAAACAATACATGTGTTAAAGTACAGTACAAATAAGGTACAGTTTCAAGGCCAAAAAAGAGCCAACAACTAAATATACTACAAGGAGCACTGTGTTACAACAAATACAGTTGAAAGGACACATTTAGTTATTCATTGGTGGCTAGTACAGTAAACACACATTGATTAAGTACAGAAAGGAGTTGCTGCAAGCTTTCATAGAAGGTTAACGTATATGATATGATCTAATTAAGTGAAGCTACCCAGGGTCAGAACAATTACATAACCAAGAACTATGTAAATGGGACAGAAGTTTGAAATTTTTGTTTTCAGTGGTCCCAATATCTATGGGCATGGTATTCTATGCTTTTGCAACAGAAATGGAAAACATGGAGTCCCCAGAGCTATTGTTGCTTTTGCCTAGGTCAGCCAGTGCTTTATTGATGGATCTTAATAGAAGTTTTGTTAGAGTAGATATTAACAGGGCTGGTGTTAGCATTTTGGGGGCCCCCAGCAGATGTCAAGTTGGGGGCCCCTAGGCACTTCCAGTCTACGTATCACCCTGTCACTGATAACCCTCCTAAGCAACCTTTTAGTTCATGCTGCAAACTTTTAGGAGTAGTTAATAACAGACTGACCTGTAGCTGCAGTGCTCTTAATTACAACAGACCCTTGTATCACACTATGTTGTCCCATCTCACAAATGATCATTTAAAGTCAATGGCATTTAGTTGCACCGAAGATACATTGCAGCAACTCTATATACAGGTCTGGACTTTGTGAAATGGTGCCCTAGGCCTACTGTTTCAACTACCCCCCCCCCCCACCGACACACACACACACACAGGTCTTCCCCTGTTTTCCCCCCATCTTGGGCTCCCCATACCATGCACATTACTTTTTTCTTCCTTTTCTCACATTTTGCTTTACTCTTCAGCTTTTTTGAGAAGCGATAACTTCCTTTATCCTCTGAAGTGCATTTTAAAGGGTTTTTTTTTCCAGCCTTTTCATCCAATGATGGCTTGAACAGAAATGTTGATTAAGGAAAGAAATTGTGTTGCTGTTCAGCTTTAGTTTTCCTTGCATCCTTTCAACACACATTTCCTGACCAAGTAATAACCATTTAGGAAATAATTCAGTTAAGCTAGAGCCCTCAGAAGCATTGGGGTATGCATGTTCTGAAATACATTCAGAGCATTTTACCAACCAATGATGGTGGCCAAAACAAAATTAGTAAGAAAATAATTTGTCTTATTTTTTTTCTTTCAGTGAAGGCATAAATTGTATCAAAGGCCTAATGGTCAAAGATAACAAAACAGTAACTCACAGTAAACTAATTGTTGTTGTCTGGATACACAAGTCTTATCTGCCTCCATAACCCCCCAAAAAGACTGCCTATGCATCCCTCTGGTGTTAGACTGGGATGAAAGCAGAGGTTCAAATTTCTACCGTCATGCATTTCAAATGACTGCTGACATACATATACATAGATGCTTCCACATTCCTCAACCCGAACAGTCAAAGGCAGCTACCTGCATACATGTCTGAAGTGTGATTGTGAGGAAAGTGAAAAAAAAAAAACACACAGTAATGTATTTTACTTTGTTGCTCCTAGACAGTACACTGCCCCAGCACAAACTATAGTAACCTTTGTATACCTCTGAAGTCTAGTAGAAAAATAGAATAAACAATGACCACACTGTCCTAAGCCCAAATGACCGCATGTGCACACATCTAAGGTTTGACTGTGATGACAATTAAAGTAGTAATGAACACCCCCCCCCCCACACACACACACACGAGCAGGGCTGGTTTTAGAATGGGTGCAGTTGAGAGCAGAGGCCATTATCAGCTCTATCCTCACAGGGTCATATCACACCCCTGTTCAGGTTAATGAGCGTTATCAGAAAATTAATAAATTTTTCCTCCTAATTTTCCCCAAGCAGCAACAACTTTTGTGGGGCCCCCCACAGTCGAGAATGATTAAGGGAGCCCCATATATATAGTGTAGGACCCCATCTAAATGTCTGAATGTTCTGTGATATATTTTATTACTTTTAAAATACTTATTAGCTACATTTTTGTACTGTTACCCAGAAGAATAATGTCTGTATTCTAGCATTAGTGGGTGTGTGCACAGATAAAATCACTGATATATATATATTTTTTTACACACACATGCGCACAGACATAAGCATAAGCCATAACAATACCAGTTTTGTACTTATTTCAGCAAATTGCAATACATTGTACAACACTGGTACTGGCACAACATGATCAGTTACTGCCATTTAGCAGTCGTCAACAGCAGCAGGGTAAGTCACTTTTATTTTCTTTCCCTGACTTTTCTTATAGTTTTGCTGTATCCTTTATAAAAAGTTTGATTTGCTTGTAAATCATTCAGAATTACAGACAGTCAGTAAAATCAGACTGTAGACTTTTATACTTCTTGTCCAAAAAAATGAAAGCTGATGCAAAAGGTGTTAGACTATTAACTTTTTAATTTAGAGGAATATTTAGAACTGGTTCATGATTTTAAGCCCAACAACAACAACAACACTGAATTCTTCTGCAAATAAGTTGAAAGTTTTAGTAGCTGCTGGTGTTCTGTCATTGTTTATAAAATTCCCTGAAAGAGAACCATCCCTTAAGATTAGAAGCATCAGCTTTTCTTACAATCCAAGGTCTGCACTGATCTCACTCTGGACGGCTGATCTCTCTAGCGCTTACCTTGCTTATGTTCATTATCCTAACAGGTCATTGGACAGACTTGTTCACAGTTGGACTGCTGACCTTTGATCTTTCTAGTGTTACCTTGCTTATGTTCATTATCCTAACAGGTCATTGGACAGACCTGTTCACAGTAGAGCATAATCAGGAAATTCCTGCATTTTTCGCCTCATTTTTCTCCAACCAGCAGCAATTTGTGGGGCCCCGACGCACAGTCAAGGATGATTAAAAGGGTCCCTTTGCACCCACGGGTATTGCAAGTACCTAAAGTTGGCTATGTTAGTTTTAGGGGACTGAATGTCCAGTAACAGAGTTTAACTAAGCCAGGGGTAATATGTCAGGGGTAAAATATTTAATGGAATTGCGAAGCCTGTTGCTTGACACAAACACTGTTACTATAACCGAAGCTTTTGTTGGTTTGACAGACATGTTACAAAATCTCAAGGTAAGACAACTTGCTGTGGTTGGGGGCCCCCTAGGAACAGGGGGCCCCTAGCGACTGCAGGGTTTGCTGGTGCCTAAAGCCGGCTATGGATATTAAGTAGGCCTTGAGGAACAGGAAATCTATTGGGATAATATTGAATTTGGTGGGCTATTGCAAGCTGGTTATATGTGAAAAAATATGAAAACATGCTTGGGAGAATAATGAATCCCATTTAGTGAAGATCCAGGCAACCTGCAGCCTCACATGTTCTGCAACCACTAACATGCACCTGGTTAGTGCTTTGGGAGCAGAGGTGAAACCAAATGGCACAGTACAAAATGAGTTACTATCTCTATGCAGAAGCAAAAGAACCTCCCTGACTTTTTTGCTACTTTGACTATGTAGGATTCTTGGATGTCCAAACAATGCATGCAGCCTCAAACACAAGGAAGGACTGAAGTTAACAGGACCATGTGAAACGGCTACTTTGAAACACACCAGTTTAGGAAATTGAAGAATGGGTCTGAAGTCATTAGTTTTCCATGAAGAAAATTTTGAGTAAAAGCATAGCCCTTTGTGATCTAGCAGAACCTCTGGGATTGCTTTTTGGAATCAGGCTTGATGCAGCACTTTGGGTGGGATGTCTGGCAAAATAATTAACTACCGCTTAGGAAGAAAAGCAGTGAAATTGTATAGCTTCCAGAACTTATCCACAACTTCCTATACCTTCGGACTCATCCATGCAGACAAATGGGGGGAGGCAAGTGAAGGGGGAGGCAAGTGACCCTGACTGCCTCTAGAGTGAGACAGTAAACCAAGGTCTCTGGTAGCTAACTGCAGGCCCCCCATGGGGGGGGGGGCTGTGTGTCCATTTTGATTGTCCAGCTTGGTACTCGCACTGGAAGTTGCCATGACCTTTCTGATCCTCCCACAACCTTTGTTTTTATTGTGCTTGGCAATGTTGAAACCATAACTGATGCAGACTCCACTGCAAGGAGATAACATGTTGGGACATCTTGAGTTTAATGCAGGAGGGAACTCTCCTCCTTTTGCTTCTGCAGTTAGGTTTTACAGTTGGTCCAAACAGCATAAAGCTGGTCTTAATTTCTTTGGCACAAGCAGACAAAGCCTGGTATGGCATATTAAAGAAAGGCCACTGCCTGATGCTCTTGCCAAATGATATACCATGCTGTGTGTCTGATGCATGTTTAGCTTTGACACATTTGATAGGTGGAGGTCTGATGGTAACCCTGTCAAATATACAGATTCCAGGCAGCTTCCTAAACCAGGACCATCTAGAAAAAGCATCTGGGATGTGTAGTTTTTGCCCCATAAAGTGAATGAATGCACAGACTCATTTCCCCAGCCCATGCAATGCACATGATTCTTTACTTTGTGCATGGACAGCTAAGCTGTGAGGAGTGGGAGCCTTTAAAGGTAGCCAGGAGTCCATCTGAACAGATGTAGGAGGATCTTGTCATGTCTGTTTGGAATAGGGACTACCACTTCTTGCTTCCACAGTAAGCCACCAAGAGAACCTGACAGGTGGGAAGGCCTAATGTGTGAGAAGAAGTCCAAGTTCTCCCAGACTAATTTTTAAAATCTCTAACCTTTGTGGCTTTCAGGTGGGAAGAAGAAACAGCCAGCCCACTTGACTTCATCTACATCAAGACTTTAGAGAGTCAAGGAATGATCCATTTTGCACGATGTCTCAGTATCTGATTTTGGAGGTGAAAGTTCCAAGGAGAAGGAAGACAAAACTCATCTGCATGAGGCCTTAATTTCCTGCTGAAGATCCCTAGTTTCTCTACCCTTTAGAGAAAGGGGTAGATGGCTAACAATGGAGTTACTGGAGGTCCCATGGTTCAGCCATGACTTAGACCAATGTTGTGGAATAAGCATATTTCAGAGGCCTGCATCTTCAGTCCCATGATCAAAAATCAGGGCCGTAAGTCAAGCTGCAGAGACTTACCTCAAAGTTTCAAGGACCAGCCCAGCCTCATGCCTCCCCCAAGGCTTACAGCTTGGCTGACACCAAAAGCATCAATGTCAAAAGGTCAAGCCAAGTGCTATAATGGCTGGGCAAAAGGGGACTGGATCAACCTTGACCTCCAGCTCCAATATCAAAAAGACCCCTAAAACTAAAGATGCCAAGCTCAGAAAATATGCTTAACAGCACTGTCAATGGGAAAAGTCAAGATGTGGAGCCATGGTCCTGAAGACCTGCATGTAACCCCAAGGGCTGCACCAATGTGGATGCTGGCAAAAACAGATCAGTGGCTTCAAGTGCACCAGAATCTGAACATGACCCAATGAGGAAAGCCTGGGACAGGCAGAGAAGTGACAGACCAGATGCTCAGCTTGCCCAGATGTTACTGGGGGGTGTAGCCCGTCACCACATACGCTGCACTGTTAAGACCAGATGCATCCTCCTATAATCCAGTCCATGAGCACAGAGCTGCAAAGGCTGACTGGCCTTGAGGACAGGGTTCAAAGTGTCTCAAGGTTAGGACCTGAACACCAAAGATGCTACCATGTTGGAATGAGCAGCAAGAAATTAAGTCCCAAAGGAGAGAAGGAAACCTCATGCTGAAGTTTTATAACAGAAGCCGAGGAGGCCTCACCTTTAGAGGGAAGATCCTTTTAATTAAACTCCACACGATCAGAAAAAAAGCTGACATGTGAAGCTTGGAGAAGGTCTGACCAATAAGCCTCAAAAGGAGGAGACCTAGACTTGAGCTTCTCCAGTATCATCCTTTTTTTATGGTCCTTAATAATGGAATGTTCAAAACTGGCACAAATATAGCTTTCAGAAAAGGATTCACCCAAGCATTTACCACGTTTGAAGGGTTTGTCATATGTATGTCTGGTGCATGTTCATATTTGACAGAGGGAAGGGTTAACATCGGAGACTGTTAGACATTTTATGCTATTTACACTTAATTTTCCCTATTTAACCAAGGATAACACTTTTACATGTCACAATTCCAGCACCTGAAAAAATAATCTCCTGAAAACTGATTAGACATCTGAACAGTAACATAAATCACATAAACCAAATATGTATGAATGCTAAACACAGAAATGATCAACTGTACAATGTTATACATATTGCTGGCAATGTGGGATGACAGAAGTTATTCCAGCTGCAAACTTGAGAAATATGGGGCAAAATTACACAGCAACAAATGACAAAATGTAAATATTAGTAAACAAAGGGAAACGCCCTACAAATGGAGTGAAACAGCTTATGGTGAAAAGGAACAGAAATTCAGCCAAAAGTGGCTTGTAATGAGAAAAATATTACTGAACTTGGTAGTTCAAACAATTGGCAACAAAGGTAGCCTGGGCTCTTTTAAGCATCATGAGCACTTTGTGTGGCAAAAGATATCTGGAAATGGGTTCCTAGTCCAACAGCATCATCAATAAGGGGGACAGGATAACTTGCCTGGAAAAGCTTTACATGCCATGCTGTCCTGCTGGCCTTCAGGAAATGACCAGTGCTGCTCACTTTAGTTAAATTTATGGGAAACTTGTGTTCATGCCTGCATCAGTTTTAAGAAGGTTTTTGAAAAGAGTGTTTTGATTCAGACCTCTTTTGACAGTTTAATTGTTAAGAAATTAAGCCAACAAAAACACTGCAACCCAAAAGAAAGAACACAATGACTGAAGTATTCAGCCTTGGAGGATTTAGCAGAAGAGCTCAGGGCTCCATTGCTAAACAGTGACCATGCAAGACTAATGCATACTCTTGACTATGAAGAGTGAGGTAGAAAGGGCCCCAAAGACAGGATGTTGGGACCAAGTGGGAGCAGACTATGGCAAGATAATATGTACCATAACAAATACTCTGGACACACAGCAGGAGAAAAAGCGAAGGAGTGAAGAAATTACTGGACTCCATAAAAATGGATGGATTTTGAGGGTTGATGGAGGATTAAGGCAAAAAATAAATCCAGTGTGGCTCCACCAGTGTGGCTCCATTGAGATGTGGGGTAGTTATAATGGAAAGACAAGGAGTACAGGAACAGGGGGAGGATCACTGGAAAGTGATGTAGAGGTTAGAAAGGTTAGAAACAGGATAAGTATTACGAACGTCAAGACTAAACGACTTCTAAAAAGCATTTCATGACAGAAGGCAGGGACAGACTCGGAACTACCGTTTGAAAGGAGAAAAGCACAAGTAGGCAAAACAGGACATTAGTATAACTGGACATCTCAGATTACTGATCACTAAAGCAGAAGGCAATATGTCAGGCTGAAAGGGTAAGACAGTGAGAGGATGGAGAGATGGGAAGGTAACAGAAAAGGCTCCCAAAAGCTGAAGGATAAGGCACAGAGACCGGATGGGAATTCAAATATCTAAACAAGGCTACTCGGATTTTGGTAGAATATCTGATAGAGCTGTTGAGACAGAAGGTGGTCATAGGATTGGGTGGAATCAGTGGCAGTACTGCTCTATAAGGGTACATCAAGGACTGGCCAGTTAATATGACCTCACTGATGGGCAAGATGAACAACAGTCTTGAGGGGAAGACTTACAAGGTTCCTGGGGCCAAAGGAGCTGTTCAATGAGTTTCACGGGATAAAGTCCTGCCAGACCAACTTGACCAGGTCAGTGAGACTCACCAGGAAGGTGGACAGGGTCACCCTGTGGATATTAACATGATTTTGGCAGAGTCCCCGAATGGGATCATAATGTAGACTTGTACAAAGATGGACACAGAAGTGGGCAGCAAACTGTAGGTGAATACAAAGTAATGGTCACTCAGTGTTATAGAGATTACAATGCATCCCCCAGTTTGCTGAGGCAGTTTATGTAGGTAATTTCTCAAGGACAATCTCTTTGAGTTATTTTACCAGGAATATGATTCTAAAAGACTTACTCAAAGCTGACGCAAGTTACGTCACTAATTACCATGCAAGAAACAGCCTTACACCACAGGGCTCATAAGTAGACACTAGACTATCAATCTGCAGACTAGAAGTCAGAATCACATGGCATCTTGCATATTAAGTTAAGACCTCAACCATTATGCCATTACCACTTGTGTTGGAGTAAGATAAACCTTTAGAATCTCACCTCAAGTCTCTAATCATAATGTTTACAGTCCATTGTAGTTTCTATCTATAAAGCAGCCTTACACCAGAGCATCTTGGAGTAATAGCATTTCCACTTCAGTCCATGTTTTGTATACATTTCCACTTCAGTCCATGTTTTGTATACATTACCGTGGTTAACTAGGAAGAAGTCAAATGTTCCAGTTGAGAAGGTAATCATCAACTGTACAGTTGGAATATATATATTTGCATAAAACTCTGCAATGTGTTAAAGTGTCAGAAAATGACCAGTGGTGTTCTGAAGGGATTATTTCTGGGTCCAGCACTTTTCACTGCATTTGACACCTCATACAGACATAGAAAGATGTTTGTCTGAGACAAGATCAAGGATGGGATATTATGACAAAGTAAACATGAGAAGGAGCCTTAGAAATGAAAAGGAACCTTAGAGAAACAATGGTGTGTGCCAAGAGGTGTCACCTTTGGTTCAACCCTTCCAAACATATAATGCTGCACATAGGTAAGGAGTCAAGAAAACAACCTGCCTGGGGAATATCATGGAAAATTTAAACTAGGAAGTACAGAGGAAAGGGGTTATTAGTGAAAGCAGACTATACAACACATCTAGGAGAGTTAAATTCAAGGACTAGTCAGGCCAGATTTGGAGTACTGTTGGCATTTGTAGGGTACTTAAAATGGACAATATTTAGTGCTGAAATCACCGACTAGAACAGGGAGTGTTACTGAAGGTATATTGTACAGGAACAGGCTAAGGCCTTAATGTAAACCTTAATGTTCAAAATAAGTTAGATGGGACAGATATCAAAGACACTGGGGGATACTGTAAAAATAATGTACTGCAAGGAAGATAATGGTGGCATGACCAGAAGGTCAAGGGGTACAGTTTAAGCTTTACATGAGAAAATTATTTACAGAAAGCAGTTGATAAATGGAACACAGTGAGCAGACTGGACAGTGAAACAGACATTCAAGGACTTTAAATCACTTCCAGAAAGGCTGGGATGAAAGAGTAAGCAGATAATACAGCAACTTTGCTTGACAATGTACAAGTTGTTGTAAAACACCTTGATCAAGCAAGGGGCATTGCAGGAAGATACAGTAACCTCAGCATGGAGTAAGGTGCCCTCCCCCCCACCAAAGAAAAACTCAGATATTCCAGGTCCATAACAAAAAAAGATCACTGAAAATCTTCAGATACTTAAAGAAAGAGGGAGAAGACTAGTACTACTTTGTACCATGTCTAAGGACACCCATACTCAAGACACTATATAGTTATATCATTCTACACTTGGAATCATTTCAAACTGCCTAACAAAAATGCTACAAGGGATAGTATTAGATACACAGAGCAGGCATGTCTGAAACATTAGAATGTGCAGTTCCCTGAATCACCATCTGCTTATAAATGCTACAGAATAGACATTTTTATAAATACTGTGTTCACAGGACTGCTAGGGAGGGACAGCACTAGTGACACTAGTGTCAAAGTAGAAGGTTCCTTTTGGCGGCAACATTTTTGAGTGGTCCTTGAAGGGCTGTGCTAATTTACCAAAGTCCAAGAGATTAGAAACAATGAAAATCATATCCAAAACTATTAAATAAAAGGCATGTATTACAGGCAGTGTGTACTGATGGATACACAGAATGAACCTGCATTTTACATAGGGTGCTTTTATTAAACATCTGAAGCTGCTGCATACTGGAAAGTGGTTTCCATCACTGCCAATCAGCCAATTTTTCACCTTGCAGTGCATATCAGACTTCATATTATCAGGATAGTTTTGTAGACTTTGTTCCAGCTACAACAGAAGCTAAACTAGTAAAAGTAATGTAGTAACATTTTAACACCTCTGGGATGAGATGGTAGAGAAGATGGCTTACATCTACAGTAATTCCAGGGAATTTCTCAGAAATCTAGGTGGAAGTAGATGGTTCAGTGATGACTGCCAACTAGGCGCAATCTTCGAGTCCCCAAATGATGTTACATATTACAAAAGGGGCTAACAGACAAATGACTGGGGCCAAAGGAGCTATTAAACAAATGACTGGGGCCAAAGCCACAGACTAAAATGCAACGAAGTGCATTAGCATCCCCTTTGGCAAAGAGGAAGTCCCTGTAAATTACAATATTGACAGCATGCCCCTAAGCTCAAACCCAGTGGTGCGAGATTTGGGAACACAGGTTTATAGCAATCTAAACTTCGATCACCATGCGCATCTCATAAGTAAAGGCATCCTCTGTACTTGACCCTCAGACCACTAGTAGAATACAATGCTCCCCTCTGCATGTACCTCAGACACCTGCAGCAGGTGGAGAGACCAGAGGTTTCTCACCAGGAAAATTCAGGGCCTCCAAAACTGAACCTAAATGGAAAGACAAAGCCCTGTCACTGTGCTCTGTATCCTACAGGCTGTGGAGACACGACTTGTGCCTGGCCTACAGGGCAGTCTCTGACCCTGCCCTAATGGAAATGCTGTACATCCACAAATCAACATCCACAAATCAAATTGGACAAGAGTCACTCACTCTAGGGATCTCAAACCAGCCTGTGACATGAGACAGATACATCTCCCAGATATTGCCACGCCTCTGGAATAAACTCCCAATTCACATGAAGCAGAGCTTCTCAATGACCCTATCCAAGTGGACCCTAGACAACTGGATGGGAGACTGTAAATTCACCCCCTGGGATGGCACCTATATCCCTCATGGAGAGAGGCAGTCGGTGCTAATCTTAGCCTCACTCTGCAAATAATGACCATCTAACCAAGATCAATTAGGGAACACAAATACAACATGGCTAGGCTTGTAAAGGCCCTAGGGCCATTAGCCTAGTAACCTCCTATGAACCTGTAAGACAGAAAAAGATGGTTTAGTTATAAGAATTTAGAGGGGCTAACAAAAGTTAAAGTATTGCAGAAAAGGGGACTCTCAGAAAAGCAGCAGGTGCCGAGCACTAAACAAGGAGTATTTGGGTAATATGCATGACATAGGACTGCTTTCAAGTTGATCTCTCCAGAGCACATAAACTTACAATGGCTCAGGCAACAGAAAAAAGACAAAAGGTTTGCTACCAAACGTAGGAAGCATATACAAGAAAAATATCTAGAGATCCTGTAGAGGTATTCGATACATTTTGGAAATTTTGTGAAAATTTGTATAAGGCAGAGGAATGTGGAAATCAATGAAAAAAATTTTTATTGAAACATATGCCATGTTTAGAGGTTGGTTGTTGTGGAAGATTGTAAGAATGTAAAAGATCTGGACGATCGTTTAAATGTAGGGGGAAGCACCATCATCTTAGAAAGCTGTGGGGGTTGTATTACCTAAAGAAACACAACACCTACCAGACCCAGCTTCATACAGACCCATTTAAATTTTAAAACATGATTATGAAGTGTTTGTCTATACTAGCTAAAAGAATGGCAAAGGTGTTACCAAACAGATACGGATCAGTGTTTTTATGCAGGGGAAGCAAACATGTGACAACATTAACAGAAGAATGATGATCTAGAGGGAAACAAAATATAAGAAAATAGCACTGTTGGTGAGTCTTGATGCAGGGGAAAAAAAGTTTGACAGTAAATTGGGATTTTAGGAGCAGGGCAGTGGAAGCATTTGTATTCCCTGAAATAATCAAGGGAAACTAAGGGGATGTATGAAGGATTGCTAGCAAGAATTAAAGTGGGAGGGTTCCTCTCGGATGTTTGAAAAGAGGATCCAGGCGGGGGGGGGGGGGTCCTCTTTCCTCTTATTTGCTTTAGATTTAGAGCTATTGGCAAAGAAAATAAGGGAATCAAATTCAAGCATATAATTGGTATGGTAATAAAGAAAAGTTGGCTTTATTTACAGATAATATTTTTGTACCTGATAAATACAGAAAAGGACTTCAGTCTTGTACAATGTTTTTGGGACAGTTTCAAGTCCTGTGGGATATAAAATTCATGAATGTAAAACAAAGGCTAAAGCCATAAGTGTCCCCACACAGGAACTGGCTCAGCAATACCCATATCTAAGGGGACACGATTAGTATTAGGATTTAAAAGGGTTCTGTTCTGACAGCTAATGATGTGGGAAGAGACTAAACAAAATACAAAAGCCGAGAAACTGGAAGCTCTTATTTGTGAACATAGATAGTAGCTCCTTTAGTTTTATATACAGTGTGTCAGGCATATTTATCAAGCAGAGGAGAAACTGTAAACAATTAGTTGAAGGAATTTATCTGGGAGGGGAATAGGGCAAGACTCAAGTAAAATAAACTGATCCTTCCAATAGAAGGAGGTGGCATAGGATTACCCGATTTGCAGGAATATTTTAGAGCTCCACAATTAAGGCTCATATATAAATATACATAAGCAGAAGCTTGTAATTCAATATGTTGAAGCGCAGGGGGGGGCAGAGTTAAAATAAGGAAATAGTTTGATTTTAGAAGAAGTAGAAGGAAGCAGATCGTACAGAAGAACCATGCAGAATAAATTCATAAAGAAACAGAGCATTCTAAGTAATAAGCCACCACAGGAATTGAGAAAGGAGATTGTCAATAGGGATTACTGCAAGCAGGAGTACAGAAAATAGACAAGAGGGGGCTGGAATTTACTGGACTAAACTGGCAAAAGAGCCAAAGATAACTCAAAAGTGGCAAAGGATAACTACACAAATTCAAGACAGCTTTACAAACAGGATCTGTGCAATGATTCACTCTTGTGGCATGTAACTGTTTTCTGTGGCACTTTCAGAACTTTACTCCGCACATGTACGTGTACCAGTCAGTGCTGCTTGGAACTGAAAAGTTTTTGTGGTTATCTAATGTAATAAAACAAACAGTCTAGTGATTACAGCTATGATAACAGGCCAAAAGTAATACTTGGCTCAGGATGAAAGCAATACATCTGTGTAATTATTTATGTATTACAGCTATATAACATTACACAGAGCCACAATGCAACATTAGAGAACTTAAAATCTACAAAGGGCAATAAATTTTACTCCATTACAACCCATCTTGTTTGTACTTACAATATAAAAGCATGTAGTTGCATTTTACTTTGTTGTAATAGGAAAACCACTTTTTAGCAGTTTATAATCCGACTAATCAAGCTCTAATTAAAGGACATATGTAAGTTGACACCCCCCAGTTGTATTTACTTCCTGGTGAGAGAAACACCAGTTACCTCTTCGTATTACTAAGGAAGAGCAGGTTATCGGAACCAAAGACATTTAAGGCCATAGCTGCACCCCCTTACACTAAAAATTGGACTGTACCTCTCAGCCAGGGTGAAGTCTCCATCTTTCAAAGCTGGAACTTTCCTTACAGGGTTCACCTTCCCAAACTCCTCAGACATATGGTCCCCTGCAGACAGAAAAATATAATCCTTATAGGTTATTTCTCACAAAATTGTTAGTTCTTACATTATTCATTATGTTCTTTGTACAACAATTACAGACATGACTTTAGTCCTCTAGATTGTGAATTTCTCTAGAACTGAATTTCACAACTCCAGTTTCCTAAGGGTCTGCCCTCACCCTGGTCTGGACCAGACAGGCAGACAAACGCAGTCATATCTTCAGTTACTGGATCTGTGTTAGGCAGAGCTACCCTATGTACTAAGGGCTGTGGTAGGTGGAGCCATCCTAAATGCCAGGATCTGTGGCAGTTAGCTATTCTGAGTGCTGTGGCTTGTGACATGTGAAGCTACTCTGAATGCTAGGTCCTATGAAAGCAGCCAGTTTGTCATATTAACTCAGTCTCAACTTAAACGTTTGACCCTTTTCTCTAAAGCGCTACACCCCTCAGAGGAAGTTTGTAAGAGTTAGGGCAGGGGTGATGCTCCTCACATGTAAGGCTAGGGGTCACTTTCCTGAAAACACTTAGATGTGCCTGTCTGGTTGCAGAGATGAATTATGATTTACTGTCAACTGCTGCATCACTCACTAACAGAAGACTATGGGTATACTTTAACATGCATTGTATAACTGGGGAATAGCAGGGGTACACTGTATGCAAGCATCAGACCTCTGCAAACAAGAAACTCCACCTACTAATGGACAGAGCAGACAGGATAGCTCCACCTACCACAGGCTCTAGAATTCAGGATGGTTTGACCTCCCACTGGCCTTGCTACTTAGTATTGCTCCACCCACCACAGATCTTGACATTCATATAGGTTCTGTCTGCTACATATTCTAGCATTCAGGAAGGATACATGTAGTACAAGTCTCAAACAGGATGGTGCCACCTAAAACTCAGCCATTCACAATAACTTTAGCTACCACAGAGTCTGGCATTCAGTATGGTTCCATGTATCATAGGATATACATACCACAAACCCTAGCATTCAGGATGACGTGGAATACCCCAGACCTCAGACAGGACAGTTTTACCTACCAAAACTGTCATTCAGGATTGCTTTATGCATTGCAGGCTCAGCAGGGAGGATAGCTCCAGCAATCAGACCCTTGAACTCAATGATTCTGTGTATCAAAATATTCATTAATGGCATCAACTGGCAACTTAAAATAACACATACTCTATGCACTAAAAAAACTGCATCCATCTACAGGTATTCAGTCTTTCTTCCAATATAAACCCCATAACCTTAGGTAGATGACTATACCGGCTACACTGGTTAGCCTTGCTAACATGTGCACCTCTAAGCTAAAGTACCTTCTCTCCATCCAGTTTGTTACAAAGTGACTTTGCAGTAAGGGCAGTGACAGACAGCATGGTCTAGGCTATTGAGAACAGTGACTCACATGAACAGTGACATGTCCTCAGATTTGTGACAGACATCCTGAGACCAGCATGTGAAGTTGTACTTGGCCATGCTGAAGGATCATCAAGAGTTCAGACAGGAGTGACCCCCCCTCCCCCCCCCACACTGCCTAAAGGACTAAGCACCGACATGAGATACCCATCCCTTTCCCCCAGCAAGTGACATGTAAAACAGGGCTGGCCAAACCAGGCTAAAACTGAACTGAAACTCAAGACAAGCATTATGCAGAAAACAAAGCTATGATGCTGGGTAAGATAGGAGAAATGGCTCCTGAGGGTACTAATAGTGTGGAGAGAAAAGCGTATCCCAGATGACTGGAGAATAAGCATACTCATGCCAGTGTACAAGAACAAATAGGACATCCACAACTGTGGGCAGTACAGAGGCATCAGACTCCTATCACACTGCATGAAAGTTCTGGACAGGGTGACTGATAAACAGATACCCAGAGTAGTAGAATGTAAGATGGAGATGAACAGTTCGTTTTCAGATCAGGATGCAGCACAATTGACCCAATGTTTGCACTGAGACAGATACTTGAAAAGAAGCTAGAAATGAGGACAGAGTCCAAATGGGCATTCCTAGACTTGGAGAAAGCATATGACAAGGTCTCAAGAAAGCTGACCTGGGCAGTACTGCGGTGGTTTGAATTCCCAGAAACATTGGTAGAATTAGTGCAGGGTATGTACAAGGACTCAACAAGTAAGAACAGTGTTTGGCCTCACAGGGGGGTTCCCAGTGGGTGTACATCAGGGTTCAGCTCTGAGCCCACTGCTGTTCATACTGGTGATGGACTACATTAGCAAACAGGTTGGAGGGGGTGGATCAACAAAGCTGCTGTATGCAGACAATGTGGCAATGCAGGCAGACTGAGCTAGAACTTTACAAAATATAGGAGAATGCAAATCTGAAGGCACATGGGATGAAACTAAGCACAGATAAGATGGTGGTAATGGCAGCAAATTGGGGAAATAAGAAACTGAGAAGAGATAGAAGGGAAGATAGTGGAAAAGATAAACAGCTTCAAGTATACGGGAGGAGTAGCTGAGGAGAAGGGTAGTCTGAATGAAGAGGTCAGAGCTAGAATCAGAGGGGCTGCACCCAACTGGCATAGAGCATCAGGTGTAGTCTATGACAGAAGATTGCCAAAGAAACTGAAACGTAAGGTGTACAAGACAGTAGTGCAACCAGTACTGCTGTATGGTACAGAAACCTGAACAGTAAAGGCAGAACAGCTGAAGAAGCTAGAGGTGATGGAAATGAAGTACCTGAGAAAGATGATAGGATGCACACTGTGGGACAGACAAAGAAATGAGGACATAAGAGCAGAAGCCAAAGTAGCTGCAAGTGCAGAAAAGATCAGAGAGAACAGATTACGGTGTTTTGGGCATATATGTAGAAAAGCAGAAGACAATCTGGTGAGGAAGATTTGGGACAGACAGGAAGAAGGTAAGAGGAAGTGAGAATGTCCAGCAAAGAGGTGGATGGATTGTGTGAAAGAAGATCTGTGACAGTCAGGCATGAGTGTTGAAGAAGGCAGGAGTGTGGCACTGATTAGCGAGAGTTGGTGACAGTCAACACGATACTCCAACCCCATGCAGAAAAATGGGAAAACGGGGGCTGATGATGAAGCTAATGGAAAAAATGACCAAGACAAGACTGCCACAGCACAAGACATCACAGACCACTATGAAGCAAACAAAAAGGGTGTTCCCAATGCATATCCTTCAGGAATGAGGTAGACATCCCGACTTCATTTCCTGGCACAAACTAATCTTGAACCACTGCTTCTGGGAGACTATACAGTCACATATACAGGTAAAGTGAAAACAGATTTGCAAGAAAAGTCCTTAATGGCTATAAATTCAGTGGGAACAGGTTGCGCTTTGGAGATGCACTATATAGTAGTTCAGTGACTAAAAAATGGAACTCTGTCCCTACTAGCATTCAAAACACATCATCCAAAGCCTCCTTTAGACCTCATCAGGCAACATCTCAAGCAAAGTTGGCAGTGCCAGGATTGCTCCCCAGGCTAGTGAAAGCGGATAACATACATACAAAATCTAGAGCACTTGATAATAGTTTTCAATCTTACTCACAAACACTGGCTAATCTACAGTGTATGTACTGTACCCGTGTACTATGTATGTATTCTACCTATGTTCCAAATTTCAGCTGTACACCACAAATCTATTACCTTTATTTTTAAAATTAATGTTTCTTTGTTTGTTCTCTCCACTAACTGTTTATGTGCCGCATACCACTGTAAAAACATCTCTTGTAATTTGTGTGCATACTGATCATGTCTAAATAAACTAAATGTGTCTAATTTCTTTGTGGAGCTTTTCTCCCTGGGCCTCTGCTGAAAAAGGGCATTTTCGGCTCACACCCCCCCGGTTAAATGTAAAATAAATATGTTAAAATGAATTAAGGAGGCATAACTCCCTGCATGGAGGTGTACAGTGGGCCTTGACCCCTCACACAATTTTTTTGGCAAAATACTACGTGGTCAGCTATTGCTGACCAAACTGGCATAGAGTAACTGGCAGAGTGTGGTGCTCTGCTTTCAGAGACCCAAATACATCTGAATAAAGAATATAGCCTGGCAGAAAGTCTGTTTCCAGGAAATAGAATCATGTGAGGTTAATAGGCCAATGGCCTTTGAGCATTTCAAACCAAGCCATTCATGTCACAAATTTCCTGATTAGCAGTGCCTATAGGCTAGAATGGCTTTGGTATATGCATGTGCCTTAGGGCAAGTACAAACTGCCTCTGTCCATAAGGGCCACAGGCGACAAAGTAAATGTGATTTCCAATCCAATTGGTCAAAACTTCATTTGAAAAGACATACGGAAGAACTGTTTCACATGAATGGGGAGTCTGTTTCAACAAAGGGGTAATCTGAGACACACACCTGTCTTTCCAACATGTTTTGTTTAGGCCACAGATGAGGATTAGTTTCTCAGATTATGTAATTCTAAGGCGGTTTTGTAAACCTGTAGCAGATCCACCAGGGCTGATCGGAGAATGCTTTGTAGGTTAGGCATAGATCACCTCTCAGCAGTCTGTAGGAGACAGTACAGGGACAGGTAGTTGAGGCTGTTTGCATAACACATTTACACCCTGTATCCTTTTAGTGAGGAACTTTTGTAGACATTCCAGCTGTGGCAATGCCTGATCAAGTACATGCTGGAGGGTGTACTGTACAGTGGGACAATGATCTTAGATATGGATGCCATGCCCTTACTTGTAAGTTGTACCATGTATAAAACTTCTCAATACCAAGGATGCATGATCAAAATTGACATTACTTGAGTTCCCTTATCACCACGTCTACTCTTAGGGGAGTGTTATCACTGTTGCAGTTTGCAGGGGTGGCTGTCTTGCAAAGGGTATGACTATGCATTTTGCATGGAGTTTTAGGCCATGGTTCTGGCACCAGTCATTTGTCTGTTAGACCTTCCTGGACGAGATCTACATCTTTAGGCGATTCAAAGATTGTACCCAGCTTGTAGTCATCAGCAAATTTCATCAGCCAAAGGCCCTCTAAATTTGCCTTAACTTCATGGAAGTATCAGGAGAGGTCCCAGTACCAAGCTCTGTGAGACATCACTAGTAACAGGGCTCTGGGTGTAGGTGGATTCCCCCACTCTCGTGTGTTCTGTGAGCAATTTAGCTATCCATCAAGTGACAGGGATTTATGCCCAAATTTGAGAGTGTTATAATAACTGGATGAGGTATTGTGACAAATGTCTTTGCCAGGTCAAGGTAGGCAGTATGTACTGTTTTTGCCCTTCTCCATGGCTCTAGTAACCAGTCCATGTTTAGTAGACATGACCTGCCCTTGACAAAACTGAACAGGGATGGGTCCATTGTTTGAAGATTTCCCCAAGTCTTTCAGGTCCACAATAATTCTTCCCATGGCCGTGCATACAAGACAAGTCAAACGTATGGGTCTATGGAATTACTATAAAAGGGAGTTCTCAGACAGCACCAAGGCTCAGCAGTCAATTAGTACTTCCTAAAGCAAAGATCAGTTTTTCAAAGCCTGCTAGCAGCAGATTAATGCCTTATGTAATTCCCTGCACTCACTGAAAGGGATACAAAAAGGTTAGCTGCAAAACAGAGCTTAAGGCAAAATGCAATTAAAATTCAAGAAAAGCACTACGTTTTGCAGCACAAAGTTCATGTGCATAAAGAGTAACAATGCAGTACTAGTTAGTGGGTAGAGGCCAGTCATGTGATGAATTGGTAAGTGCCCCCACAATTGCATGCATCCTATTATGCACACATGCAGATGCCACTGTCCAATACAGAACTGACTGAAATTTTACAATTCTGGTGCTGCAAGCTACAGCCAAGTAAACATGATGCTGTGAGATGCAGTGTCCAAGCCCCCAAAACGGTGAAGGATACAGACATACTGACCATAAAGAGGAAGATCTACACAGAGGGCTCAAACACTCTTATGCACCCTAAAGAGCCTGAACAGTTCATGAGAGTCAGGTGTCCATTTTCCCCATGACACTACCACTTCCCTTAACAACCCTATATGTACCTGCAACCACCCTACTTAACCCCTCCCTCTCCCTATACCCACTTTACCACCAAGTCTGATCTATAAGACCTTTCCTATTTCTATAACTTAGACTCAAACACTCTTATGCACGCTAAAGAGCCTGAACAGTTCATGAGAGTCAGGTGTCCATTTTCCCCATGACACTACCACTTCCCTTAACAACCCTATATGTACCTGCAACCACCCTACTTAACCCCTCCCTCTCCCTATACCCACTTTACCACCAAGTCTGATCTACAAGACCTTTCCTATTTCTATAACTTACTATATCTGTATGCTCTCCCTTCTACACCCTCCCTCTAGATAACTACATCCCTCCTCTGCTACTTTCTTCTTCCACACCATCTCTTCCTCTGATCTGAGGCCCCTTGTACATACCAGTTTCTCTTTTTTTACTCCTGCACTAGTTTCATCCTCAGATCTGAGGCCCCCTGCACATATGCACTTTTTCCTTCTAGCTTCTAATCTAATAATGCCATATTTTCAAATGATTACCTATAACCTTAATTCCCTGACTGCATACCTCTTGGATTTATTATTGTTGTTTTTCCTTTTACAACCTTATAATTATATTTTTGTATATAGCTATGTTTAATTCTATTGAGTACATTGTTTTGCTCTGTATTATTGTAAACTTCTCTACTTGTATGTCCATTTGGGGCTTTTCCCCTCTGGTCTCCACTGGAAAAGGGTAAATTCTTACCCATCTGGGCCAACCCAGTTAACAAATGCAAAATAAAATAATATTATGGAGTATCAAAGACTGATATAATGTCTTCAGAACCACAAAATATTGCATTGTGACCTTTTACAGCCAACATGTAACGAAAGGTGTGATATTAAGTACAAGGTGAAGTGTGTTATGGGAGAGAACAAGTTTAAATTAAAAACTCAGTATGTGCCTATCCCATGTCAAAACTGAACTGGTTTGTTTGTTTTTTTTCTCTTGTAAGGTAACTGTGCAGAGTTCTGCAATACTACTAAATAAACTGTTTGACCTTTTCACAATACAAGACAGAGTAGGGGCTGTTATTCCAAACTACAGTTATTAATGGGCAGCCCTGAAGCAAAACGGTTTACAAAAGGCAAGACAAACTGGAATGTAAAACCATGACAAATAAAACTATGCAGCAATGACCTTTTCACAATACAAGACAAAGTAGGGGCTGTTATTCCAAACTACAGTTATTAACGGGCAGCCCTGAAGCAAAATGGTTTACAAAAAGCAAGACAGAAACTGGAATGTAAAACCATGACTGAAATAAAACTATGCAGCAATGAATAAACTGGTTATTTCAGAACTACAGTTTAAACCACTGACTAGCAAACATTCTTGAAAGGAGTGGCAAAAAAATCTTTGTATCTTGCATTGAAGTGGAAAGTAGACATACTGAAGTGGAAATGTGGAATGCTTGGATATGGACCTATTACTTTAAATCACATAATACTTGCCATTAATACCCCAAAATATACACAAATCTACAAGAATTCCATCCAGAAAAACAGCAAAACAGTGATGGCACTGCTCAAGATACTGTCCTCTGTCACACCCTACAAGACACAACCACAAACAAAAATCTACAGATCAGATGCAAAGGATATTCACAGCAACTCAGCGTTTGGCAACATAGGTAGGTACTAGGCTATTAGCCCTAGGGCCTCTATAAGCCTAGCCAAAAGAGGTACCCTGGCTTTCGCCACCCAAGAAAATTATTTTCTTGTGCCCCTGTCGAGGAGAGCCACAGAAGTGATCCCCAGGATGAATTTCCTATTTCCCATCCTATCAAAATTTTTCTTGAAGATTGCTAATGAGGAGCTTTGTTCGACATAGGTAGCCTGTTCCAGAGTATGGGAAGTCTCTGGGACAGGAATCTATCCCTCTAGCATGTTCTGTTTATTGTGGTGACAAGGTTTAGGTCCCTAGAGCATATAGCTCGAAGGGATTGGGATTTATTTAAGTGGAGCATGTCCAACAGCTCTGGGTTTGACATAACATTGTATGTTAGGCAGAGATCGCCTCTGAGTAGGCGATATGCGACAGAGTAAAGCTGGAGTTTGAGACTGTCTGCATAGTTCATCTGTTTGAGGCCAGTAATCCTCTTTTGTGAGGTATTTCTGCGGCCTTTCCAGTTGTAGATGTCTTGTGAGGTACATACCAAAAGGGGCGCTGTACTTTATAATGGGTCTAATGAGTGATGAGTAGAGGGGAACAATGACCTCTTTTCCTGGATGAGAATGTGAACAATGCCAGAGTTTGAGAGATTCTGCTTACACTTGAAGCCAGTCTTGTAAAAAAATGAATTAATGTATTATTTTGCACTTTTACTAGTCTCCACTGCATTTGTTGAAGCATTCTGTACTATTTATTCATTTTTCCTGCACTTGCTTAGAGTTAAGTTACATTCTTCCAAGACTGCTGTTCTATAGCTGTAGTGCTCTAAATAGTATCTGCAGTTTCCAGTGCTTTTGGACATCAGTTTTTTGGTTCCAGAACATTTGGGCTCCAAATGAGTCATTTTACATAAAGTCTGCATTCATCACGCAGGATTGGCTGGCAGAGTGCCCTGTATATGCATGCAAGCACCTAGAAGTTGAACTTGTCCCTGTAAGAACTCTGAAATTCTTAGTCCCATGCTGCTCAAGGAGAAAATGGTTTGCTCACTGAGCGGCATTCATAGGATTATAGGAGATTACTAGGCTGTCAACCCAAAGGTCATTTTAAGCCTAGCTGTTTCAACCCAATACAATACCAATGAGGTACTAGTCAGTATCCAAGATTGCATTTAATGACGACTGCCCATGTCCAGGAGGGTTGTGGACACTATCCCCAGAAAAAATGTATGGTGCCCCATCCACTCATCCAGATTCCTCTGGAATAGTGTCAGAGGTGCTCAGTTTCACATGAATTGATAGCCTGTTCCAAAAACGTGGCAGTCGCTGGGAGATAAATCTGTCCCTCAAGCATGTCCTATTTAAGTTGCAGGCAATGTTTAAATCCCGGGAATGGGTAGCCCTAGACCTAGTTGATTTACAGTTATGCAGTAAGTTCATTAGGTTTGGTTCCTGGGTTGCTCTGTAGGCCAAGCATACATCTCCCTAAGAAGTCTATATGATAGTGTCTAGTGACAAGGATTTAAGTTGGTCTGTGTAAGCATTGTTGCATTTAGCTAGCTTTAGCTTACACTACTTAAAACACCCAAACCTCTTCCAGTCGCAAACACCCTCCCCCATTCAATTCTCTTGTAAAACACATAGGACTTGCAGTCATGGATATGCACTTTCATGCTATCTCTGCAGCCAACTTGATGGACATGGACATCAGAGTCAGTGTAGCAATTGCCTCACATTTACTGACAACCACTTAATTCTGAAACAGATAAACGCAGTATGTGAGAGATGTAATTACAACTGTACTGGGGGAAAGACTCAAAAATGCCATACAGGTTCTCAATGACACATACAGGACCAGACTGACTCACATGCAGGTGCTCACATAGAACTTATCCTAACTTCAAAGGCCTCCCAGATGGAGTTCTCCACATAAACAAGATAATTTCCACTAAAACACAAACTACTTCTCATGGTGCCTCAAGTACCAAGTCCACAAGGTGTGTGGGGTGGGGGAGTAACACATTGAGGCTCACCTTTTCTTGGGGGTGTGGAAGCACAAATTCAGGGTGCATATTCTAGTGGTTGAATCCCTGAAGGCTAAACACCCCATAGGTGTGCTGGCTTCAAAGGTGGGGGTGGCAATGTCACTTGTGGAAATGGAAGCCATGCCTTTGCCAGCAGCCACTAAATGCAAAACCCTGGATGGGTTACTGAGCATAAACTAGATTAGCGTCGAAAATAGCAAAGTGTCACCACCCCTAATGGCTACCTAAAATAACCACTCAGTTCTCAGCCAGGTGCGTATCAAATGAATGGGCTTACATTCCAAGACAGGATGCAATGTTTGGCAGATAATAGGAGAAAAAAAAACTTCTGGCCTACAGTGACATGCAAATGAAAATATACCAATACAGCAAACATTTCCCTGAAATTTCCTTACTTTTACGATATCAGAAGAATATGAAGTCCTTGTCATACAAAGGAAACTGTCAGCCTAGCCCATTCACATCCAATAACCAAGAGATTACACCACAGTCTTCCTGTAATACCTGGACTGGTGACACCATTGTATCACCTGATCACCATGCCAAGAAAACAGCATCTTGGGAAGGATTCATAATTACCCTTGGCAAACATGATTCTCTGGCTACCAAGAGCCCTAGAACCAGTAACCAGTAAATGGAGGTCCATATGCTAAATATATATATCAGCATCAAGGCCTCTTGGTCAGTTCACCATAAGCACATGAAGTGGTATGTTAAACAAATGCAGAAACTCAGGAAGTAATTCACAAATATGCATCTTTTATGAGCCTTTCTGATCAATTTCACTACCTTCAGCACAGACAGTAGAAACATCTAGGGTCTTTAAGTCTGCTGCAGAATGATACTGTCCTGCTTTGTTGTGCACCCATTTCGTACACCCATTATCTGACACACACACACACACACACACACACACACACACACACACACACACACACACACACACACACACAGTGAAAAAAGTTCCATATGTTACCATTTTTCCACTACCAGTCATCTAATCAAAGGATGCCCTGTAACAAGGCCAGTAAGTTGATAGCTTTAACAAGCCCAGCAGGACAGCACAACTTTTTTGTTGCTAGTCCTATGTCTGTAATAAGCTCTGCTTATAGGACACTGCATCTGTCCAACTATCAGAGTCTAAAAATAGTTAGCTTTGATGGTCATGTCAGAAGCAGCAGTACATCAGCACCAAAGGAGCATCCTCGTGCACATCTCATGCTCCCACAGTCGAAAGTTGTAACCCTACCATGTCACATATTCCTTTCTACAGCAAATGAATGTCGCAAAGTGGAAGGTTAGAGTAGAAAATTACTGAACTGTAGGCTTCAACCTCCGAGATAACCATATGTATGATATTAACAAGAGAAGCATTATAGAACTGAGGAAATTGTGAAATGGACAGAACTGGCCACAAGGAGAAGGAAGAGAGGCTGTGACACTGAATAGGGTTGAGCAGTGAGAACAGGAGATTATAGAATATAATGGAGATTGGACATAACAGTGATGTTCAATGATATATGGATGACTGAAGGCTGGGGCATCAGTAGGGCAGGACTGAAGGTTGGGGCATCAGTAGGGCAGGGAGCAGATGTCCCATGGAGTAGCAGTGAACAGTATGGGGCATAATGGAGGATGTGTTGAAGACAAGGAACACAAAGTGAGCAGGGTAAAACTGCTTATACAAGGGTAATTCTGAACAACTTATCAGGTGGGGGGTAAACAGGAAAAGCACAGGATATTACAGCTAGAAGCTTTACCAGGACAGAAGACTACCTGGAAACTAATAACCAGAAAGGGGACAGCACAGAAGCCTTCAAGGGAAGGACACAAACTGAAGACCCAATGCTACATACAGTGCCATGTTAGTCACTTCTCAGAAGTGTTCTGGGTCCTGGTGCAAAATGAAAAATAGATCTCAAAGCATAATACTGGACTGGAGTGAATAGTGTAGCCAATGAGACTAAGATCAACTGAGGCAGTTCATAAAACACTCTTAATTGGGCCACATACGTATGAAAGCTAAGAGTAAGCTGAAACAGAAAAAACAGATGGCCTTAAACCAGGTTCAAGGGAAGGCGGGAGTGGAAGGAAGTTCTCAAACATACAGGAGTGGCAAGAGGACTCTAACTAGGCATGAATGAGAATGTCACTGAAGAATAGATTAGTATTCAACCCGAAAACTTCCAGCATCAAAGAACTAAAATGAACTTTCTACAGCTGTCACTCTTGGAAGGAAAGATGGAACAGGAAGTAAAGAAACAGGTCAAAAAGTGAAAGGGGCACAGGAAGGAGAACGCCAGAGAAAACTAAACAATCATTTACTATATGCAAGGAAGGTTGCTTTACCACCATCACAACTGGCTGGGATAGAGGTTCTAGCAGCTGAGCTAAAGGGTGAGCTGTGGATAATACGACAGGTACGACAGGTCTGCTACATGGACAATACGACAGGTAGGACAGGTCTACTACATGGACAATACGACAGGTAGGACAGGTCTACTACATGGACAATACGACAGCTAGGACAGGTCTACTACATGGACAATACGACAGCTAGGACAGGTCTACTACATGGACAATACGACAGGTATGTTGGATCTACTGCATAATGCATGCTAGGTATTAACGCTACTGATCCTCAATTCTCAGTTTAGTGTTAGGACAATTGACGGAACACTTCTGGAACTGACTTGCATGGTTCTTGAAGGTGAATAATCTAGAGCCTACTCAGCACCATATGAAGGAGAAAGTTCTGTCACTGCATTCTGAGGATTCAGGGCAGAGATAAGAAAAGCAGAATTCCTTAAGTTTATCATTGAGGGCGACTCCATGCAATACTGAGAACGCAACAGATGGGACAGAAGTAGGGGTAAAGGCAGTGTGATGAAATGTTAGCAATTTCAGCATCAAGTGAAGTAACTGAGGTGGGGGGTGAAGACCTCTCAACTGTCCTGAATTTTGCAGTATGTCCAGATTGTGCCTCATATCTTGTCTGTTTTCATATTCTGGCAAATCAGTAATGACTGCAGTCAGTAAATCATATTCATCAGAAAATGTATGCCAATACAAAACCTGTTATTGTAGCAACTTACTCAAGTTTATAGGTTAAATTTTTAAAATTCGTCCGTTTTTGGGCATTTGCCCTTAAGCAAGGGGTCTGTCAGTGCAGATATAAAGGGAGGGCCAGGACAGATTTATACTATTGCCGGAAAGGTGAGAATTTGGAATCAACCAAGAACAGCAAGATAATAGGGCACGAAATAGTTCTGGGACGTATCTTTCTGCTATGGACCAATTAGTATGGACACAGAAGGTTATGATTTCTGTCACCATTTTTATGTACTCTGATGGTAACTGATCTACAGCAAGTTGCTCAAAATAAAAACTATTAGTGAGGTGGGCACTGGACTAAAATTGTAGAGCTGCGGGTGGTTTTGACTCGACAGGGGTACAGGGAGGTGGGCAGATATATTAGTGTCTAGGAGAGATAATATTGACTGTATAAAGTAGGAATTAAACTGTGTAGAGATAGTCTGTTGTCTGTTTTTGGCAATGGAGTGGTGGTTTTGCCAGGATGGAGTCATTTAGTGATGTCCAAAACTGTTCGGGACATTTTCATGTTTGTCTTCTAGGTTGGCATAGTATGTTTGCTTGTCATGTTTGACATGGAGTTCTGCAGGGTTTCCAAGATGTCTAAATTGCTGCAAAACATTCAGAGTTCTAATTTTATACCAATTTTTACAGGCCTGATCTCTTATAAGCATTTTTTTGTTTCTCGTTAGCCATGGTGCAGAGCTGGACTTTACTCATATTACATACTGCTGCTACATTATTTAAGGTATGTAAGAATATATTATACAGCAGTATCTAGTGGCACTGTTCCAAGTACATTCCAATTATATCGTTTTAGTGTTTCATTGAAAATATCTTTGCTGAAACTGGTTGTATTTTGTATTTGGTTACAGATGTGTTTATCTAGGTTATTGTGGGCTTAATGGCATATGTTGGCATGCAGTCACTGATGTTATCTTAGCGGCAGCTTACTTTTGTCAGTTTGTCTGCTTTGGATGCAAGGATCCAGTCTAATGCAGAGTGTCGCCCTGAAGTTGTATTGATTCTAGTGGGTGTGGTTATTAATTACAGTAGACTCCCTCTTATCTGGTCTCACTGGGACCGGACCTTAGGTTGGATAAACGAGAACATACAAAATAGCATTTATAGGTTGTAAATCAGATAGAACAGGATTTGTGTTAGTATGCATTTTTCTAAAGAATATGAAGTCTAAAACTCAAATGCCTGTCATTATTTAGCAACTTCAATTCTTTTTATGAGGAAGAAAAATATGGGTAAAAAAAATCTGGACAGTTGAGGGTCATGCTACCCATCACACCTGTGAGTGCAGGAAATCTGGACAAAGCCTGTCATAATAGAAGGAGGAGACAAAGGCCCAAAACTACGGACTCATTTTAAATATTGCTCTTATAAATTTAAATCTGTTAGCATAACAGGATTTGTGTTAGCATGCTTTTTCTGAAGCATATGAAGTCTGAAATTGAAATGCACATAATTATTTAGTGACTTTAATCTAGATTTAAGTCTCCAAGTATTATAATTTGATATCCAATATAGGAGGTTTTCAGCAGTATCAATATTATTTCCTGGTGGTATACAAGTTGTTAACTATAATTTTTGTATTGTTGATTTTTAGGAGTTAGAGATTCAGCTTTGTTAAATTTGGGCATTTCTTTTTTTTTTTAATTTCTCCCAAGTCTTTTGGGTTTCTATTACTAAGACAGGAATTGATCCCATTCCTAAGTCAAAGTATGATTAAAGCTCATGAAATTAGTATTGTTTCATTCTTTTGATGTCAGCCAGAAGTACTCTTCACAGCCCTCATAATGTGCCTAATAATGACTCTTTCTGCAATTCATATGGAATTACATGTATTGGTAACATATTTACAATTGTAGATAATTTCATAAGACCCATTGCTCCTACTACTATTGGAATTGTCTGTGTATCTTTCTTCCACATTGCTCTCATTTTTGCCTGCAAATCCTGATGTTTTAAAACTGTCTCTTGGTACGCAAGACACTGTAGTCACTGGGTGTAGGGATTTCAATGATCAATGTTACTGGTCTTCTTTTCATGGACCACTATATCTGGTTTTCTCGCATCTATCTTTTGAACAGTTGGTAATGGGTGATCCATGTGATGTAGACTTCATTTTCTATGATGCTTTGTGGCTCATGTTTCCAGTGTTTCAGCTATTTTAATACCATAATGTTTACACAATCCCCAGTCAAACAGTCTTGAAACATTATGCCTTTCAGTATACAGTCCTTCTGACATTAGTAGTATGTCACAACCAGCAATGAGGTGTGTGACTGCTTCCAGTTCTGTTTTACAAAACCTACATTTGTCTGTTTCTCCAACATGCTCAACGAACTTTGTAAACCAATGGGCAATTTTTTTTGGGCTAGGCTTGTAAAGGCTTCAGGGACATTAGTCTAGTACACACCTACGAACGTGTCCGTAGCCCACTATCTTGGGCTACCAATATTAATTAACCTTTCATCTTTTGGGTTGATTTTGCCTCAACCATTTCTGCGTTCTATCCTGATCAATACGAGGTTGTTCCAGAAGTTTTCTATACTTGCAACTATATTTATGCTTTTTCCACATTTCTTACCTTCTCATCTGATCCTTCACCTTATTTTATTTTACATTTGTTGACCGGGCTAGTCTAACTGGATACATGTCCATTTTTAGTAGAGGCCCGGGAGAAAAGCTCCAAGACAGAACAATGAAATTAACAAGATAACAAATAAGGAAACATTAAACAAAAAAAAAAATCATATTTACAATACATATTACAGGTTATCACAGTAAATTCAGCAGTGCAGAATACAGGCATAACATAGCATGCTAGTACAATCAAGATGTTCTACAGGGAGATAGTATTATGGTTAATACGGAAGGAATTACAGTTAATGAGTAGAAGGGGTAGGAAGAGCAAAGTATTAAGAGACACATAACTAGTCAGGGTTAGTACAGGGGCATAACCACTGTGTTCTGAGGAACACTTTCAATTTGTTTTTGAAGGGTGATAGTGAGGGAAGTGAGGAGAGTTCACTGGGGAGGAGATTCCAGGCTTTTCCAACAATATTAGAAAAGAGGGAGTCACCGGCCTTGTTGTTTGGTTTAGTGGCATGTACTAGAAGTCTCTGAGAAGACCTTAAGGATTTCAGGTTTTTATAGGGAGTGATGAGTGTGGATAGAATAGGAGTTTAGAAGGTTTGTAAAGTGTTGTGGGCTATAGATAGTTGATGGAATTTAAATCAGATTTTGTAGTTCAAGCCATCCCAGCTGCTTTAAATTAATGCAATGGTGGGTTCTAAATGGGTTGCCTGTAGCAAATCTGGCAAGGTTATTGTAAGACATTTCCAATTTGTTAAGATTATTTTTAGATAGATTAGTAAAAATGGGTGAGGCATAAAGAAGTGAAGAGATTAGATGAGTGTGTGCTATAGTGGTTTCAGCTGAAGGTAAGAGGAAGGATTTTACCCTATAGAGAGAGCCAAGTTTTTTGTTGACAGTTTTTATAGTATTGTTAATATGGATATCAAAGTTCAGATTGTTGTCAATGGTGATGCCCAATAGTTTGGTGGTTGGATCAGGGGATATAATAGTTTTATTGGTAGAGATAACTGAGAAATCAAGAGGAGAGGACTTATTGGTGGGAGAGAAGAGGAGGAGTTTAGTCTTTTTGGGGTTTAGGAGAAGGCATCTATGTGTGAACCATTGTTCAACTGTGTTAAATACTTCTTGGGTAAGTGACTGAAGTTCAGAAGAGGAGGTGGCTGAGCATATCAGTGTGGAGTCATCTGCATATTGTATGCATGTGGCTTGGGGGGTGGCAAGGTGAAGGTCATTAATAAATATGGAAAAAAGCAGAGGTCTTAGGATGGACCCTTGAGGGACACCAAGTTTGACAGGCAGGTGAATGGAGAGAGACTTGTGCCATAGTAGGGCTTGTTGTCTTTTATCAAGGTAGGACTGGAACCACTTTATAGAAGATGTATCTAGTGACAGGGATTTCAGTATTTTGATGAGAATTTGGTGATTTACCATGTCAAAAGCTTTAGACAGGTCAATAAATAGTGCTGAAGAAAGCTTGTTAAGATTGTGGTTTTTGTTGATACAATCTGTGAAGGAAAGAAGGGCAGTACTAGTGCAATGTAAAGGTCTGAATCCATGTTGACAGTTGGAAAGCAAATTATTTTGGGTTAGATGGTCAAGTAATTGTCTGAATACATTTCTCCATGATCTTTGCCAAAGGAGAGAGAAGGGCAATGGGGCAGTAGTTGGAGAGTTCAGTGGAGTGTCCACCTTTATGGAGGGGGATAATATGGGAGATTTTCCATAAACTGGAGATATGACTTTCGGTAATAGTTCTATTGATCAGAATAGAAATGGGATAAGCAATAGCATTGGCTGATTGTTGTAGGAATTCAGCAGGTAGTTGGTCTGCTGAGGGTGAGCATGGTTTTAGTTTCTGTAGAAGGGTTAGAATATTTGTTGTTGGGACAGGTTGAATATGAAAAGTAGGGGGTACGGTTGATTTATAGGAAGGTAGAGTGAAGTTATTAGGTGATAGTTAACTAGCTAGTGTTTGTATAGCATTAGTAAAAAAGGTATTGAAAGCATTAGCTGTATTCAATAGACTTTTGTGGTCAGTATTTTGAGGATTTGGAGTAGTGGATTGACCTGGATGGAGTAGTTGGTTAATGCTAGCCCAAAATTTTTGTGGGTTGATTTGATTAGCTTGTTGGGATTGTAGGTAGTAGTTTCTTTTATCAGATATTATAGCTTTCTTGGTTTCATTTCTTAGCTGTCTAAATGTTATTTGGTTTTAGATATTATTTCGTTTTCTAGCACATTCAGTTGCCAGCTGAATTTTATCTACTTCTGGTTTGATTTCCATTCCTGCTTGAGATCGATATGCTTCTGCTAGGCTAAATAGGGAAATGATCTTAGATTTATTTTCCTCATGTTTCAAAACTTTCACTGTTTGTGTCCTGCGAGATCAGCAGATGTGTGCAGTTCCATGACTGCAGATCTATACATATAATCAATTTCAAGGAGGCCCATACTGCCTTCGGAATGGGGAATATATAAACTTGGTATGCACTGATTTTTATAAATCATTTGGTGAGCATAAACATTCCTTCTTGTTTTCCTATCTGATTTGTCAAACATGTTTTGGGGCCAGTCAATCACTCCAAAACTGTGGGAGTAAGGTGATGGTTAGGGAATTTCTATACAAGTTTACTACTCACCTGCATGCTTGCTTTGTCTGTCATGCCTTAGTATATTGTATCCTTGGGGGGAGGGGTGATTTCATTATCTTTTATTTCTTTTTTAACCAGGTTTTGGCAGCCATGATTAGATCAGGAGTGTATGCTGCAAGATAGGAATGGATGTCAAGGATTTTATTGCACATACTTAGGCTCCTATTTAGTAAGGAGCGTTTGGGTTCAGTTTTTTGTTGAGGGGTATTAGGTGATGTTTATTGCATGGTTGGAAATGGTTTTAGGAATAGTGAGACAGGGTTAGGGTGAATATCTAGGTTTATTATTTGAACTGATAATTTACAGAGGATAAAGTGTGACCAGTTATATTTTTTGGTCTTGGTTTGGTATTTGCTCGTAAATGTAGATACTTGTTTTAAGGTATTTATAGATAAATAAATCGGGTCTATATTACAACATCAAACTCACAGGAGTCCGAACGTTAAAATATCAAACCCAAATGTTCGAAATACGAAAATAGTGAAGCCACGGCACACCGATTTTTTCCCCAGGGAGACAAAAAAAAAAAATACAACGTTCGAACTCCAGTGAGTTTGATAGATGTAATATAGACCCAAATAAATCAGATGTGGTTTGTTTGTATAACTAGGGTGCAGTAGAGAGAGTCAGGCTGGATGATGTTGGCATTCTTTGTGAGGACTGGTTAAAGTCCTATGTATTTGAATTAGGTGGATTTGATAACTGGTGATGGGGAGTAGACTTAAGATTAGTAGAATAATCTGAGTTAGGGATATCTTATTTAACTTGGGTTTTACCTCTGGTAAAAATTAGGATTAGAAAAAGTTAGAGCGTACTGGGTTGGTTGTAAAGATGTAATGTAATAGTTATAGGGGCAAGTAGTAGTACAGTTCGAGTAAACTAGAGTAGGTATCACTACTGGGAGTTATTCTATTATTTTCTGCTGGGAACTTATAATATTGGTTTGTGGGTTGTGCTGTGAAATATAAATCTGTAGTAAGAGGGGTTGGGAGAGAATTGGGGGTAGGGTAGAGGAGCAGGGTGAGCCCGATCATCATCAAGGGCGAACGAAGCAGGTTGAAAATGCAAGTTGGTTAAAAGAGAGAGCAGCAATCAGTGACTGGACTTTGATATCCGCTGAGAAAGATAAATCAAGAAGCAATGCAGTTTAAAAGACATCCATACTAGAAGATGAAACTCATGATTTTGTTGCTCTAAGACAGTTTTAGTAGGAGAGTTAGCCCAATATCAGGGTATCCTCACTAATGGTGATGTACAATAGTAAAGTTTGACTGAACAATTGCATAATGGTGAGGTTTCTATGGACTTTGAATTGCAAAATCCAAAGGAGGAATAAACCTAAGAAAGGGAGACCGTGGACTGCTAAAAAACAAACAGATCCCAATTGTAAGGACAGAGTACCATTGTGGCTGCTGTGGTCTAAGAAAATGGGACATTGTGGACAAAGTTTTTTTTTGTTTTAGGATGGCAAAATATTTATAATTTACATAAAATTATAGCTCACAAACTGGTGCTCATACTGCAAGCTTCACTGTTCTAGACAATTAGTTCACAGCAAGGCTACTTCTATAGAAAAATAGAAACAAATTTTTCTAGCTTAAAGAGACAGTTGAATGCGTACAGTCACCATTGACTCAGTGCAAATACTGGCTCTGAGCTGAAAGTGGTTTACTAACTTTCTCAAGCAAGGAGAAATAAAAAAGGCAACCAAAGGTGACTTCCATGAAAGTATGCAGTTCCACTGAACAAAGACAGGAGGATACAAACAGGAGTAGTAAAGCTAGAAGTGAAGAAAATATGTAGTTTAACAGGAAGAGTAAACGCCAGTGTCTGTTAGGAGAGTAAAAGCGGACCAGCAGGATGTCTGTGGGGCACACCTCTTAAAGAAACCTGAACAAAGCCATAAATAATGGGGGGGGGGAGCAAAGATAAAAAAAAGTTGGGACAATTTTTAAATACTGCTCTTAGAAATTTAAAAAGTTAAAATAACAGGTTTTCCATTATCATGAATTTTCTGAAGGGTGTGAAGTCCAACTTAACACGTCATTATTTTCTGAGTTCCATCCTCAGTTTTTGCCAATCATTTGCCAGAAAAACAAAAATTTATGAGGAACAGACCAAAAATGAGGCAAAAATCTGGATAGTTGAGACGTATGCTGTGGAGGAGGGCTTACAGACGTAAGACTATCACTTTTAGACTAGGGCACTGAAGCACTTGTCCTCAGACTAATCACCTTGCAGGCTAAAATACATGCAGAAAATACTGGCTGACACTTAAAAGCACTATGACAGAGGTGGTACAAAGTTTGTCCCAAATAAACCATGGGGGTATTGAGTGGAGTCACACTGCCTTTTGGATAAGCCTGCCCAGTGTATGCTTTAATGATGTTTCCACTGAACCCCTGCAATTCCCTTGCACCCTGGAGAAAAATATGGAAAGAAATGTAAAAACTGTTTCTGATTTTTGGGTTAGGCATGCATTGTGTCTTTATATATATTATATCGATATATCTATATATATATATATATATATAAAATATAGCTATATGCATAGGTTACACCTATACACACACCCACACACACTAGAATGAACCAGATCAGGACGTCCTTATCCAAGCCGCGTTCATTGGTTTTGTGAAAAATCAAAATCCATGAAACGCAAAACGCTAGACTCAAACACCACCAGATAATTCATTGTGAATGGTTTCCCAGTCTCATAGCCTTCAACCTTACATTCAAAAATGACTTCAACTTCAGTTAAGACGCTCCCGATGGATAAATTAAGTTTTTCTTATTCTTTATATAAACGTACAAAGATTCTAAAAAAAAAAAAAAAACAGACCCTTCCGGGAATTTCGAAGCACGCTTTTTCAGACCCCCAATGTGGAACATCCCTCGTGATGAGGTACCCCTCAGCATTCCTCTCAACCTCTTAAAGCAATAAATCTGGACAAAGCCATAAATAAAAGTGGGACAATGGCTCGAAAATAGGGGCAGTGCTTAAATATTACTCTTACAAACTTAGAAAGCTGATAGAATAACCAGTTTTGCATTAGCATTAATTTTTCTGAAGGGTATGACGTCAGAAACTCAAATGTCTGTCATTTTCTAATTTCAGCGACCCCAACCGGGAAAAACCGGAAGAAGTCTTTAATGATTTGCCATTAATCTGCCAGAAACACAATTTTATGCAAAACATAAAAATATGAGGCAAAATCTGTACAGTTGAGAGGTATGCGGGATGTATTGTCGTTATCTAATGAAGTTATGAGGTAATACTGCTATGGAATTAAAAACGTGCACAACCGTAAAAAAGACGGATTACGGCCAAGACCCCCCGGCTTCCCATACCTCCACTGCCACGCACCCCCGAAATCAAAACTTTTCATTGGCTCTACCTTTCATAAGCTCCACTTCCTTGAATTCGAACGGAATGCCATTCTTCTTGGCGAAGATGTAAACTGTTCTGCAGGGAGGGGACAACAAGTCCAGGTGCAATTCCAGTCCCATAGTTACAAAATAATCAGACACAGACCGAATTCTTAAGTAGCAAAAGCGAGTGGCATTCAAAGGCACAGTGTCAGTATAGCCAGTTTACCTCGTTTTATATACTGACACTTAGCCCGCCCATTTTACAAACATCTCAACTGCCAAGCATTAAAAGTTTGTTGTGGAATTCGTGGGAAAGTGCTTAGTCACCCTATTCATAATTCCTCAAGCAACCTGCAACAGAAATGACTTTGTTCTTTTAAAATGCACCCACCACATATAAATTACTGTAAAACGTGACCGAAGGTGGAATGCATGAATAAGCCACAGATTTGCAAACGGAAAAAAAAACAAGGGGTATTGGTAGAAGAGGACTTGCAATACTTTCAAGAATTAGTGAATGAAGGCACAATTGGCTAAACTATTTATACGACAAAATAGCTAGCATAAGAGCAGCTCAGAGTTTGTGAAGACTGCAGCTACCTGCAAGAGTTTCACGTAGCCATCATTAAAATAAGCACAGGGATCGCAACTCAGTTGTTCAGAATTTCGCAGAATGTCCAGAATTTTGCCTCATATTTTTGTTTGCTCTTTATAAGGTCTGTGCTTTCTGGCAAATCACTGAGTACTGAAGTCACCAAATAATGTTTGCTAAGGCAGCAGCTGTTATTATACTGGCTTATACAGCAATATTTAAAAATTGTACCCGAGTTTGAGCTGTCTCACGTTATTTTTAACTTTATCCACAATTCATGTGCAAATATGTTGAGATGTATGTACTGTTATCAGACTTCTGTTCTCACACATGAGAGCTAATTGTCGGTGAAGAATGTTACATTTAAGGAGTGTATATAGTCCCCATAATTATAATCATATTTACTATTGTATTGTATGCAACATTAACTCCAAACTCTTTGTGTTGTGTATACTTTACTGACTTTATCAAAATGAAATAACTAATAATAGTGTCATAGGTTTTTACTAGATTAATGATCACTGGAGCCATTATAAACCTAGCATCATCCCAAATATATCCTGCGAGATTTTGTGCATTAGAGGTTATTTTAAGAGGTCTGTGTAAGCTAGGGCAAGATTTGCAGACTGCCTCTGGCTGCATCCAGTAGAAACATAGATGCTGGACCCAGGGTATACTTCCGGTTTCTAATGCCCTGGTCCAGGTTTCAATTGAATATGGTTATGCCAGTTCTAGAGAAGGGGGAGTTATCTGAGTCACATACCTGTCCCTCCAACAAGTCTTATTTATGTCATAAATGAAGTTTAAATACAGGAATCAAACAATTCTGTTGCTATTTATTTTGCGGATATGCAAAAGGTCTATCAGAGTGGTATTCAAGGATGCCTTGTATGCCAGACATTGATCACCTCTTAATCTGTAAGAAACAGAGTACAGAGATAGGGCGTTGAGTCGATCTGCATAGGACACATACCTCTCAAGTGTACCTCATTACGATGGACATACCTCATTTGGGGTCTTAAAAAAGTTCATGTTCCTTGAAGTTTCACATTGAAAGACTGTCACACATTCAGTGTTAGGAGTTTTTAAGTGAAATCCATTGTAAATAGAAATGACTCATATTAATTTATTAAAAGATCTTTATAAGTAAAACCAGCATATTTTAACCATCCTATGAACTTCCTAGTTGAAGTTGTTAGTAAGCCATTAGCATGTGCTCCACACTTTGCCCATTTGTTCCACATTATGAGGGCTAGTGTTCCTCAATTTGGAGATGGAAGGTTGAGAGCTATGAATTAGGACATGCTGTTTACGTTTTGTATTCCTTTCATGAGGAACCTCTGTGGACATTCCAGTTGTTGCATGTGCCTGGTCCGTACATACTGTAGTGGCATTGTAGTCACTGATGGGCCTAATGAGGACCAGATATACTGAAATGATGACTTCTTTGGACCTATATGTCATGTCCTTGCGTATACATTGAGCAATTCAGAATGATTTCCTTACTATTTTAAACACATGCTGGGCGAAGGCCAGGTTACTATCTACAAACGTACCCAAATCCCTGACTACTGCATCTGCTTTTAAGGGTTTGTTATCAATGAGGCAATTTATTAAGGTGGCTGACTTTCCCAAGGGTACTATTATGTAATTTTTTGGCACTGAGTTTTAATGACTGGCTTTGGCACCAGTCATTTGTCTGTTTTAGTCCTTCCTGTAGGATATTAGTGTCTTGAGGGGATTCTTTGAGTGCTTCTAGTTTGCATTCATCTGCATACTCGGTCAACCAGAGGCCCTTGACATTGGCCTTGAAATACAAGAAGTAGATGCTAAAAAGGAGTGGACCCAGCATAGAGCATGGAGGGTCACCACTAGTGACCAGCCTCTCTGTGGAGGTAGTTTCCCCCTGTCCTAACTTCCTGGGTCCTATATGAGAGCCAGCTGATTATCCACCATGTAACTTAGGGGTTTATGCCAATATCCATGAGTTTCTTTACAACGCCCAAGTGGGGTACTGTATCATATGGCTTTGCCACTTCAAGGTAGGCAGTATGCACCATTGTTCCTCTCATCCATTGCCTTGGTGACCTTTTCAAAGAAGTCCACCAGGATGCATAGGCATGATCTGCCCTTAATGAAACCAGACTCAGTTGGATCCAGTGCTTGAAGGTTTTCTTTGTCCTTATTAAGTATTTTCATTATAATTCTTTCCATGGCCTTGCATACAAGACTAGTCAGACTTATGGGTTTGTAGTTCCTGGGGTCTGTTGAAGGCTCATCCTTCTGCTGAGGGATGACCATTGCAGTTCTCCCTTCACATGGCACAAAGTTTGTCTGGAGGCTGTGGTTGAACAGTGACTCCAGAGGTCCCAATAGATCAAGTTTCAGGCGATTTTAGCGGCATCCTGGAATATAATCTGGAGCCATCAATGCAGTGTTTTTTGGCAGACAGAGAGCATATAGGACATTCTCCCTAGTGATAGTTGAGGGGGAAGTTGTTAGTATTTCTGGGGGTAGTGGTCAAGGGAGAAAGGGAGTTAAAACTGGTTGTGTATGTGGCTCCACTTGCAATCAGTGTGCTGCCTTTGAGGTTTCAGACATAGCTAAAGAAGGATTTATTTCTGACCTTTGCCTGGGATACTATCTTTGTCTCAGATTTGGTTGCAGTAGACTTAATTTGACCTCTTAGCTGTTTGTTTGTTTAGACTGATGACTATTTTTTCATGCTGGGTGTAGCTCTTCTTAGCCTTGGCTGTGTTTTTTCCTTTTGTTGTACAACCAGTTTATGTTTGGATTCCACCAGAGTGTTTTTTTTTTTGTGTGTGTGTTTTTTTTTTTAGTTATTTCTGATGGGCACAGCTGTCTGTATGCATTTATTGATGACTGTACAGAGTGTCTGGGGGCAATTCTACATAGGCAGCTATATTCCCAGGGTTTGGGGTGGGCTTGAAATTTTGACAGGTTACCACTTAGTAGTAGGAAGCTTGTCTTAGACTAATTCCTAAATGTTACAGGGTTAGCCAAAGTCACATAACTGATTTGTATTACAAAGGCGTCAGCTTTGTGGTCTAACCTTACCATTGAGGACACTTCTAGTGGGGGTACAGCATTCTACCATGTTTGTGAGCACCAAGTTAAGTATGTTTTCAACCCTAGTGAGTGTATGACTATATAGTCCAGCGTGTTTGTGCTGATAAAGTCAAGGAATCTCTAGGCCTGTAAATCTGGGATTGTGTAAGTATCCCAGTTTATAGTGGGGTAGTTGAAGTTGCCCATGACTATGGTATTGGGTTGAATGGTGAGGGTCCTCAATAAGTCCAGGTATGAGTTATGGATTTTGTGGGTCATAGAGTGTGACCTATAGCTTACAAGGATACGATATGGGACTTTGATATAGAAATCTGGACATAGAGAAATTTGAGCATGTCATCCTGTCTGACTAGTCTTGAGGTGAGTTTGTTTGGTCCCTGTCTGTGTAGTAGCTGGGCTAAATGTTTGGAAGTCATAGTAGTCCTGCACTGGTGTGGTACTTTCTGTGGCTTTAAATCATGCCTCAGTAACTGCACAGATGTCCACATTCTTCAGGGTGATGAGAGCATGGAGGATGTGAAGTTTCTTGTTCAGGCTCCTGTCATTGAGCAGCAACACCTTTACATTCCTTTAGGATGGTTTTACAGTGTTGGAAGGTTTGTCAGGTTGGCAATGCCTAAAAAAAGGCACTGTGGGAAAGAAGAATGTTTTAGCCAATATTCAAAAGCCTAGAAGGAACAGGTGTAGACCATCCTTGGCAAAGCATTGTCTTCTGCTGACCATATCCTCCCATGCTGACAAATATTGTACCATCTTGAAATGACACCAGAAACTAAGAGAATTACTGATGTCAGACATCTTTTGTTCATTTTGTGACATCATCCTTGGTGACGGTAGAATGCTGCTCAATGCTAGTCAGATCCCAGTGTGGGACACATAGTCCGAGAGCTGCATAATGTCTCTCTTCATATAGTTCAGGGAGGTATATCACAGGTCATTTACACCTACCTGGACTATGACTGAATCATACTGGTATTTGTGGTCTAATGACTTGAGTATGTGGTGTGATTTGGTGAATCCTAGCCTTTGGTAGACAACTGACCATGATTTTCTCCTTATTCAACCTGGTGAGCATGACACCTGTATGTCTCACAATGGAGTCTCCTATAACTAAAATATTGGGTAGTGTGTTAGCTTGCCTTATGGGCTTTGTAGCTGAGACTCCAAAGGATGTGGCTGTACATGTTGTATTTGACATTGTTTTGAAGTCCTTTTGGAGTTCCTGAAGATTCTTTTTTACAGTACAAATGTGTAGGAGATCTTTGGGATTTAGGAAGGTTGCTTTTTAAGTGCCTCAGTATATGTTGGTGAATGTGCTAGGGCAGTAATTTGTGAGGTGGGTGAAATGCTTATACTAATGACAACCTGATTGGTATTTTAAATGTTTTGTGTGAGAGTCTTGTCTCCAGCGACATTGTATAATTACATCTCTCACATAATGTATCTGTTTTTCTAAGGATTAGTTAGTTGTCCTTGTACATGAAACAATTCATAGTTTGTCTCAGGATGCCAATATCTCAAAGGTGGAGGTGGAGAAGTTGGGAAAGCGCACTTCTGTGTTGTCAGGGCTTTTTTACATGAACTACAAAGGAGTGATACTGTAATTGCTTACAGTAGGTTGATTAAGGCGCTATAAAGGTAGAAACTACAACTAGACTTTGCATGACTGAATTTGTGCAGCAATGCTCTTCAGTGCCCAAACAAGTTGCTCTTTATGCATCTGAGTACTGGGTAAAGTTATAGCTGAAGTTTTTTAGAGAAAAGTTAGTTTTTAAATGCCATTATCTATTCAAGGCATAGCTAAATACTGTTGTGTAACAAACAGTGGAATTTACCGAATCAAAGAAAAGTGGTTAAACCAACCAAAAAGTCCTCTACTCAATTAAATAATCGCATTTTAAGCCTCCCTGTATGTTTTCCAACTCAGACAGACCAGGCTACCTTTCTACTGCTACTAGAACTGCACTTTAGTTAGCCACAAGTGAAAATACATCAGAAATAAATTAAACAACTAGCTACAGCAAGTAATTACTCAGTGATTCTAAAACAGACAAGCCATCAGTAAGGAACAGCTCTGTCTGTCTCTCTCGCTCTGTCTCTCTCTAGCTCTGTCTGTCTCGCTCTCGCTCTGTCTGTCTCGCTCTCACTCTGTCTGTCTCGCTCTCTGTCTGTCTTGCTCTCTGTGTCTCGCTCTCTCTCTCTCTGTGTCTCACTCTCTCTCTCTGAGTGTCTGTCTGTAACCACAGCAATGGTCTGTATTTCAGGTTGTACCAGGTTTTGGCGTACCATGCATACGTGTTGTGGGTGCATAACAATCGAAGGCTGGGATTTGGAAATCGCATGGTGCTTCCTGCTTGTATCATGTCGCGAATTCGAGCACAGTTTCCATGTCAAGATGATGATTCTTACACGGGATTTAAACCTTTCGAGGGACTATGGATTTTTTCACAACACTGACATGTCAAAGTAGTATTACTATAGCTGTGCATTGTTGGTCACAATTGACAAAATGGATTTTACTTTTCAAAGCATGTATACCCTACCTTATTTTGAAATTTGTGCACTAATAAAGTGCGTGAATCATTATGACTTGGATATTTAATGTTTCATGTGTGCTTCTGTCTAACATTGCCTTAAATTAGCTGTGCTCTGAGAGCAGTGTACGTACTTACAGCCCTTACGACTGTTGTATATCATCATGATGATTGTGTCTTTCTACAGCAATATTTGCACAACTTGTAATCCATGGTGAATGTCCACCAGTGCAACTGGTACCATTCTTCCTGTGGCCCACCATGCAGACAAACTAAATGTATGTGGTCCTAGAAGTGTTTTTTAATTCTGTACTGGTTCTGCCACACCGCATATGTAAGACTAATGAATTCCTAAGGTTTTTGGCTGCAGCAGAGTTACCATACGATCACTATATTCCAAGCTTGGTGATTGCACTTATTTGTAGCACAAAGTGTTGAAGTTGTGGTAAGGGGAGAAATTCACCTGAATTAAAACTCCTTTTACATTGCTAATGTAGAAAAGTAGTGTTTTACAGTGCCCTGGTTTGAATCAGAGGAATTGTCGACTTCATGTGTCATGTAAAGCCTGGGAACAAGGATAAACTTTGACCGCAGAGCAACTAAGGTGGATGACTGTGACACTGACAAATGTATTTCATGACTGTCACATGAAGGCAGCCATTATTAAAGTTGGATATTTCACTGAACATCGATTCGAACCGTTGAAGTCTTACAGGTTGTACCAATGTTATTATGCAGTCTAATCAGTTTACCATGAATGAGTTTTGTGATTCCTGTATGTGATTTGATATAGTACTTTTTATTTTTATTAGGTAATCGTCAAAATGCCATCCTGCTTTGCAATCAACTGTAGTATGTGCCAAGACAATCTGCCACAGGGGGTATCATTCCATCAGTTTCCACGTGACATTAACCTGTGTAGACCGTGGGTGATTAACTGTGGTAGAGATGTTGGTAGCATACCGAAGTTTGTTAAGGAAGTGTTGAGTAGTGCAAAGCCACGACATTTCCTCTGCTCCAAACATTTTGAGGAGAGCCAGTTTCACCTTGACTACCAGCATCAGCTACTTCCTGATGAGATGAAGCCCAAGCATCCAATAAGGAGATTAATAAAAGGGGCAGTACTATCAATTTTCAGTCTTTCAACCAGCAAGACACGGACATCTTCAGTACATCGGTTGCAGCAGAAACAGCAACAGAAGGTAAGAACATTGGTTGGAGCACTGAAAGGTTTAATCAGCCTATTGTCATTTGCTTAGTGGGATACTGGCACTGTATGCTTTTCAATTTGCAACAGTTAATGGATGTACTTTTCCATGCAGCTTATTGAAGACCTTCTGAGTACAATGCAACCTACATTGCAAAACCTTGTGACAGAGCAATGTTCTGTCCAACGCAAGGTGAGTGTAATTCTATTGTCTCCTCAGCATACAAATCATTACTCACTACTCAAGTGAATGTAATTTTAATGAGCCATAATTTGTATCTGTTGCAGAGTAATATGCATGTCCAGCTACAGAGTCAAAGGGATCCTGATAATGAGGTGTCAAGACACAATGTGGTGGAAGACCAAATGGAAGACTGCCAAGTGAGTCAAGAATCTGTGGAGGTAAGTTTTGATGAAAACCTAGTGGAATATGTATGTGTGGATAAGCATTTAGTCTACTGGTGAGGTTATGGTTGTCTGAGGAATCAAAATAATTCTACATGAAAATTTTTGTCTGGAGTTCATTATGAGTCCATTGAATATATTGACTCAGGATCACAGTGATCCAAATGCTTATGCTGTCATGACAGTGTAAATGTGTGTAGAGTTTTATACTTGTATATTTAAACTTTGTCATTAGTCGAGCATTGACTGATTAACAATTGTTATGTGATTGTAGGTTCAAGCAACATAATTGTATGAAGAGGTAGTCGAAGGCATGGAAGTGTACGCAATAGAGACTGGGATTTGCAGTCAGAGTACAGTTGCATGCCAGACAAAGTTTCGCCAAAAGAAAGGTAGCAGCATAAGAATTCAAGCCAAGCTAATGGACCTTCAAACAGTACCACGCACTATGATTGATGCAGCTGTACAGGTTCCAGAAGTAGGAGTCTCACCACTGATATACCACATATACTTCAAAACTCCAAGGTTGTACAAACAGAATTGAGTCCGGACCAGAACAGCACAGTTTCACTAATGCCAATCATCGCCTGAGTGAGAGTACATGCCACAGTGAAAAGGATGAGAGTTGCACTGAAGAGGCCACGTTGGAAATGACAGATCGCAGTACTCCGGTCAAGCTACATAAGGACGTCCATAACATGAGCATGCATAGCAGCTCCTCACTTTCGCAGTGGACAGATGATGTTGAAAAGGATCCCGACTGGTTGTACACTTCTGACAACTTGCCTACGTCAGAGATGGAAGACACAGTGCTGGAACAGGATGAAGATGAGAAGATGATAAGTGAATCAAAGTTCATTGCGTTTGAGTCCTGCCTGGATTGCGTGTTGTTAAAACTGACCTGTCCACAATGCCACACACCAGTCATGGAACTGAAGAAAGTGAAGTTGGGATCCTATGTCTCAGTGAAGGTATCATGCATTAGTGGACACTAAGTTCTGCATTGGGAAAGTCAACCATTAATAGGCCAAATGCCAACTGGCAATCTTCTACTCGCATCATCTGTACTTTTCAGTGGAAGTATGTATGCACATATAGCATGATTCTGTGCTTATCTAGGACTGGAATTTATAAGTGAAACCACATTCTATTCTATTCAACGAGAGTATTTATTCCCAGTTTTGCAGCATACTTGGACACAGCATCAGACTCATCTGCTAGAAGATGCAATGGGTAAGGAAGTAAGGTTAACTGGAGATGGGCGGTGTGATAGTCCAGGTTATTCTGCCAAGTACTGCTGCTATAGCATGATGGACCTGGACTCTGGATTCATTGTTGATTTCTATCTGGAGCAGGTCTGCAGCGGTGTATCCTCAGTGGCACTGGAGAAGAAAGCTTTTAATAAGTGCATGAAAAACTTGCTGGATAAGAATGTGAATGTAAGCCTTGTGGCAACAGACAGACATCCTGGGATAAGGTTATTGATGCGCACAGAATTTCCAAAGGTGGATCATCAGTTTGATGTGCGGCATATGACAAAAATTTGACTAAGAAAATCACTGAAGCTGGGAAAAGGAGAGGCAAGCAAGACTTACTGCAGTGGTGCCACAGTATTTCAAATCACCTGTGGTGGTGTGCTGAAACATGTGAAGGGGATGAAGTCGTACTAGAGGAGAAATTGTTGTCATTGCTCTAGCATGTAACCGACCAACACAGTTGGGATGGTGGCAAGAAGGTTTCCTGTTGTGGACATGAAATGCCACTCATCGATGAAGATGAGACAAAGTGGCTGGAAGAGGATGATGCATGTCACAGTGCATTGAAGAGAATTGTTGCAAACAAATTTCTCATTAAAGATTTGGAACACATCACCAAATTCTGCCACACTGGTAACCTCGAGGTGTTCCATGCATTACTGTGCAAGTATTGCCCCAAGTTTGAGCACTTTAGTTTTGCAGGGCTGAAAGCAAGAATCATACATGCCATCCTGGAGAACCTTCATCGTGAGCAAGCAGTGGTGAGATTCCCTACAAAGAAGTCAGCAGCAAAGGGAGAGCTTAGGTATCGCGTGGTGTACCCGAAAGCAAAACAGGAATGGGTAGCCAAACCAATATTTGAGAAGAGAAAGTTTGACTACATATATGACCTGATGTTGGAAGTTATAAAAGCTAAGCGCGGCATCTTGGAAACGCAACCCATGTCTATACCTGACATACCAAAGAATATTGCTAGGTGTGAACGTCCTGAGAAGACTATGGTGATTGCTAGACATATTTCATGATTTGGTGATGGTAGTAAATATCCAGGTTGAAACAGCACAGTTGCTACTGTGGACTGGGTAAGTAAATTGTGACACTCTATACTTTTTTCGATTAACCTAATTTGGACTGATAATATCCCCAGCTATTGATGGTAATGGGTGATACTACCCCTGTACCCTAAATAGCTCCCTACAGTTAAAGTAAATTAACTGTTTAATGTGCATAGGAGCACTGCCACAATATGCACGATCAGCCCTTATTGACCAATTCAAAGTGACACCCATTGGGATGCCCCCAGGCATTCTGTACTGCTTCAGAGATCTTGCTGGAACTGGACCACTGGTGTGGCATACCTGAAATGCACCTGTTCACCTTTTCCAACAGGCAACTTGGCTGGCATTGCAGCAGGACAACAGAATCAAAGGCAGTGGTAACAGATGGCCCTATCCACCTCCTGGCAGGGGAAATTTCTGCATGCTTTACCACCCTTCCCATTATTTCGAAATGTGCAGCTGAAAATTAAGCTGGATGAAGCATACATCTTTATGTTGACTCACTACTAACCAAGACAGCACTGGTTCCCCCTCTTAGGTCAATCAGAAGTTACCCCACTCAGTGGACCAACTAAACACAGGAGGGATCAGAGATGCACAAGTTTGGAGCCCCAGGAAAATGACATTGCTCTAATCCTGTCTTGTGTGTAAACGAATACAGACAGGTTAATACTCTACTATAAAAGGACATTTTTTCGATATCTCAGCTTGTCTCACCCTGGACCCACCCTTATCATACAGACTACCTGCAAAACCTTCCGAAAAGGGGTTCTCCACCTAAGACCCCATATGAAACAGACACCTCCTCCATGGGTTATTTAACTAGAAGTTCGAACTACTCAACAGAGCCCCCTTTGAGCCAGATGCCAAAGCCTCACGTAAATGTTTACGCATGAAGCACTGGCATTTGATGGGCTGTAACCTCAGACTGGAGGGTCTCCCAGCTAGTAGATGTAATGTCTGACCCACCTTTCCTAACCTTCCATCTTGACAGGCTTTCGCTCAGGACCAACCCGTCCTTCATGGCAATGATGAATGACCTATCCCTGAACTAGGCCATACACTGACCCACTTTTTTCCCTAAACCGCAGGATGATAGGGACAGTTATCCATACTCTGGATGTTCACAGACTGATTTGGTTTTATGCCCGTAACACCAAGTGTAAATCAGTTCTCCCTAAACTGCAGGGTGATAGGGATAGTTATCCATACTCTGGATGTTCACAGACTGATTTGGTTTTATGCCCGTAACACCAAGTGTAAATCAGTTCTCCCTAAACCGCAGGGTGATAGGGATAGTTATCCATACTCTGGATGTTCACAGACTGATTTGGTTTTATGCCCGTAACACCAAGTATAAATCAGTTCAGGATTTTGTCTCTTTGCACCCCAGGGTTGTGTGGAAAGTAGTGGTCATGCTGAACATTTCAGCCTCTTTTCTCCAAGGTAATTACATTTTGCTACCTGTACCATGGAAACACATTGCATGGAAGTATTGCAGCTCACTAAAGAAGAGCGATGGCCTCTTCAGGAGACTTAAGGAATGTTACCACAATGCTATCATTGAAGTAACTAGTTGTTCCTTAGTACAGACTTTATGTAAAAAATGCAAGCTGGACAAAATCACAATGGCCAGAGCAGAATTGGCCCGGGCTGTCCTCCATGGTTTCCTAGGGAAACGTCTACCAGACCAGATAGCCTTCATGGTGAGCTGCGGAAGTCACCCACGTGGAATAGTACAACAGTGGAATCGGAGGACATCAAAGTTGTGTGAAATATTACCATAAACATAGATGTCCATGTCTTCCATGTTGCAGTATTCCTTCACACCCTCCCCCTCCTGTGAGTGTGCACTTGTTCCTGTTAGTGGTCTGTAGGCCTGACTCCTACTGGCGCTTCTGTTATTAGGGCTGGTGTGTGTGGACATCACTTTTACAGCCCATGTTCATAGAGCTACACAAAGTGAGAGGCACATAGGACGGAAACATTGGAGTAGTGGCCATACGTAGGTGAAAGATAGGGAACCACATGTGAAATAATGCAACATGGCAGAGAATGACACTTATGTTTAAGATTTTACAAAACTATTCTGTCCAAACTGCCGATAAAGAGGGACAGTGATGGGTTGATCAGACATGCAGTGGGTGTCTCCTCCACAGGTGGTGGCACATCGTGTAGAAGAAAATATCCATACATCGTGGTCCTTAAATGTGGTAAGGGTAGGTGACAGTGTTTGCGAGCATGTAACCAATCGGATACTTCAGAGGAATGGTTAGGATGCAGGCATTAGAGTTGTCTAAACTGGGTGTAGTTGCCAGGTAAGAGGATAAGAGCAAGGCCTAAGGTAAGGTTTGTGGTAGTGGTAGAGGTCATGCAAGTGGTGTGTGTGACACAACAAGATGCAGAGGACAGGACAAAAGGGAAACGGATATGCTGTAGCGACCCCCAATAGGAACAGCCAAAAGAGAAGACTTCCATTGCCAGTTGAATACAGACTAATCCAGTCTTTAATTATCACTTATTCTACAGTTGGACAGACTATCTTGTCATATGTAAACTGTGAAAACTAAGAACTGATCTTTGGTTATAATTTGATTCATGCCAAAATGACTTTGTCTCTTGTGTTCAATACAATGTCTAACATGGTGCTACTATGAATTCATGCGATGTAAAATGGAGTCTGCAAATGTGTTATGCATGCTTTGTGATGTGTAATTTTAACAGTTTTCATGACTTGATGATTAGAGTTTGACTGGATGACTGGTTCTTGAGTTGGTAATGGATGGAATTGATAAGCTATGTAATGTACAATTGTATTAATGCCAGTGTATGGACTGCCTATTACATGCAGTCACTGTAAATGTACAGTGCTGTGAATGTATCTTTTTGGCTTGAACTCTGAATGGTATGATTACAGTCCTGCACATTCTGCCCTTGCCAAGTGCCATGTACAATGGAATAACAATCCTGTCATCAAATAGTGAAGCTTTTGAAATGGCATTCATGTATGGAGTAGCACTGAGGGAGCAGGCAGTAAAGTAAGGCATAGGCCATTATATCACTATGCAAGCACCCTTTTCAACATTACTCATTACTAAAGCATGTATTGTCAGCGTATTGTTTGACAGCAGTGAGTGTTCTCTACATCAATTTGTATGAAGTCCTGGGAGTGTCACACACTGCATTCCCTTCCCAGAAAAGTATTTCACATGGCCAAGTGTAATGGTGAGTATATGTGATAGACGTTAATTTCTGCGTAGTGCAGTGTAAGGGACTTGTCAGTGCATTCAGTAATGATATTTACATTATAATTTTTTTTAACTACTTGGTCCGGTTGATGGAACACTTGTAAATCCAAACCTGTTTCTTCTGCTTGTCTGTCATTTGGGAATGAGTAGCTAAGCATGCAAGCTGGCAATTTTTGGGGTACATGGTGTTCCTGCTGTTGAGCACTTGGGGCTCTGGACAAGTACTAATAATTAGATAATATACGTACTGGTATTGTGCAGTGATAATAAATCTTTCTGAAATAGAGTGACATGTATGTGTGCTGTTAGAAATAATGAAACTAACAAAGGTCAATGATCAGTTGGCATAAGTTCTTGTGTAAGATCTGTCGTGCTGTGCAGATGTAGATCAAGAGACCACTAATCTCATGGAATGTCTGGAATGTTTTGTATTAGTCCAGATTTCCAGTAGGGGTTGTGTGAATGCTGGAGCGGTATGGAGTTGTGTATTATTCCTTTTTATTTTTTTGCAGCTGGAGCTTATACAGTGTGTCCAGTAAGAACTGGTCCTTTGTGAATAAATGTAGATATGTAGCGTGATTTGCTGGTCAAGCGGCGCGTATATCTGGAAGCCTGTTTTCATGCAGGGGTGTAATGATAGTGGTGACATGAGTGGATCAGGCTGCAGATGCAAATACTGTTGTGGCGTGAGTGGACCTCTGTGATGCTGGCTACCTTGACGAGGTACAGAGGCTTTTCACAATAGTGCTGTGGTAACTGCCACATTTGCACATTGTAAACCAAAAGCCAGCTTATCTGGATGTCATTTACGATGGATCAGTTGACTTCTGGTACATTTTGGGAAATTAACTGGTATTTGATTACTGTAGATTTGTAAGGTCCCTTAAAATCATAACTGTTTTACAGGTGTCAGATCATTACTCTGCAGTCTTAATGTATACGGTGTATATTTATAGAGAAATGGATACAGCGCATACTTATTTGTAAATGGACATACTGTAATTAAAGGAAAATATGTAGCAAGATGATGCATACTAACCGGTGAAATTCTGAGTAAACCATGATATGATGGAGTATATGTAGTTGATTTGGGTTGTAACTGTAGCTGAGGTTGGAACACAAAATTTGCCCGTTGCTGGAACTGTGATAGTCCAGCAAAAATGTTAGACTATAATCTCACTTTTCTGAATAGCCCTACCAATGTGACAAAGTACAGGCAGAAGCACAGTAACCTCTAAAAAAAACTAAGAGTATAAATTTGCAATGACCATGCGCAGACATTAATTGCATGTTTTTACATAAACAGATGTCTGGCACAATTAAACACTACAACAGATTACAAGTGGTATGCGCTGCCGTAATATTTTAAATTATGACTTAAAAAAGAATGTGGGTGCTGTCATGCAAGTCTGTGAAATATTTCATGTTTATAGTGTATCATTTGTTAGCTATTTAACCAAACAGGAAGGAAAAATAAATGGGAGTTTGATGCTTTGCAAAACAATGATTATTGCCAGTGCTATGTAGCTTGGTTTTAAATTTGACAGGAGGAGTGCAACAAAAAAGTCTCCCACTGTAATGAGGGAAAGGCTGACAAGAAAACAGTACATTAGTCTGGTCACCTGCTGTGAGCTGTCAATCACATGCAGATGTTGTTGTCTTAAGGCTTTTCCCAGTTAGGGGTCGCCACAGCAGAAATCTGGTCCGCTAATGATTGGCAGTAGATTTTCATGAACGCCGAGGTGCCAACTCGATGTTCAACCTTCAACAAAGGCACGCCCATTTACACATGTCTTTCGAACTCCCACCCAGCCGCAGGGAGGACATGCAGACTCCACACAGAAGGCACTCCTGCACTCCAGCCAAGAATCGAACGGGAGAACCTGTTGCTGTGAGGCAACAATGCTACCGCTGCACCACTGTCAATCACATGCAGATAATGGATCAAATTACCCTTAGCTCTTTGACAGCTAGGGAAGGTAGGTGTGAAGTAGGAGGGGAGATGCTTTGAAGAACTAGATTTCAGCCTTCACAAAAGAAAGCAAGTTAGCATTTCTAAGAAGAAAGAGCAATAAAATGCACTTTTCAGTTCTGTTCTGTAACATTTGCACTGCTTGTGTTTAAAGTAGGCATTGAAAAAGGATAACATTTTAACCAAAAGTAGGGGTCCTTTAAGACTGCAGTGAATGCCTAAGTCAATGAAGTGACAGCAGCTTAAGGGAAAATGTGGCAGATCTGATGCAATTTTTTGGAGATGAACAATGCATTCTGGGATACTTAGAGGCAGAGTAAACAGTCTGAATTGTTTCAAAATGCCAGCCCCCATGTGGACAGAGTCAGAAATTATGTCTTAAAATATCTAAAAAGCTCTAAATAGTCCCAGAGTGCTGTTAAAATGTAGGAAACATCAAACCATGAAATTAATATGTTTTTTGAGTCTGAGGGTGCGGTTGTCCTTTAAGGTGATTTCAAAGCATACTAGCAGTACCTAGCCAGTGGGAAAAGCAAGTATACTTTATATTAAAAATGTTGAAGATGCAATAAATAATTTGAAAATACAGCATCAGTCTTCAAAAATAATATAATGTCTCTCTGCTCCTTCTCTCACTAGGAGCAAAACAGGAATACTAATCTCAAATTGAATCCTGAAAAGGAGTTCCCACGCTCTCCAGTGACTGGTAGTCTGGTCCCAGATGTTACAGACTTCAAACATATGCTGGATGAAAATAGAGTAACACTCAGGATATTGCAGTGTGCACTAACAGAGAGAGGTGATGTGAAGTAGATGCTAACACAGGTTTAAGATTCCAAGGGGAGAGCCTTCCCAGTTTGATCTTTCAGTGTCCAGTAGAATGAGCAGATGATATAAGATGGGAAAAACCTCCAAAGACAAATTGACAGTCAGCAGTGATGAAAATGTTAAAAGCCACCAAAAAAAAACAGGAACTAGGTGAGTGGATGGATGGGAAAAAAATTCAGGCCTACAGATTTCTCAAAACAGAAAACAAAAGCAATAAATAAAATGCAACAACAGAACAAACTCTTTGGAAGGGCCATATATAGCTACAAAGTAAATGCAGACACAAAGAAAGAAAATAAAATTACTTCCCTTTCGTATTCTCTCTTTCTAGTAGAGAGCCAAATAATGATTGCCTGGAAATGTAGCCCAAGGCTTATTGTGTTAAGACACTGAAATAAGAACCTATTTCAGTGGTATTTTTGACCTGGGACATAGCTGAGAAGGTTTGGAAGACCACTCCTTTTCTCCATCCATTTTCCAATAACCCGCTTTATATTTACAGGGTCATGGAGATGCAAGAGCCTATCCCAGAAGCCAATGGGAGCAAGGCATTAAGACTCATTCTGGATAGGGTGCTGGTCCATCTCAAAATGTCCACTTCCACTCAGACAGCACACATAAAGGCAATTTGGAAAATATTTGGTTCACCTACTGCGTGACTTTGGGAAGTAGAAGGAAACCAGACAGTGCAGAGAAACCTCATGCATATGTAGGGAGGACATGCAAAGTTTGCACAGAAAACACACAGCGAACCTCTTACTACAAGATTGCATCTCTACTCAAGGTACAAAACTAACAAAAATAAAATCTCTTATATTTGCCATCTTTAACAATGCCAACCCTGGCCATGGGGGCAGCCAATCATAAATAATGAATTTTTACAGGCACCTGCACTGACAACACTAGTATGGTGCAACAAAGCAGACGCTTACATCTTACAGTCTTTGAGTTGCACCCTGTGTAGAATGAAACAATTAAGCACACCTATGGGCATGTGGGCATGACTCCCCATGACCATTTTGGTTTACACATGAGAGTGAACCCTGAGTGGTAGCTGTAGCAACAGAGTTAATTATGCATTATATCACAATCACAACACTCAGTTGCTTTAAAAAGATTTTCTCGTATTTTTTTTTTTTAATTTTTTTTTTTGTTGATCACGGTGTCACGTTTGTGTTCCTGTGTGCCTGATTCAGTCTGACATTCATTACAAATGCACTGCATATATGTACTCATGACATATATGCAGCAAATAGAGTGTGATTTATGCTATTTACAAGGGGCGTGCATGTGTCTGTCTGTGTATGACTGGCATGTACTTGTGGATGAAATTGTTAGTATAAGAACAAGGAAATAAAGTATATCTTGCTGTGGGCTAATAAAGTCCTTTTTCTTAAAATAAAAAGAGTACAAAGTAATTGTAATAAAAATAAAAAAGTCCCAACACAAATGTGGTTTCACCAATTTAATAGCACAAAACACAAAGATCCCAACGACTGAGCGCTTTCACCTTAAGAATGGCATTCATCTTTTGGTGAAAGCACTCAGTCATTGGGATCTTTGTGTTTTGTGCTATTAAATCGGTGAAACCAAGTTTGTGTTGGGACTTTTTTATTTTTCTTTCATTGTTTTTTGCTTTGTTGGAAGACTTGGTGTTTTTGTGACAAAGTAATTGTATTTGCAACCCCTGAGGTAGGAGTTCTGTCTGCACACCCCCCCCCCCAATCTTTACACTACATCCTGAGTTTGGGAAGATAACCTCAATAAACCCTTTGTAGTTTCTTCCACTTGGAATGTTGTGCCACCAGTGTCCTGGTCACTTGAAGGTAGGTGACACTTTCAGTCATTTATTTGTCATTTGTTAACTGGGTTAGTCCAGCTGAGCCAAAGGTCCGTTTTCAGTGGAGACCTGAGGAGAAAAGTTCACCCCTCAAAAAAAGACATTAACATGCATGCATTCAAAAAACAAGAATATTACATAGTTATATCATACATTCAAAAAGCAACAAAATGACATATTTATATCATTGCATAGATTTACAGTAACAGAGGGTTATGTGAAAAGTATATACAAAATAAAATGCTGAGTGAACAGCAGATGAAACTTTAGAGTAAAATCAGACTTACATTCACCCTAGTATGTTGTAATATTACAGAAAGGACTTTATTAGCCCACAGAAAGATATACTTTATTTCCTTCATCATTCCTCAGTGGTCAGTCATATTGTCTCGTATCCTACTTTGGCTTGGGATGCAAAACTGTTTGGCTTTCTCTTTAGCCATCCATCCCTCTGTGATCAGCAGTCTGGCTTCTCATTCTTCTTGGAGTATGAAACTGTTTGGTCTTTCCTTCAGTAATCCATTGCTCTATTATCATCAGTTTGGTCTGTCATCTCTGTTGCGGTATAAAACTGTTTGGCCACATCTTCAGTTATCCTTTCTTATTTGGCAAATTATATGATCTCTCATCCCTCTCTGGGTACAAAACAGATGCATCATCTCTGACTGAACATTTTCTTGATCCTTTATCTTTCTTTTTCAGGTCTGTTTATGCATATATTCTGGGATTACTGTTGAGCTGGTTGCTGCTGCAGTACAATTTTAGTAAAATAAAATAAAAATGCAGAAATGAGGTGGCTAAAAGCAGAAGAATTAAATTTAATAACAGGTTAGCGCTTTCACATCAACGATGCTTCCTCAGACCATATACAATCTTTTCACTTCACCCATATACATATATATATATATATATATATATATATATATATATATATATATATATATATATATGGGTCTAGGATATTTCATTGAATGCACATTTCACTGAAAGTCAAATTAGTGTGCACTTCACTAAAAGCACAGTTCACTGAAATCTCAATTCACTGAAACACATTTCGCTGAAAGTTATATATGGCCTTTTTCCCACTGTAGTGCGACCCTGGAGTTAGAATATATATATAGTAAGGGGGCACCGCCCACCACATCGGGGGGGGGTGGGCGATGTAGCCCCCCCACATATTTTAAATATTTTGAACTATATGCATGGACACTTGCAATTCCAATATACTACTCTTTTCCGAACATAATATATACTTAAAATATGTGGGGGGGGCTACGACCCCCACACCCCCCCGATGTGGGGGGCCCCACACCCCCTTACTATATATACTAACTCCAGGGTCACACTACAGTGGGGAAAAGGCCATATATACCTTTCAGTGAAATGTGTTTCAGTGAATTGAGTTTTCAGTGAATTGTGCTTTCAGTGATTTGTGTTCAGTCATTTGAGTTTCAGTGAAATGTGCATTCAGTGAAATGTCCTAGACCAATATATATATATATATATATATATATATACATTGAATTCATCAATTAACCAATAATGTAATCTAGTTCTTAAAGTCAACTCACATCTCTTTTTATAAAAATACATACATATACATATATATATATATATATATATATATATATATATATATATATATATATATATATATATATATATATATATATATATATATGTGTGTATGTGTGTGTGTGTGTGTGTGTGTATAAAACAATCAAAGCACATCCTAAAATTATATGTATATAGACACATATTAAATGAATATATAAATGAAATATTGAGGGAAGATAGAGCACAACCTTATATGTATGGACCAACATTAAACCAGGGAAATACATCTAGAGTACAGCAGGATAGTAATGATGTAAAATTAACATTAGAGTATTCTAGTAATGTTGATTATGTGAGATGGATTATTAATAAGAATTGGTTTATATTACAAGCTGATACAGAGATAAATCAAGTCATTAAAAATAAACCACAATTTAGTTATAGAAATAAAAAGAACTTGAAAAGATTGTTATGACATGCCAACAATTTCAATGAGATGGTAATAAAAGGGCTACAGAAATGTGGTAGTTGTAACATTTGTGAAGCACTAACACCGAATAACGAATTCATACATTCTAAAACCAATAGGAAATATGAATTTAGAGTATCAGCTAATTGTGCAATGAAAAATATAATTTGTTTAGCTACCTGCAATTCTTGCAGCTCATTTTATATCGGCACAACTAATATAGGATGCTAAAGGAATGCATTAGAGAACATCTAGCAGCGATTAGGAATCAAGATGTAGTGAGAAGTGCACTTGCTAAGCACTCAGCCATGTTTAATTATATGCATGCATTCAGTTTCAACGTGATAGAATGTTTAAAGTTAAGCCCACAACTAGGGGATTTGAAACATGTGACAGAACAACGTGAATTAAAGTGGATATTGGAATTGCAAGCAGATAGACTCTCTGGCCTTAACAACAGGGCATCTATTAAACCACATTTAAAAGCTAGACCTTTGAAGTGAATTGTATTTTTTATTATTATTTTTTATTTTTCATTTATATGTTCATTTAATATGTGTATATATACATATATACATATAATTTTAGGATGTGGTTTGATTATTTTATATATATATATATATATATATATATATATATATATATATGGTTCCCGTTTAGAAACGCGAACTGAAACAAACTCGAAACGCAAAATCACGACACAGGAAGTGCGAAAGGCGGGAATCTCGAAAATGCAATATACCGAACAACACCAGAAAACACGTACGGTACAGAGAAATATCGAAAAAATCTCGAATAACCCCGAAACACTTTATTAAACAAATTCAAGTATCCCTCTTGTTCCAAATAAAAAATATATTCGATATCCGCAGCAAAACAACCATCGTGCAGGAAAACGAAATATAAACCCATCCTGACGTGAAACTTTAAACAGCACGTACACTCCTACTACCAATCAAGCTGAACAGTAGTAATCGCAACATCCCATAGTCCTCACACCTTTAGCAATCTCGCAATAGCCATAAGAAACTCCATCGTACTGTAGCTACCTCTATTCTTCACAACTTGCTGGAACTGTAAATGTCGCCTAACAACCTTCCGTTTCTTCGGTGACGGGGGCGCACCACAACTCAAACGTATCCTGAGCTCATCCACTCTGTCCTGTTCCCTAGCTAATATTCTCATCAGTACACACAGATCTGTTTGCCTATGCCCCAGCAGACTCTTTAACCTATGATGCCATGCTTCAACACTATTTTGTGTATGAGGCAAAAACAAGGCATTTAACTGCTCCACATTCCAAAACGTAATAGGGAACAGTGGTGGGAACTTTGAAAAACCAGTAGTTCGAGTACAAAATTTACGAGGTTTACCATTAACATACCATTCGGAAAAATATCGTAACAATTCACTGCCTTCAGTAGGGAAGTCTGCTTTAACCTCATTGAATGCTGTAAGCACATCGCTCTCTGGTAGGAACGCTAAGGCGATCAAACATTTAACATGCAACTGAAAATGGAAATCCGTGTTATACAAGTGAGCTAAACCCAACTGTTGAACTTTCTGCCATATATTTTGTGAGAAATGAAACAGACATCCCTTGGCTGTTACACCCTGTAGATTGGAAAGTATACTTCTCCTAGCTGCAATTTCAAAGTCGCTCAAAACATATTCCACAGACACTTCTAAACCATGTTCATCCATCAACCGTAACACTGAATTCCACATGTTATTGTACGCCTTCAATGACTTCTTATTCATAATACAATATAGTAATGGTACACTCTTATGTTACCCTCCGTACTGAATCATGCCATGTATACTGTATAACTGCCTGCACATTTTACCCTTGTAAAAATAAGTCCCATCAACAAGCCAAATCGTTGCAGTGCTTAGGTCAATTAAATTTTGCTTAGTAGTAAAGATGGCCACCGCTGTATCTGACATAACATCAACTACACATTTATTCAGAAATACTCCGGATTTCATAGGGAACTCTGTGACATTTATCTCTTGTAAATGCTGTATACGGGAGCTACTACAGTCCGACACTTTACGGCGAATCCTACGGACCTGTTGTGCTAGTTGTTTACGGGGAGGCAAACTAGGTGTAATAGCACTTGAAGTTGAAGCTAGTACATCATCGACAAGCAAGGAAGGGTTATCTCTAGAGTTGCTTGCCTTTACTTTTAAAGTATTGCACACTCTATACTGCTCAATAGCAACAGGGTCTCCGGGATGGAAATGAGCTACAGATTTTAATAGTTGCTCCCCGGTAGGCACACTTATTGACACGGCCCTACCTCTACACTTTTCTTTCCGTTTCCATTTGCAACACCAATAGCTCTTCTGTTCACATATCTTTTCCCTATGTAGTACATATCCATCTAACAACAGAACCGCACCTCCTTTCTGCGATGATACAGTGCTATAAACAGCACCAATAGACCCTGGAGCATTATAGCTTCGATCCTTGTACTGCATAGTAGCGGTAAGACCATATATACGGCATCCACTTGCAATTTCTCTACTTTAAGTTATGGTGTCAATTCGCGCTTCTCGTCTTTCGTGATTTTGCTGATTCGCGCTTGTACTCTCGGGATATTGCGTTTCGGTCATCTTGTAATTCGCGTTTCTAAACAGGAACCATATATATATATATATATATATATATATATATATATATATATATATATATATATATTTTTTATAACTAGAGATGTCAGTTGACTTTAAGAGCTTGATTACATCATTGGTTAATTGATGAATTCAATGTATATATATATATATATATATATATATATATATATATATATATATATATCTATGGGTGAAGTGAAGAGATTGTATATGGCCTGAGGAAGCATTGTTGATGTGAAAGCGCTAACCTGTTATTAAATTAAATTCTTCTGCTTTTAGCCACTTCATTTCTGCATTTTTATTTTATTTTACTAGTATATTGTTGTGCAGATAAGGTTCGCAGTGGCATCGTTGTTTGTTGGAATATTTATCTGTAGTATAATTTTATAAAGCTCTAATGAACACTGCCATTGCTACACATGGGGCACTTACTTGAAACAGCTGTCTTGGATGCTGAAACGATAACAGAGGGCAAGTCAAATAGTAACTCTGTACGGGAATGAATCATGCATTGGTTTACTGCTTGTAATTCCACCTCTGAGTGATATTGCTTTTATAATTTCATAGGAGTATACCAGGCTAACAACCAATGGAGCCTTTATAAGCCTAGCCAAGCATGCCAACTGTGTTCTTCAAATGTATATACCTTAAAGATTATTTTAAGGGGTGTATTCAAAAAGGTCTCGCAGAGAAGGATAATTGGTGCCAGAGCCATGGTCTAAAGCTAAATGCCAAAAAGTGTATAGTCATACCCTTTGGCAAAAACAATGTGCCCACAAATTACCACATAGGTGGTATCCCATTAAGTACAAAGAAAGTAATTAGGGATCTGGGGACCCAAGTTGATAGCAATCTCTCCTTTGACAACCACATTGCCAAAGTGGTTAGAAAGACCTTCTACATAGCTCACCTCAACATGAAAGGATTCACATCTAGATCAAGAGAGGTAATCGTGCCCCTTTATTCATCCCTCATCAGGCCCATCATAGAATACAATGCCCCCTTTGGGATGTACCTTACCCGACACCTGCAGCAATTAGAAAGACCCCAAAAGTACCTCACCAGGAGGATCAAGGGACTCAAACAGATGCCATATGCTGCTCGGTTAAAAAAACTCCAGCTCTACTCAGTTGCATACCGCCTACTTCGAGGCGATCTATGCCTGACATATAAAGCTATGTCCAACCCAGAATTAATGGACATGCTCCACCTCAGTAAATCTAAATCCCTTAGAGCCATGCGCTCGAGGGACTTGAACCTCAGCACAGAAATAAATAGAACATGCTGGAGGGACAGATTCATAACCCAGAGGCTCCCTTCATTCTGGAATAGAATTCCAGTTCATGTTAGGCAGAGCACCTCACTGACTCTCTTCAAGAAGAATCTTGATGAGTGGATGGGAGATCGTAGGTTTGTCCCGGGGATTACTTCCGTGTCACTATTAGACAGAGGCACAGTAAACTAAACTTTAAAAAGGGAACAGTATACTCAAATCAAGGGGTGGCGTAAGCCAAACACAATCGGGCTAGGCTTATAAATGCCCCAGGGAAGATAGCCTAGTATGAACCTATGAACCTATGTAAACTAGGGCAAGATTTACAGGCCACCTCTGTCCATGAAACTTATAAGATGGTACACCTGGGGTAAATTTCTGATTTCCCATCCACTGGTCCAGATTTCTCATGAAAAGGTTAAGGAAGAGCTCTGATTCACATGGATGGTAACCTGTTCCAGAAAAGGGGAACTCTGTGAGATATCTACCTGTCCCTGTAACATTACCTGTGTATGTAGCAAGCAAAGTTTAAATACCTAGATCAAGTATCTCTGATGCCGTTTGTTTTGCAGATATGCAAAAAGTCCATCAGAGTGCAAGCTAAGGATGCTTTGTATGCCAAGCAGAGATCACCTCTCAACACTCTGTAGAAGTATAGAGCTCAGACATTTTAGATGGTCTGCATAGGATATGCTGTTTGCACTTGTATTCTTTTTGTGAAGAACTTCTGTGGATGTTCTAGTTAATGCATGTGCCTGGTTAGGTAAATACCGAAGGGGGCATTGTGCTCAATGATGGGCCCGATGGTGGCTGAATACAGTGGAACAATGATTTCCTTGAACCCAGATGCCATGTCCTTTCTTGTAAGTTGAACAACATAGAATGACTTCCTTACTACCTTAGACATACGCTGATCGAAATGGAGGTTTCTATTTACAACCCCCCTGACTACTGGTTCTACTGTTAGAGGTGTGTTATTGATAGGGTTATTTCCAAGGATGGCTGACTTCCCAAAGGGTACTATTATTCATATCTTTGCATTGATTTTTAAGCAGTGACTTTGACACCAGTCATGTGTGTTAGTGTAACAGTGCTGCTCTGACTGTAAGTCTGTGAATCTATTGATTCATGCATTCAAAGATTGTTAGTAGGCTAATGACCCTTGGGGATGTTCTAAGCCTAGCCAAGTTTTCCTGAAAAAATAATGACATCCTGTATTCAAATTGGACATTGAGGGCCAGACATTTATAAGCTACCTCTGTCCATAAGGGACATGGGTGCCAGACCTGGTGTAAATTTCCTGTTCCCCACCCACTGGTCTAGGTTGTGCTTAAACTGGGTAATAGATGAACTCAGCTTCACATGGATGGGAAGCCTGTTCCATATGAGGGGCAGTCTCTGAGACACATATTGACTCTCCAGCATGTTCTGTTTAAGTCTCAGACAAAATTCAGCTCCCTAGACTTGGTATTTCTGGTACTCTTTGATTTACGAATATGTAAGATATTCATAAGTGTGGGGTTTGCGGATGCCTTGTAAGCCAGGCATATATTACCCCATATGTAAGATATTCATAAGTGTGGGGTTTGTGGGTACCTTGTAAGCCAGGCAAAGATCACCCCTCTTTGAAAAGAAAAATTAAAACAGAACTTAGGCGGAAAGGTCTATGTATTATTAAACTGAGGCAGGGGCAGTTATGTATTCAATGCAGACAGTTATAAATTCATATTTTGGTTTTGGAAATAAAGAATCCAAAAGATTAAGTGAAAAAAAGTAATGACCTTATACGAGAACTAAAGTACACAAAAATATATTAAAACTTCAGGCAGATAGAAACAAAATGCATATAGGAAAGGTTTAGTTCTGTTATTAAGTTTTTAAGTGTCTCTCTAGTAAACTGTAAATTAGAATGACAAGTTGTATCACCTCTTTCATTAGAGTCAATATTGGAGGACCAGGGTTCACATGTCAAAATAGGAATAGTGTAATGACAAGATTTCATTCAGGTTTGTTAAAGTATAACATTCAACAAGATGGCAAGGCAAATGAAATTCTAAACAAATTACAGTTCCCAAATTCCCAAATGAGTTCTTAAAACTCAGTTCCCTAGATTTAATAAAATCCATGCAGGCATAGTGTAAAGTCTACATGGAATGTTACCGTGTACATATACATGGTTCCGTCTCGGCAGGATGTCATGCATATTAATCATGGTGCGTTGCTGAAGGAGAACTGTGGAACACAATTATTGAATCAGTGTAGGGAGTGTGGTGCTGTGTCCGCAGATGAGTAACACACTGCCTGCACTGTCCAGTTGTATTATAGCAATGTAATTTAATGTTTTTTTTTATATATTAAAAACATGTTTGTGCGGAGTACATCAGTGCTAAGTGGTGCCAAGACACCTGCCAGACATCTAAAAATAGAAACTGGATATATTTAATTAGTTCTGTAAAGGCCAAGTTTAACCGTAGCTGAGCAGGTTTGCGAGGCATGCCACTGTTGTCAACACTACTTAACAGTAGCTCATTGGTATATGTAAAGGTATAGCAAAATTCCACATATCCATGTAGGTAAATGGGTAAAGTTACTGCCTCATGTGTAGTAGGTGCAGGGTTTGAATACATGGAAGAGCAAGTACAGGACAGTGTGAAAACTATGGTGTCAGTCAGTATAGACACTAGCCATAGCCAGAGAGCTGGCAAGGTCCCACACAGGCAGATTGACAGGGGTGCTCACAGGTGTCACATCACGGGTCACTCATTGCATGTTTTGGGCTGTCATGAGGGTACAGGCATGATCTGAATGCAACAACAGCCAGATGCTTAGGGTTATGGATGCAGCACAGTCTGACATCTGTGACTGCCTCAGTCGCATTGGTGACACCCTGGAATGTTTCACTGATATAATGGACAGATGGTGGGCTGAGACAGTGTCTGCCTTTGACTTCACACTGTCTGTGCTGGAACATTTGGTTGGAGTTAGGCGTTGGGCACCTGAACGTAGGCCAGCAACATCATCTGCTGGGAGGCCACGAGGCAGTGCACAATCACCCTCCTGTAGTGGCAGTACTTCCAGCGCTACAGAGGGAAGTGTGCTGTCCATACCACAATGTGGCAGGCCATGGGCATGGGTTCCTGAGAATCCTGTGGGGGGGACAGGCCCAGCAAACAGCAGTCACCATTAGGTACTAACCGCATCTGACATTGGGCATGATGCTGCCCGTGCTACTCCTGGTGAAGCCAGTTCCCATGTTCGTGGCCAGAGACGGAGACTCTACCATGTACAGCCGTCCACCATATAAACATATAGGGCTGTTACTGGGCTTGACTGTGTACACGCACACATTCCAACACTACTGTCACATCCAGGTCACCTACAGACACATATGGCACCTCTCCCTGGCCCATAACGAGCACCCCTTCCTGACTCACACACATGCTGTCAACTATTTGGCACAGCCTAGGCCTCTGGCAACTGTACACCATACCCTGTGCATGTGATAATACATGTGCTATATCCCTGCCATCCATGCCATCAGTGCAGGGACCTGCAGATATGTGCCTGATGCACAGGGTGAGTATATAACTTTACATGTGTTTGTGTAGTGAAGTAGTGTTGTGCCATGGCAGTTGTTGTGGGCCACAACAGGTACTGTGTGCTGGCATGTGTCAGGAATACACATCAAAGGTTGTGTATCTTTGTTGCCTGATGGTACACTGGCGGTAGTGTTACAGAATGAGGTGTGTCATGGACCTGTGTATGTTTTTTGCCCCAGGAGTCTGAGCAGTTCAGCTATGGACACATGGCAGCAATACAGTGGCACAGGATGGGAAGGAAGCACAGCAGAGATATAACATCAGCAAGGTATGCCAGTACACATGCATGGCTCCCTAGGTGCATATGTGTAGAACAGTATGTAAGGGACAATGGGGACAGTCAGTGTCATCATGCTTTCATACCCTGTGACACACTCTACTACCCTTGATACACGTCACCTGGGTATTCTGCACATACAACTCTAGATGGTGGCGGACATCAATTATGCTTCTGTAGAGGAGGGCAATTTAGGGCCAGTGGCTAGTCACAGGGCCATAAAATACATAACCAATGCACTGGGGTAGGCCACATCTCTAGTGCTATAAGGGGACATATTTACACACACACACACACACACACACACACACACACACACACACACACACACACACACACACACACACACACACACACACGTTAGATGCTATGAGATTAGAAACCCTACCTATCTAGTATTACACACTATAGCTCGTAATACTTATTGCATGCGCCACACTGTTTAACATTACACTATCAGCCAGTGCTCTTAAGGCGGATGACATCAGCAGACCTTGTAACATCGGTCAGTGTTGATGCTAGCAGCTAGTCAGTGGGCATAAAAATGCATAACCATTGCGCAGAGATAGACCATCTAGTATTACACACTATAGCTCGCAGTACGTATTGCATGTGGCACACTGTTTATCTGACATTACACTGTCAGACAGTGCTCTTAAGGTGGATGTCTTGTAACGGAGGCCAATGCTGAGGCCAGCAGCTAGCCAGTGGGCATAAAATGCATAACCATTGCACAGTGATAGACCATACAAGCTTATCTGAAGTGCTGCATTGGGATATATTTACACACACACACACACACACACACACACACACACACACACACACACACACACACACACACACAAGTTGGATGCTGTGAGAGTAGAACCTCTACCCATCTAGTATTATACATTATAGCTCACAGTACTTATCTTGTGCTCTGCTAACTTTATCTGTTATTAAATTGTCAGCCAGTGCTCTTTAGGTGGATGCCATCAGCAGTCCTTGTAGAGGAGGGAATTTAGAGACCAACAGCCAGTCAAAGAAAAATTAAAACAGAACTTAGGCGGAAAGGTCTATGTATTATTAAACTGAGGCAGGGGCAGTTATGTATTCAATGCAGACAGTTATAATTCATATTTTGGTTTTGAAAATAAAGAATCCAAAAGATTAAGTGGAAAAATGTAATGACCTTATACGAGAACTAAAGTACACAAAAAATATATTAAAACCTCAGACAGATAGAAACAAAATGCACATAGGAAAGGTTTAGTTCTGTTATTAAGTTTTTAAGTGTCTCTCTAGTAAACTGTAAATTAGAATTACAAGTTGTATCACCTCTTTTATTAGAGTCAATATTGGAGGACCAGGGTTCACATGTCAATAGTGTAATGACAAGATTTCATTCAGGTTTGTTAAAGTATAACATTCAACAAGATGGCAAGGCAAATGAAATTCTAAACAAATTACCGTTCCCAAATTCCCAAATGAGTTCTTAAAACTCAGTCCCATAGATTTTATAAAATCCATGCAGGCATAGTGTAAAGTCTACATGGAATGTTACCATGTACATATACATGGTTCCGTCTCTGCAGCATGTCATGCATATTAATCATGGTGCATTGCTGAAGGAGAGCCGTGGAGCACAGTTATTGAATCAGTGTAGGGAATGTGGTGCTGTGTCCACATATGTGTAACACACTCCGTGCACTGTCCAGTTGTATTATAGCAATGTTATTTAATGTTTTTTTATATATTAAAACATATTTGTGCGGAGTACATCAGTGTTAAGTGGTGCCAAGACACCTGCCAGACATCTAAAAATAGAAACTGGATATATTTAATTAGTTCTGTAAAGGCCAAATTTAACCGTAGCTGTGCAGGTTTGCAAGGCATGCCACTGTTGTCAACACTACTTAACAGTAGCTCATTGGTATATGTAAAGATATAGTAAAATTCCACATATCCATGTAGGTAAATGGGTAAAGTTACTGCCTCATGTGTAGTAGGTGCAGGGTTTGAATACATGAAAGAGCAAGTTAGCATTTTTGTGCAAAATAGAAATTATGCAAATTATTTTTAAATACTGGCCTGCTGCATTCAGCTAAACTCTGCTAAGACCTGTTTAGATGTGCTAAGCACTGCATAAACAAAATAACAGCGGCTAATATTTATGCACTGCTTGGCATTGCTTGGCTGGTTTCCGCACTGGTGAGAAATCCAAGCATTAAGTGTATTCCAGTTTTCACACTGCTTAGCTCAGCCGCGCTGGTTTTCACAGTGCTAAGTGACTTGCTGCATTTTTAAATATTGCCCAATGGCAGTGTAAGGTTGGGAAAACAGGCTATGTTAAGCCCAATAGGTGAGAATACAGCATAATCCTTTTGAGGTTTGTTTCTGAAGGATACAATGGCAGGCACTGGAGAGGGTTCACACTTTCAGGTGCAGTGGTGGGGCATGCAGGAGTCCAGGGTCATGGTTGGACTCCTTGTCAAAAACCATGAGGGCCGGCTGATGCAGGGAGGTTACCAAGGCTCAGAGTGCAAGGTGAAGGCCTGGGACTGGCTGGCAAGGGACCTCACGAGTGAAACTGTTATCCCCCACACAGGTGAGGAGTGTCGACACCACCATGACTACCTGACAAGATGGAAGGGGGCTCTCTTGAAAACCTGGGTCCAAGAATTCTGGGCTGGGAATGTCCCACATGTATGTAAGTACCATTACCTGTTTTTGACCAATATCTAATCTTGAATGTCTGCTAAACTGGTATACATAATGGTATGCATTTCTCCCGACAGCTGCAAAGGAGAGGGCTCACAACATCGAGGTGCATGCTGGGTGCTTGGCCAGGTTGCACCATGAGTGTGGTGAGTACAGATGTAGTTTGCTATCTACAGTCAAATAAGCAAGAAAGAGTAAAGCATTAACTGTAATTAGGTATATGCAGTAAAGATTGTATTGCAATGAATGTAGACTTGCACCTGTACTGCAAGAAGTGCATACTGCCAACTGTTGTGCAATAAAAACATGAAATTATACAAGTAACTGATTGACGGTATCTCTAATAAAGACTGTTGTGCAATGACTGTGGAAGTAGGGCTGTTTTGCAAGAAATCAATTATTACAAATGTTCTGTAGTAAAAACATGAAATAATATCAGTACCTGCATGAAGGTATATCTAATAAAGGCTGTTGTGCAATAAGTGTAGGTTCACAGTTGTTTTGTAAGAAATGACTTATGACAACTGGTCTGCAATGACACATGGACCAATAGCAATAACACCAAGGTATATTGTACATCAGGATTGTCTAGTTTTCACCATTGCATGTCAGCTACAAGCATTCAGGTTGTGAGATACTGTACTGCAGTCAGGTATAACAGTGTACTAGTTGTAGACTGCAAATAATAACCCATAATTGGATATTATTTGTTGACTTCACAGATATTTCAACACACTAACAATGTATTGTGTACACCTGCATTCTTCTCTGTCATGCTTGAATGTCATGCATGTGTGTTCAATTGTCACTGCAGTCAGGTATAAAACTGTACCACTATTAGCAGGTCATATTTTGGTGCCAGGTGAGCACTAGCCAAATATCACTCAGTCAATAATCAGTAGTGACTCAGTAGCTCAGTTTGCTAAATGCTGTGTGTAAAGTACATTTTTGCCACACACAGCCCAGGGTTATATTCTCTCCTCGGGAACTACAGATACATGGGTGAGGTATCCCATATTATGAATACATTATTGTGTGTTTAGATGTCACAGACTGTTACAATCATTAGCAGGAATGTGAAAATACAGCATAAAATACAGGAAATAAGTAAATAATAAAACAAAATAAAATGTGTAAACTATGGTATGGCCACATGCCTGGAGTGTGTGTATTAAAGGTTATTGCAGTCAGTTAATACATTTGATGCAGATTTCTTCTCCAGTCACTCCTACTGGGTTCAGTCCCCATGCCTGCCAAGCAAGGCATGATAATTGTTTACTGTCTGCACTGTACACATACATGTCTGTTAAGTGTCCACTGTCACGGAATGTAATTACTGTTATGTAATCACTCTGTCACAGATGTATCATCGGCATGATTATGTAAATAGCAAAGTAACAGTAAATCAGCCCATAGTACACCTTGGTAGTTATACAGGTACACCTGATGTGCAAGTGTTCTGTGTGTACTTGTGTACCTGCAGTTGTTACTGCTTGGCCCATACTGTCCCATTCAGATAGCTTGAGAGGTATGTATGTGCTACAGCCACTATAGGGCACTTTCACACATAAATAAAGGACAGACCTGTAGAGTAGATAGCAGTACTGTTGTCAACTATATAGCCTATAATGGTATTAATGGACTGTATTTCTCTATCTCTCCACACCTTATCTTGAAATATTTATTATTGTTATTCGTTGATTGGTTATAGTTTACTATTAACATATGTTGTTCCATAAACTTTATTTTGGGTCATGTGTTTTATTACTGTTATGTATTACAATGGTTGCATATTAACACATCTTGTTAAATTACCTATTCCGTTGGCCTTATGCCATAACTGTTACTGGCATGATGTTAATATACTGACTGTTCTATTATTTATTGTTGTGTTTCATATAATATGCATTCAAATGTAATGGGGTTATTTCCAATATTCTGGCATGCTGTTATTACTATCAATGGTTTTGTTCATAGCTAACCTATATGTATTGCTTTACCTCCAGAACCGCAGCACATCAGGGTAGGCCAGTTCCTGCTGATCCGCCTACCCTACCTCAGCCAGCCATGGCACCAGGTCCCAGTGCATCCCAGACCCAAGCTGGTGGTGCCCCCTCTGCTGGCCCAGCACCACCTTTGGGTGGAACCGCCTCAGGGGATGGGGCCTGTCCCCCTGGGAGTGGTGGCGGAGGGGAAGGAGTCACCTAGGATTGACTACTGGCCATGGTGCACAGGATTATTCATAGGAGTTATGAACATCTCCTGCACTGGACTGAGGGCAGACTGGACAACCTGATGGGGGCTGGCTGGCCCTGACACCCAGCCTCCAGTGCAGCCACCTTGGGGCAGTGAAGGAGCAGTGTCGACTACCCATGGGAGTGGACCTCAGTCATGCTCCTGCCATCTGGAGGCACATGCACTTTGGATTCCACAACACCCTTCCCATCCAAGGTGCTTACCCCCCTCATGTGCTACACGCCACCCCTGTCTGCTGTCTTGTCTGTCTTTTCTGTCTGCAAGTGCATCCTCTCATACCCAACTTACCTCCCCACATGTACCTCTACCCCTTCCCCAACACTGCAGTCTCTCCTTATAAACAAAAAAAAAAAAAAAGATACCTGTCCCACAAAAAAAATATCGCCGCATGCATAGCTCTTCATTTTGCACATGGTCCATTGGACACAACTAATTTAGTTCAATTGGCTTGAGAATACATTTATGTTGTCCTCACCCCTCTTTCTGGGATTTGAGATTCCAAATGAATCCACAAAATCTGTGAAACTGCACAGCTGTTGCTGTACAAGAAATAGAAATCTATGGTTATTCCCTACACCTGTCCTGCACATCCCTACCTACTTTTCACTATGTTTTTCCCCTTGTTTACCCCATTTCATGACTGTTGTATCACCTCCTTTTTCTTTTTAACTTTTTCGCGTGGGTTTGCACTGAGCTAAGTGAAGCGCTGCAACATGCTGCACTGTGCAAATCCACTTGCATGAGCTTTAATGTGCCTTAATGATCCTATATGTTTCTCACAGTGTTAGACACATACAAAATAATCACCCCTACTACATTTCAAACCTGGGCCTCTGTCAACTACAGCCTACTGCACTAACCCACTAGGCCACACAGATCTTAATTAAAACACGTGTTCCCAGCAACACATACTGATTGCCACAGACAGACTGAAATCAAACCTAATGTGCAAAATGTGAGTGTACCTGGGACTCTGATGTAGAAATACACCAGTAGGCAGCCAAATAAATAATAATGCAGTATGTGAGGCCTGGAATAGCAGGTAAATGTTCCCTTTTACCTGCAACATCTTAAAACACACCTGCTAAGGCATCAATGGCACAGTACATATGTTCAAATGGGACCCTGCTACAGAACAACTGCCTTTGAAAACCATGCACATACTGATGGATGCAGACATGTGTCACAGCCTGTATATCAGCACATATTTCTGGCAAATACACTTGTTCCAGCACTGACTCAATAGCTCAGTCTGTTAAATGCCTTGTATATATGACATTTTGACACACACAGTCCTGGGTTCAAATCCAGTGTGTTGCACTTCAATTACATTGTTGTGAACACAGCAAGTAATGACAGAGTCATGCGATTTTAATCTCCATAGGTTACTTCTACTGAATTATCTGCTACCCAGTTTTGCAAGTCACAGGCCTGCAGGTAGGGACACACTGCACATATTCGTATAGCCTAACTATATGTCACCTAATACTGTGCTATTGGCACTGTTGCATAACAGATGTAGCTTAAGCACAAGTCTTGATTGGACTGTAACAGGTACCCTTACCCTGGCTCTGCTGTAATGACAGGGCTGCCACAGCTGCCACAGTTTACACATACAGCTTGCTGGCCTCCAAAGTGTTCAGACTCCCCCCTATGTTTTCTAGGCTGCAGCAGCAGCTGCTGCCTGGGCCATACATGGCTGTATGTTAAGGTAGCTGCTACAGACCAACCATACCTCCCAACCCCCTGTAACAAGGGACCCTGACACAACCATACATAAGGGGGGGGGGCAGAGATAGATACATGTTTCACAGTTTGTCCCTACAAAGATAGTAAATTGATAGAAAAACAGCTACTGTATTAGCATGCATGTTTCAATGGGTATGAAGCCTGACACTCACATGTCTCTTCCCTTTCTGACGTCAGCCCACAATGTTTGCCAGTGAACTGATTCAGTGACCAAACATATGAGGCAAAACTGTAGAAGTACTTCATACATCTCTACAGTGGACAGTATTTGTACTTACCCTCTGTGATGCTGTAGTTCCAACACCCCAGTAATGTCCATCTCAAAAACTAGGAATGGGACCAAGGCCTACATGAAGGCCTTATATATTGCACTGTAGTGCCATGTCATTGGCTAATGATAGTGCAATTCAGCTATTTTGGATGCAATTAGCAATTCTGAACCATAGATTGGTGCAGAGGCAATTAACTGTTAATGAGCATTACCTACAAAAGGCAAGCAACTGCTAATGGGGAACAGGTCTGTATGTGATTTTACTCATACAGATAGCATATGTGCAAAGCATTTACAGAGGAATGCTTCAAAAAAGGAATACATCACTCTTCCAGGTATGTACTATATTTCCCATAAAGCACGATGCAGATGGAAGGATGGAGGTATGGGGAATAGGGATTAAAAAGTAGACTTGTATTAGATCTATGATAATGACATGTCAGTAATACTCTGCTGTCCAACACCTACAGGCATGCCTGTCAACTGTCCCTGCTTTGAATCACATCTCTGCTCTGTCCTTGTCCATCCCTCCTACAACGGTCGGCAGTTGTAGTAATGATAGTGGATTACACACACAGTAAGACATAGTGACACTAAGGGTGTACACTCCTGTAACATCAAACAATGTGCTGTAATTCACCTCTTCTCAGTCTGTCAGTGTCTCACATAAATAGTACTAACATTATAAAAGTGTCCGCGAATGTCCCCGATGTGCTCTTGCTAAGTCCCTGACTCATGGACATTCATCCCACTCTGGTTGAGAGCTATGCCTCACACACCTCTCAACTTTCTGCAGTAAGAAATCAGGACAAAGCCATATTTAATGGGGGTACAAAGGCCCAAACTCAGTGACAGACTATACATACCAGCCATACAAAGTAAGAATGTGAATAGACTAACAGATATTACTATAGAATAAGTGTTGTCTGAGGGGTCTGATGGGTGACAGTTAGATTTTGTGTCAGTTTTCAGACAGCAACCATCAGTAAGTGGACAACCATTTGTCAGACATCACAAGTTTGTGCAAGAGGACCACATCTATGAGGCAAACATGGTGACATTCTGCATACATCTGCATAGTTGAGAGGTATGATGCATACAGGGAACATATACTACAGCAAATTTGCATTGCTGTCTGTCATTGTGGCACGCTAGTTTTGCTGGACTGTCCCCATGTAGTTACTGGACTAGCACACTGCTATTTGTCCGACAGTGGCCATATGACATATTAGTGAGGACTTGCCTGAAGGAGATACACCACAGTACACTGCAGTGATGGGCATAGAGATATACAGCAGAATCCATTACAGCACACAGTAACATTACCCAGTATTGCTACTATCTTGGTGATAGCCACACATGTAGTGTAGTGCCAATTGTGGGGTATGACGTGTGAGGGAGCAGTGGCTAGTGTAGGCCATTATGGCTGTGTAGGGTCTGTACATAGTGGACATCCATGTATCTGGTCCTGTAATGTGTTCCTCTGTTGTTGTCTTGCAGGAACGATGTACCAACAGAGACATCCTCTATTTTCATCTGCAGAAAATGGCGCTATACTGGATGCCCTCAGATTCAACCGTCACATCCTGCTTTCAAGGGGTCATCATAATCATGAGCAATGGGCAGCATTGTGGGCCAACCTTGTGAGGGCTGTTAATCATATTGGCCAACAGGACAGGACCTACGGGCAGGTCCGACATCATGCCACAGATATGGTCAATGTCAAAGAGCAGCTGCTGTTGCCAGGGATCATGCTGCCACTGGTGGAAGGCTTGCAACAGAGCAACCACTCTCAGCTATAGAGGAATTCCTGGTGAACATAAGATCAACCAACAGCTCCCAGCCAACCATCACACCATACATCCTGGAGGTTGGTACCACAGCATACACATCAGAGGAGCATCCAAGTTAGCTTACTGTGTTCACCAGTGTAATACATTAGCAGTCATTGTGGCAAGCTCTACAGACCAGTACATGGGTGTCAGGTCTATCTGCATGGGCATTTAGCTTTTACCCACAGTTGTGCACACATACTCAGATTGTCAGCAATATAGCCAGTATCACATTAGCTACTGTATATGTGAATATACACACATATTACCTTGTAACACTGCAAGATTTGGTGTTGCTGACAATGCCTCCACCTCACCTTTTCATGGTTCCGTCAGGTGTGGCCAGAGTTTGTGGTAATGTACCTGGTAAGTGTGATACTGTTGTTTTATAGATCATGTATACTCTATGAATGTTAAGGGCTGCCATTTTGCCTTATGCACAACTGTTGTGCTTAGCCAGAGTAGAATAGTTGTATGTTCCATTCCGTAGCAGTTAACTACAGTGCATAGCCTAGGGAATGAGAGGTGTGTATTTGTACAAACATTAACATGTTTCTACTTATAGTAATGAGCAACTATGCAGCCTGCTATACATGAAGCAATTACTCCAAGATGCCCATTCGAATACAGTAGGGAGAAGGTACATACCTGAGGCAGTGCTACTACAACTGGCATATCATTGTCAAGATAGATGTACTGCATTTTATGTGTAATTCTATCACATACACTGTAATATTGCATACCTCACATGTGTATTATACTGGCAATGTTACCAGGATGTAGGTGACATGCATGTTAAACAGGGCCTGGGTTATCTGTGTATGTTGTTATGAGTTTGTGTGTTGTGCATGGGATCAGAGATGAGAAGATGTGGGGCATGTAATGCAATTGTGAATCCTTATCTGTGTGAGTCTGTGTGGATTACCATACATAATAGTGCAGGTGATAATGTACTGCTTTTATCTTGCTTCTCACAGGTTAACAGGGGGGTTGGAGTCTGTCCGCCTCACAACCTGAAGTTGTGTTTCCTCTGACTCTGATGATGATGATGGTGGCCATAGTGAAGCACAGGTGGGGTTGTCAGTGACTGAATCTGTCCCAGAGGCTGACATCCCTCTTCTGCCCCAATTGTTCTCACACACAGTCAGTATGCCCGCACATACCCAGTCACTAGAGGCCACAGATATTCGACTGTCAGAGGGTGGCAACCTAGTACAGGACAGTGTAAAAACTATGGTGCCAGTCAGTCATAGCCAGAGAGCTGGCAAGGTCCCACACAGGCAGATTGACAGGGATGCTCACAGGTGTCACATCACGGGTCACTCATTGCATGTTTTGGGCTGTCATGGGGGCACAGGCACGATCTGAATGCAACACCAGCCAGATGCTTAGGGTTATGGATGCAGCACAGTCTGACATCTGTGACTGCCTCAGTCGCATTGGTGACACCCTGGAATGTTTCACAGATATAATGGACAGATGGTGGGCTGAGACAGTGTCTGCCTTTGAGTTCACATTGTCTGTGCTGGAACATTTGGTTGGAGTTAGGCGTTGGACACCTGAATGTAGGCCAGCAACATCATCTGCTGGGAGGCCATGTGGCAGTGCACAATCACCCTCTCGTAGTGGCAGTACTTCCAGCACTACAGAGGGAAGTGTGTTGTCCATACCACAATGTGGCAGGCCATGGGCATGGGTTCCTGGGAATCCTGTGGGGGACACAGGCCCAGCAGACAGCAGTCACCATCCGGTACTAACCGCATCTGACCTTGGGCATGATGCTGCCTGTGCTACTCCTGGTGAAGCCAGTTCTCATGTTCATGGCCAGAGACAGTGACTCTACCATGTACAGCTGTCCACCATATAAACATATAGGGCTATCACTGGGCTTGAATGTGTACACACATTCCAACACTACTGTCACATGCAGGTCACCTACAGACACATATGGCACCTCTCCCTGGCCCATAACCAGCACCCCTTCCTGACTCACACACATGCTGTCAACTATTTGGCACAGCCTAGGCCTCTGGCAACCGTACACCATACCCTGTGCATGTGATAATACCTGTGCTATATCCCTGCCATCCATGCCATCAATGCAGGGACCTGCATATATGTGTCTGATGCACAGGGTGACTATATAACTTTACATGTGTTTGTGTAGTAAAGTAGTGTTATGCCATGGCAGTTGTTGTGGGCCACAACAGGTACTGTGTGCTGGCATGTGTCAGGAATACACATCAAAGGTTGTGTATCTTTGTTGCTTGATGGTACACTGGTGGTAGTGTTACAGAATGAGGTGTGTCATGGACCTGTGTATGTTTTTTGCCCCAGGAGTCTGAACAGTACAGCTATGGACACATGGCAGCAATACAGTGGCACAGGATGAGAAGGAAGCACAGCAGAGATATAACATCAGCAAGGTATGCCAGTACACATGCATGGCTCCCTAGGTGCATATGTGTAGAACAGTATGTCAGGTACAATGGGGACAGTCAGTGTCATCATGCTTTCATACCCTGTGACACACTCTACTACCCTTGATACACGTCACTTGGCTATTCTGCACATACAACTCTAGATGGTGGTGGACATCAATTATGCTTCTGTAGAGGAGGGCAATTTAGGGCCAGTGGCTAGTCACAGGGCCATAAAATACATAACCAATGCACAGGGGTAGGCCACATCTCTAGTGCTATAAGGGGACATATTTACACACACACACACACACACACACTGTTGGAGTTGGATGATATGAGATTAGAAACCCTACCTATCTAGTAGTACACACTATAGCTCATACTGCTTATTGCATGCACCACACTGTTTAACATTATACTATCAGTCAGTGCTCTTAAGGTGGATGACATCAGCAGGCCTTGTAACATCGATCAGTGTTGATGCCAGCAGCTAGTCAGTGGGCATAAAAATGCATAACCATTGCACAGAGATAGACCATCTAGTATTACACACTATAGCTCGCAGTACTTATTGCATGTGCCACACTGTTTATCTGACATTACACTGTCAGCCAGTGCTCTTAAGGTGGATGCCTTGTAACGGAGGCCAATGTTGAGGCCAGCAGCTAGCCAGTGGGCATAAAATGCATAACCATTGCACAGTGATAGACCATACAAGCTTATCTGAAGTGCTGCATTGGGATATATTTACACACACACACACACACACACACACACACACACACACACACACACACACACACACACACGTTGGATGCTGTGAGAGTAGAACCTCTACCCATCTAGTATTATACATTATAGCTCACAGTACTTATCTTGTGCTCTGCTAAGTTTATCTGTTATTAAATTGTCAGCCAGTGCTCTTAAGGTGGATGTCATCAGCAGGCCTCGTAGAAGAGGGAATTTAGAGACCAACAGCCAGTCACAGGGCCATAAAATGCATGCCATTGCACAGAGACAGCCCATTTGGGTATGTCTATAGTTCTGTGAGGGGATATATTGATATACATATGCACACAGAGTAGGAGGATGTGAGATTAGAACTCTTACCTATGTGGTATTACACACTACAGCTCACAGTTCCTATCACATGCATTACAGGTTATGTCTGTTGTATATTTTGATGCAGGCACAGTACTTATGTAGTACACAAAGTGGCCTTGTGTTAGACCGCATGTGTGGCCTGCAAAGTGATACTGCTTGGTACTGTTATTGTATCTAGAGTCCTAGGGGTGGGATACCTGATAATGTCCCTGCTATGTGTGTACACTTACCAGTCTTGCCATATGTGGCTGTTTGCAGTTTACTAGGCAGACATGTGCCCAGGGACAATATGGCCTGTCCAAGGCATGCATTGCACCCATTGTACATTATACCACCTGCATACCTATGTCTGTCTTGCAGAGTGACAGCCCACAGGCACAGGGGTCTGTGGGTGAGTGGATTATGTACTGTTGCAGCTTTGCTCTGGTACCATCAGATGGCAGTTGCTATACGTATGTGGAGATAACCCGAGCAGTAAGTGGTATGTGAGAACATTCGTACATCACTGCCCTTATCTATCTCAATCTGTATAACAGGGTTGTCTGCTTAAATATAGTTGTGTGTGTCAGAAATGTAAATGTATTCTGTAGATGTATGTGGGGAGTCTATGTATCATTGTACATTATATATCTATATATACATCTTGTTATTTTATACATATATATATATATATATATATATATATATGTATATATATATATATATATATATATATATAGATATATATAGATATATAGATATAGATATATATATGCCACATACTGATAGAGGCACTATTTAAGCGTGGGGGATAGGGAAAGACAGATATGTATAAGTAGCTGTATGTATGTACAGACATATTTCCACATAGCAGGCCTTTGGGCGGTAGAGGCAACAGACTTGGGCTAAAGTTAGCTAAGTGTAGAAGCATGCCCAGTGTGATTGTCATTACGTACAAGGCGACTCCAGGCCATAAGTACCTGTACCCCAGTCAGGGATTATTGTGTGCTGCAGGCCATTGGCTGCTGCACCTTTTACCACAGTACTGCAGTTGCCTGATATTGTCCAAAGCATTCCCCAGCTGTTTGCTGACCTTAATATGTGACTCAAACTTCAGAGCTGCACTGAGCATCACAGACTGTCCAGACTTTTGCCTCATATGTTTGGCCCATTTCACATGACATTGTGGTTTTCTGGCACATTATGGCAAATCAGTGAAGATTGAAATAAATAAATAATGACAAACATTTGAGTTTCAGACTCCATGCACATAAGGAGAGTCATGATAATGCAGGACTTGTTATTCTATTGACATTCATCCTTTGTAGGAGCAAATATTTAAAACCTGTCCCGATTTGTGGCCATTGGTCCCACTTGTATTCACTTTATTTGACCAGATTTCTTGCTTTAAGAGGTTGAGAGGTATGATGTCACTGGGGTACATGGTGAAACACCACACACAGGGTGACAGTCTGCATACCTCTCCCTGTACATGTTTTTGCAGAATGTCCAGAATTTTGCCCCATATGCCTGCTGTGTTCCTCATACACTTGTGGTTTCCCAGTGATACACTATACTATACAGCAGTCACTGACTTGTAGCTATTGATACATTTAAGTGATGGCCTTTACATCCTGCAGCTAATCTGACTTGTTGCAGGCTGCTGTTATACTAGCCACCTAGGTTACTCAGAGTGTGTATAATGTCTGTCTGTAGGTACAGCCCGTTGTGCCCCCATTCACTCTGGCTTTGTCCAGCTTTCTTACAGTAACAGATTGAGGGGTTATGGCAGTTTGTGGGACTACCACCATATGAGTACCTCACATGCAAAAGATTCAAACCATCAGCACCATCACACATGTGACTGTCCTAACCCACTGAGACACACCAGCCACCAGACAGAGAGGTTTCCTTCCTCATACTATCAACAAGATTGAGGAATTTGTCTGGTTTGCTGGTATATCATTGCAGACTTACTGTTACAGCAGTTGTATAGGAACACTGATGTGTTTGGGGTGGGGAATGACCAGCCTATGCTCTGCTGGCATAGACAGTCGTGCAACTGTCCTGTGACCCCACTGTTTGGCATCTCCCTGGAATACTGTCATGGAGTTTCCAGCCATGTGGCCTAGTGGCTATTATGGGGCACATACTAGTGAACAGAGTACCTGTTGTCTCAAGTGGCTGTTAGATATGTGTAAGTAGCCCAGTAGCCCACTACAGATCTCTGCAACTAGCCTAGTAGCACACTGTATATAGCCCACTATATTCCCTTGCATACATGCAGCAGGTCCATACATATGCTACCATATTGTAGTATCTCTTACAAGTGGTGTACAGGAGAGTGACTTACCTTGCAAATGCAGCAGTTGACAGACCTGTAGTTGGGGGCTGACTCTGTCTGATGCATGCAGTCCACAGCCAATACGTGGTGAGGTACAGGTTGCATGGGCTGGTTGACATCATTTTTAGTAATATGTATGCGAGTTAGCATAAGGTAACAGTTCTTAGGGCCCTAGGTTGTCAGTGCATGTGCTATGCATTGTCTCTTGGTCAAGACCAGGGCATACTGGGCACACCTACATCTGCCTACAGGGACAGCCTCAGGGGATTCCTCCTCCAAGTCCCCTGTGAGTGCACCTGTGGTGACCTAGGCACTGGTGGGGGCTATGTATCCCTTCCCTTTGCTGATCCTGCTGCAGCTGTTTCAACAGGATCATTTTATTTATTTTACATTTGTTGACCGGGCTAGTCTGGCTGGATAACAAGTCCATTTTCAGCAGAGGCCCGAGGAGAAAAGCTCCACTATCTACTAATACATTACATAAAACTAGATCACTAAGAAATACAGCTTATAAGGAATATAACACTGCAAGAGAGATATTCAACAGTAATAAAACAATTTTCCTGAAAAAAAGAAATGTACTGTTCTTTAATTCCAACAAATTTTGCAGAAAAATATATAATACTTAAAGTTCTAATAGTAGTAGAATCATATTGTGTAGCATGGCACATACTGTGAACATCTGTGCACATGTGGCTGGAGAGTACTGCAAGGCTCCATCAGATATACTGAGGCACTGGAACTGTGACTTCAACAGCCCAAACACACACTCTATGATGTTCCTGGTTTGTGCATGTGCCTCATTATGGCATTCTTCTGTGTGTGTGTGTGTGTGTGTGTGTGTGTGTGTGTGTGTGTGTGTGTGTGTGTGTGTGTGTGTGTGTGTGTGTGTGTTTGCATTTCTGATGGATGTCATTATCCACAGTTCCAGTGTATAGCCAGCATCCTCAAGTAAATGGCCGTGTGGGATGTCCCCAGTAGCAAACGTTTGGTACAGCTGTGATACGTGCCAGATATGGGAGTTGTGATAACTGCCAGGGCTGCCAGCACACACATTCATGATAATGCCCTGGACATTGCACATGGTTTGGCAGTTGGAGTCATACCCCTTGCAGTTGATGTAAATTCTACCTTCTTCACTGGATGGTGCCTTGATGTGTACATGAGTGCAATCTATGACACCCAGTACCACAAGGTAGTGTGCTACATGGTAGAACAGTCGCATACTGCTGGCCCTCTCCTTACGGGTGTGGGGAAAATAAATGTGTTCACTAGCATGTGGAAGCATGGCATCCAGGAACTGGCAGAGTACCCTGGAAGTAGTACCTGTGAGACCCCCATCATTTTCCCATTTGGTCTTTGGAAAGTACCTGTAGTTAGTATCCTAAGGGCTACACATACATTTGTTTCCACTGGGATGAGTTCCCCTCTGTTGGCTCTTGAGGTCGGCAGAGCTCACTGAGGTGTTGTAGTATGTCCCTGTCCACCCTGTAGCTCGCTACAATCTCAAGCTCATGTAGCTCCTGGAGGGTTACCCTGGGCCTGAACACTCTTCTCCTTCTCAGTCTAGGCCTATATTCAGCATCAGCAGCAGCTGCATTGTCCTCAGCATCTAGCACATACATATGTAGCATACCTACAGCAGCCCCTAGCATTTTCTAGGTTAAAATTCCCAAGTCTGTACTCCAGTGGTGCAGAGTATGGGGAAAATCAGATTGTAGGGTGTATGCATACTTTATAGTGCTCTGCTGTAGGTGTAGCCTGTTTGATTGGCTAGCTATGATGCATTCCACCTGCCAAGTACATCATTAAGAGGTTTAGTGGCCCTATTGTAATTGAAACAGGGCTCATCAGTAATTAATATATCATTGGCTTTCTCTGCCAATTTTTTTTGACAGCCTTCTTTGCTGAGCACTGCAGTGTGCCGTGCAAACCCTCGTAGCACAAATAAACAAGGCTTACCAGTGAGCAGACACACTCCCATGGAAGGTCACACTCAGCATGGCTGCACTCCACACAGACATGCTGAAACTCACTGAAACACATACCCCTAAGGTAAACAAAGCTTAGCAGTCACTGCACACATAGCCCCTGCTGAGCAGAGCGGCGCAGTGCAAACAGGTGCCGCTAAGCTCCATTGAGCGTAACAGTTTGAGGACACACCTCTTTTGATATCAGCTACTTCTTCTGTGGACACCAACACAGTTCTGTCCCAACATGGATGGGATCTGCGGACACAGATACCCATTTGTGCTATTCAGTAACCCCAGCTCATTTGCATACAGATCCGTGCACAGTACTTGGTAACTACATGGTTTCAGGCACTGCCTCGTTAGCAACCACAACAGTCCTACATTCCATACTCCACACAGGGATCTGTAATGCATTACTGTTACATACTCAGAAATGCTGTTTTTTTACAATATTTTTATATATATTTTTTTCATAACAGCACGTTTGCGCACTGCAGAGCGCCATGCAAACATACCCAGGGTATTAAAAATAAATTATTTTCCATTATTTTCCATACAGTTTTGGACATACAGTGTTTGCACATATCTGCGTCTTCTATACTATTTCTGCCACTGTAACTACACCTTTGCAGCCCCTGGTGTCATTTTTACATCCTGTACATGGAATTTTTCCATGTACATTACGGACACCAACACAGGGTCTGCACAACTGCCTATCTGCTTTCTGGAGCACTTTAGCTGCCTCATTTGCATGCATTTCCTCTGCTTATGAGGTGATTTGCATGCCTCAGACACTTATGTATTCGCACGCTCATACACGCCCCTCAACTCCATTTCCCAGATCGCACATTTGCTTACTTCTAGGTAAGCACCATGCCACTATGCCTCCATGGCAAATAAGTCCATGTAGGCTTTAGTAAATTCCCCCGAATGTCCTTCACTCATAAACAGAGATCACTGCAGCTACTGAATCTCTTATGTCATGGAAGGCAGTATTGCTGGATGGGTTGACTTGACCACTGAGCTCTGTAAGATCTTTGATACAATACTAGCCCTACAATTAGAGAAGGACTATCATGAGGCTAGCAGGCAATGAATACTTCCTTACTTTTAAACAATGATGCTTTCTCCAAAACAAGGCAATGATCCTACAGATTCTGCCACCTACAGACCTAGATCCCTGCTTCCACTAGAGACCAAGATCTATATGAAAGCCATGGCAAGGCATATACAGAATGTATTGCCTTAAACTGATCCACCTATGGGAAAGAACCATTGTGAAATGTCAGAAAGGAGTGCCACGTAAAATGACTCCGGTCATCTTGTCACAGTGACACTTCAAGCAACTCTCCTTATTGACCTTCATGGTGTTTTCACCTGACTGAACTGGGAATATTTATGGGAAGTGAAAGGAAGAAACATATTAAAGGACCTTTTTTGTATAAGTCCACTCACCCACATAAGTACTAATGGGTTCATCTCACCTTATTTTCATCTATCCCAAGACATGAGGCAAGGAAACCCAACCTCCTCCTTACTGTTAACACACCCTGCAAACCACCTGGGAGCCTCTTTAATACAGCAAACGTCCTCAGTAGGACAGAGGGAATGGTAGGACCATCTGCCTGTCTGTCTGTCTGTCTGCCTATCTAGCTATCAAATGGTAGGACTAACTATTTATCTATCTAGTCTGTTTGAAGATGATTGTATAATCTAGATATCCAACCCACAAAATAAATTTAACCTCTATGAAAGCAGTTGTATCCCACTTTGCTTCCTTCTATGTCCTTAGAGTCAGTAAGGAAAAATCCCAACTAATGACCCTGAGGGATGCCTGTCAGCAATGACCACCCCACCCTTCTGGACCTTTCAGGTACAATAAACTAACTCTGACATATCTAGAAATTGACTTGAATCAGAATCATAACTAATCCAAACCTCTTTTAACTAGTACATCACAAGAAGAAACAAAATTGCATGTGGAGAAATAAGTTTTGACTTCCCTTCCTAGCCAGAGTATAAGCTGTTATAATGATGATTTTGCCCAAGATGCTGTTTATATTGGAGAACATGTCGGGCTAGCTTTACGGAATAGTGAAGATAAGTGTAGAAATTAATACTCGACTCAAAATGTAACTCCAAACCAGCTTCAGTGGCTAGATAGTAGTTGTATCAAATGATAACCTGAAGCAAATAAACAGTATGGTACTGCAAATGATAATATGTCCAGTATCCAAACTGCCTAGTGTAATGCAAACAAGACACCATGAGTACTATAGACCCATGTCTTAATACTGCCAGCACAGTTTCTTCAGTGAACATAGAAAACCAACAAGTGTACCAATATAAAAATCAGCTCATTGTAAAACTGTCCAAAATGGTTTATTCATCACATTGAAGGCAGACGTTACTGCTGGGTGTAACATCATTAATAAGAACTCTTTTTAACTACAAAGCTTTCATACAATCCCCATCTATGTCTAACGCTTCATTGCTGACTTATTCTGGACACATACTGAAGCAGGTGGGTCAAATTAACATTTTGTGAAGGTCAGAATGTGCACTGATGGGTATGAGTCAGTGAATCCATAGCATGCAAATGCATGAACAGTGCACTAGATGGTGCAATGCTGTCAGAGACAATGATATGTACAGTCACAAGGATAGTGTTTCATATTGTTGTAAGGACAGTGATTTGTGAAATCAGTGAGACAGTACTTCACTTAAATAATCATGCACTGAAAAAAGTCAGCTGTATGGATTTTTAAACTATGCCAGCATTTAGGTGTACTTCCCTCATAGAGAATAAAGGGATTAAAATATATGACATCTCCTCCTGCCATTTCAGGGGAGCTAGAAATAATGCTTCCCAATTCGACAAAGTAGCAAGCAGCCAGTTTCTCAGTAGGTCTGGGTGTGTTAGGTGCCTAAGGCAGGTTGATATATGCTGGCTAAAGAAGACAATGAAAGCAAATGCTAGATGATAAGGTACTGTGCTTTGGTTCTGGATGGAAGTGGAGTGCAAGTGCAGGAATTAAAGCAATGATCTTTTTAATTCATCATCATCAACCCCTTTTACCAATTCTTCTAAATAGCATCAAGGTGTCTCCTCAGGTGTCACCACCTCTCTTTCAGTTTAATGCCAGTTTCCTACTTTCCTTGACAGTCATGGCTGACTCTTGTAGGTTTTCACTCACACAGTCCACCCATCCCTTTATTGGCTACCCTATTTTCCTCTTACCTTCTTCCTGTCTGTTCCAAATCTTCATCACTAGATTGTCTTCTGCTTTCTTGTACATGTACCTGAACAACTGTAATCTGGTCCCTTTGACCTTCTCTGCAATTGGAGCTACTTTGGCTTCTGCTGTGATGTCCTCATTTCTTCATCAGTCCCACAGTCTCCATTCTGCCACCCTTCTCAGGCACCTCATGTCCATCACCTCTAGCTTCCTCATCTACTCTGCTTTCACTGACCAGGTTTCTGTACTATACAGTAGTACTGGTCACACCATTGTTTTATGTACCTTACCGTTCAGCTTATTTGACACTCGTCTGTCACACACTGTCCATGACACTCTGTGCCAGTTGGCTGCAGCCCCTCTGATTTTAGCTTTGATCTCCTCATTCATACTTCCCTTCTCCTCAACCACCCCTCCTAGATACTTGAAGCTGCTAACTTGTTCCACTATTTTCCCTTCTACCTCAGTTCTTAGCTTCTTCTGATTTCCCCTTTTGCTGCCATTATGATTGTCTTATCTGTACTCCATTTTATACCATGTGCCTTCAATTTTGCATTCCATTTCCCTATCATCTGCTGAAGTTCTTGTTCAGAGTCTGCATGTAATGTCAGATCATCAGCATACAGCAGCTTTATAGATCTGTCCTCACCAACCTGCTTGCTAATGTAGTCCATCACCAGTGTGAGCAGCAGTGGTTCAGAGCTGAAGCCTGATGCATATCCATTCCTACTGAGAACCCCTCAGTGTAGTAGACTCTGCATGCCAAGCCAAGTGGCTTTGTTACACTGCCCTTCCACCTTGTCTTCTGGATTCAAAGGATGTTCACCTTTCTCCTTCATGCCATCATGTCATCCACTTTTAAGCTGCATCCTGTCCGTGCACTTTATAGTGAGTGTACCAGTCCATAGTTCATGTTGGCAGGTTGATTTTTTTTTATGTCCTGCTTTTGCTCAACCAGGCCATCCTTGGCAATCCAGGCTTGGCAACTAGACACTGTCAGGCCAGTAGCTTATTGACCCAGGGTTGCTGGACTTTATAGCAGGCACACAATAGCCAATAGGGATATATATACGTCTTGCACCATTAGCGTGGTTCCCTGATATAGGTCACAGTAGACCAGGTCTCTGACTCACTTTTCTCTGGCAAATACTCATGCTCATTTTTAGCAGCATCAGTGTACCAGTTTGTTACTTTAAATTCCGTGGTTAATCAAGGATTAGAAATGACACAAGACACCAAGGCTCAAACTTAACAATTTATTTAAGCTATTACTAACAATTTATTTAGCAAAAACCTAGTGTTGTTGCACTTGAGAGACTCCAGGTACAATACTGGCCCTCTCTTGTAGATACCATTTCCATTTTTGCACAGTTGAAGATTGTGCTATTAAGGTTTTTATTAAAATATTATTTCACAACCACCTGTGGATTGTGTAGTCAGTTTTCACTGTTACTGTCTGTTGTTTGGTTAGTCCTTTCACATAAATTAATGCTGTGTAAACTGCCAGTACATGTTGCTTGAGGGGGCTATACCTAATCTGTGCTGCAGTTAGGGATTTAGACCAAATTCCCAATGGTCTTTTTTTCCCAATGTCATTTTTCTGCTGTAGCCCCATCTTTGGGACTGCAATTTTCTGGATACTTTTTAGTGCTGCTGCAGGTATCTCCCTTTTTGCTCCATTCCATATCATACCCAGGAATTTTACTGATGTCCCTTGTTGTGTCTTGTTCTCATTTATGGCCCACCCTCTGTTTTGAAGGTGCTGAATTACAGTTTTTAATGTAATGTCTACCTCCAACTTTTCTCCAGTGATCATTATATCATCAATGTAATGGTCACTTTGTCTAGCTGTAGCTTAGCTAAGTCCCTGGCCACCAATATGTGGCATAATGTAGGGCTGTGCAGATATCCTTGTGAGAGCACCAGGAAGGTATAGTGTCTCCCCTCCCAGGCAAAAGCAAATTGGGCCCTTCTTCCTTCTGCTATAGGGATGGAGAAGAAGGCATTTGCTAAATCCAAAACTGCATGATATGTCCCAGCAGATGAAGACAGTCTTTTAATGATTGTAACAATATCTGGGACAGCTGCCATTAAGGGTGGAGCCACTTTGTTCAGACCCCGGTAATCCACAGTCATCCGTCATGACCCATCAGGTTTTTTGACTGGCCACACCGGGCTATTAAATGGACTCACAGTTGGCTCGAGTATGCCAACTCGGAGTAGTTCTTGAATTGTTTCAGTAATTTTAGTGTGCCCACCTGGAATATGATACTGTTTGATATTTACTATTGTTTTTAGTGTGGGAATATGGAGCGATTCCCACTTAGCATTGCCTTGAACAACAGCCTTGACTGCATTGACTGAACAGTGCCACACTCCAAACCTGAATGGCCCTGCAGTAGTCTTCAAAGTTCTACCTTTCAATACATCTATTTTCAAGATGTGTTCAGGTACGGGAGCTATTACTGCTGCAATAAAGACAGGAATACTTTCTCCAAAAGCTATTTTTACTTTTGTTTTGGTACGTAATGTTTTTGCCCCCCCCGTAACCATCAGTTTTTACAGATTGTCCATGAAACTTACGGGGGTTGCCTGCAAAAATGGTTATCTCTGATTCTGTATCTACCACGGCCATTACATGTTGTGGCTTTCCCCTCCAGAAAATGGTAAGAGGTACATAGAGGCATCGGTCCCCAGGTGTAATTGCTCTTAGTGTACCTCTAGCTACTGGGGACCGGCCTACTAGTCAATTTGTTTTTGTTTTTTTAATTGGGGTCTTCCATTCCTTCTCCCCCTAATCTCTTTCATCAGTGAATTCTCCCATTTGCCACTGTGCTAACTCCTCATCAGTAGGGATGTCAGGATACAGTTGATTCCACCCTGCTTTCCCTTCAGTGGCACTTCTGGTTGGACTTTTTTCAGGGGTCTGTGTTTACCTGAAGAGTCTGATCCCTTCCCCTTCTGTTTCTGTTTTTATTTTTTGTATAACTCTTTGGTAGCTATCCCATCTATTTCTGGAGCTTCTACACCCCCCCCCCCCACTTTAACAAGTCTAGGAACATTTGTTTTTTCGTAATCTTCTCACCAGATTTATTTTTTTGATTTGTCTGCATTTGCCTTTCTAGTTTTCCTCTGTTCTCTCTCTTCTACCAATTTTGCCATTTGATTCAAAGTAGTCATTACATACCATATCTGTTGGCCTACACAACCTGCTAGGACAGCCATAAGCTGCCCTTTCCATCACCGTGGTGCATTTTTAATTAGCTTGTTTCTCATATTACTTGTCATTATTTGTGCATTTGGTACTTTTGGGAATATGCAGTGCCCCATTTACTAATTTTAGCGAGTAAACAGTTGCTAACATGGCCATTTCCCTCAGCTGCTGAATTGCTTTAGCAATTGTTTTCCAAGGCTTATTTTTATCTGCCACTGCTGTGGCATCAGGCCAAGTACTCCAAAAAGCTGAGGCTAGCCATACTACCAATGTATTAACTTGAGTGTCGTCATGGTTTATATTATGCACTATTTGCTTTAACCATGGGTGAAATACTAAACAGGAGCATTGGTGCATTTTTTCCGCATTTAAGGACACCCCCCCCTCCTGTATCCCAGACTCAGAGAAACCAAGCTGAAATAGCTTCTCTGGGCCTTTGCTTATAAATCTGGATTATATTTAATAACTCTGTCTGGGTATAACTTTGCACCTCTACCCATTGCTGTGGTGGCCCCCCAGTGTACTTTTAATTTTTCTCTATAACGGGTCATGCTTCCACTGATGGGGAGTTTATCAATTTAAAATCATTATCGACCTCATCAAAAGAAGGGAGATCACCCTCCCATTCCTCAGGGTTAAACTCTGCTTTACACACCAAGGCACATACTCGAGGCCCGGAGGGCAGATGACGTGAGCTTTTTCCCCTCCATTGCCTATGCTGCTGGATTACTTGAGTAGCAAGAGTCACTGAATTGTTTCTTTATGTTCTGCTTCCTCTCCTACCTTGGTAAACTCCACATTTGCCTTCTCCAAGGCATTCCTATCCAGTCGGTGCATATGTGCATGTTCTTTACATTGTTTTTTTTTAAATTCAAGAACTTCCTCTTTTAAGTTTTCTATATCTTTGTCTAATTCCTGTATTGCTTCGAAGAACAGCCATCCGCTCCTCCTACTCCTTCTTTCACATTTTTTCCATTATCATCCAACTTTAAACCTGATAGGGCCCTTACTAATTCATCAGGGTCCGCCTTAGGTTTTGCTTGTGAAGATTTTGGGGAGGGCGGAGGTGAAACCTGATTTAACACCTTAGCAAGGGGGTCTCATTTCCCAAACAATGCTGGCATCACAGTACCCGCTTCCCCCTTATTTGTACCTTCTGTAACATCCTTCTTGCCTATACTTATATGTTTCAAAGGAAAAACATTGGCTGTTGTTGTGACATTTCCACTGCAAACCTCAGAATCCTGCCAACTACGCTAAATGTACCAGTTTGTTACTTTAAATTTTGAGGTTAATGCAGGATCAGAAATGACACGAGACACCAAGGCTCAAACTTAAAAATGTATTTAAGCTATTACTAACAATTTATTTAGCAAAAATCTATCAATCAACTAGTAAAAACATTAAACTATTAAATCATGTACTTACAAGCATAAGCAAAAACAAAATCATCTTTGCCACTGATAGGGGGACTTCAGTCCTATTCAGTGCAGCTATCTGTTCAGTCAAGACAGGGGCGACCCTGGCAAAATGGCTGTATGCTCAGTTCAGGCGGATGCTTCAATCAAATTTGGATGATGAGTTCTATTTTATTACCAGCCTTTGAGCTTTTTATAGTCTTGAACAGGCAATATGGTCAGCAGGTTTGGCTGATGACATACAGGTCATACATTTGATCATAAACTGATGGAATATTTTAGAAAATTACAAATCATTTCCCAAGTTGTAAACAAGGCCTGTAATGTCTGGTTCCATACATTACTTCCCCTTTTTAAGGGAAAGTTAGCCCACAAACTTGTGATATAGTTCCTCATTGAAATCCCCCATATTTTGGTAAATATCTTTTAAACTGGTAAACAATTTCACAGGTTAACTAAAGTTTAATTATACCAGTGATCAGTGTACAAGGCTAATGTTATAATTTAAAAGTTTTTTTTGGACATCATCATGCGCAGACATTCAAGTTTATGGTACGAAACTCTCATGGACGGATGGTTTCGGTTTGCAAGGGAGGAAACAATGGAACTGAAACTGAAACGGACGGAAGATGGGGCGGGTTGGGTTTGGAGGAAACGAGCGGAAGATGGGACACACTTTCAGAGGAGTAGTGTGTGTGTTTGTGTGCGGAGGTGTGTGGCGGTGTGTGTGTGTGTGTGTGTGTGTGTGTGTAGGTTACAGAATATGTATTCAACACTGTATCCACCTGTCTTCCCATATTTCTCATCCATAGTTAACAGACAAATCTGTCATCTCTTTTCTGCATAGTGGTAGTAATATGCCACCAAATGAGACCATTCTTTAGGACTTGTGCAAGCTGAACTAGGTTTGACCCAAAAGATCTTGGAAAATTCTCCCAACAAGTAGTTAGAGTTAACCTTAACTGAGAGAACTACCGCATTCACTTCCAGAACTAGTACCCCGAAATGCTGCATAGAAGAACTGTACCAGTCTGCCCTAAGTATAGGGATGAATTCAGGACTAAACCTTTGCCGATGGAACCTCTCATAAACTGTATAATGAAAGAAGGAAATTAGTGCCAGTGAGGAACTTAAGATGGAACTTAATTCAAAATGGCAGCAGGACAAACTTAAGGGTCATGTTAAATACCAAGAAATGAAAGAATGCTGTCCAACAGTGCACTGAATCCATCCAATATTCAAAAATTCTGATCCCAAGGATAAGTTCTGTGTGTGTGTGTGTGTGTGTGAACAATATTGTGTGTGTGTGTGTGTGTGTGTGTGTGTGTGTGTGTGTGTAATTTGGCCAATTAACAATTAATTTACCCACGTTGTAGCTTCCATTATCCCTAAAATGAAATAAACAATGTGAAGCTGACTTTTATAAGTTGTTTTCAAACACCAACAGGAAAGGGCAATATTATAACTTAACTGAACAGGAACATTAGTCGCTACAAATATATAGCAATAAATGATATGTTACTGTGAAACCTGCCGACAAGGGGGTGGAATATGTTAATGAACTAATGAAGATTATAGATTATATGTCATTGATGTTAATGATGTTATCCAATTAAGTGTTGATTGATAAACTGGTTGAATCATAGTGAAGAATGTACAAGACACACCGTTACAATTTGTTAATGTGTAGACAGATAAGGCGGAGACTAATATTTTTCAATTAGGTATCCTTTCTTCCCATCAGGGTTACTTTGCCCAAGGTTTGATTTTGAATTACACCCATCCCTATGAGACCTGACTCCCTATGGAGAAAATTGTTACCTCTATCAAGTTTCTATGAAAGGGAAAAGATATTGAGGCCAAAAGTTGACACTTTCCATCTATTCTTATTTTCCATCACCAAATGTGATACCACCAATAACGATGTCTAGATGTTATCAAGCATGATCACTCTTTGCATCACGCTTGATGTCAAAAGGATATATCTACCCATACCCAATGATGTTGCACAGTATGTTAGAGTTATTAGTAAGTAGACTCTTTAGTAATGACAGAGTGATTTTAGTCTGCCAGTTGTTTGAACTAGTATTATGTAACACATTCTTGTTTGGAGACAATGGTTCTACAACAATGGGGGCAAATATGGGAGTTGCTATGCGAACATCGATGCTCAACCTGGTGGTTTTCTATTGGGAGATTTCTTTTTGTTCCAGCTTGAGTTCCAGCAGAATATGTTAGATCATATCATCGCTTTCGTGGATGATATTCTTATTGTTTGGGAGGATCCAATCCAAGGATGCCTTGATTTTGTCGCACCTAGAGACCACCACCCTTTCCTTAGGTTTTTACTATGAATGTCATCTACAGAAGTACATTTTTTAGATGTGACACTTAGGATCACTGACTCTGGATCCATTGTTTCCATTGTATTTAGTTTACAACCAATATGGAAGAACACCATACTTAAGTTTGACAGAATCTAGGCATCCTAGGCATATATTGGTATTGTGAAATTTATTAGAATATCTATATCTAGGCTTTGCAAAGATCGTGAAGCTGATTGAATATGGCTGAGATTGAGGAGTGTCTATTCACAGATTATGATGAATCGAATATGGTGAGATGTGAGAGAGAGTGATTGTATTGGGTCATTTGACTCACAATTGATTGTGATAGAGTAGAGTGACTAGCATATATAAAGGTCCCAAATAAATTTAGTATTAGAAATGGACATGTTGTTAATGAAAAGTATGTTGCTATACCACCATATATACTAGTGACATCAATGATAGAAAACTTGTGATACATAAATCTTGGAGTATATTCTATATACCCACAAATAAACCAGATCACTAGTTGTAAACAAACCCGTCTGTTTGTTTAATAATTGATTGACTTGAAACAAATTTTGTAGAGACCATCAGGCTAGGCACTTTGGACACTGGCGTAGCCATGCCTTAAGCACATTTGTTTGCAATCAATGCAGTAGATGTCAGTACATCACATACACTACTATATATGCCCATCCTACCAATCCATTGCTTTTTTATCCTATGTTTCATGCTACCTGCTGCTACCGAATATAATATATCTGCTGGATACATTGAGTCCTGTGAAGCCTTCTGCGCTTTTAAATCCAAGTAAAAGAAGGAAACAGGACAGGATATATAATGTGATTCATAAAGCAGGGGTATAGGAACCAATGCACCAGCAAAAAAAAAAAACATGTGTTGAACATCCTCACATAGTTTTCTTACAGAGAGTCTTATGATATTAAAGGACAAATATAAGAGGAGAGGTGGATAGAGTAATGAAATAGCAGTTGCATAATTGTGTAAATGGATTTTCAAGTTCAGCAAATTTTATTTTGTATCTATAACTATTTTGTATCTATATAACCACTACTTATGAAATAATAGAATTTTCATTTTTATTTTTATATTAACATGTCATTTTTTGCATGTTTTCATAGCTTTCATTTAAATGTGTATGTACTAGTCATGTATAGTTTTAATATTTATTTTAGTCTTGCGTTTATTTATTGAAATAATTTATTAATATATTAGAATGCTATTTATTATAATATCTATTAATTATAACAACATTTAAAATTGCTTATAAATGCATATTTTTATAAATGCTATTATTCATAATTTGAAAAGCTAGATACTATAATAATAATATCAATGCTATTTACTTATGGCAAGATTATTTACGCGAGATACTAAGTTGTTAGTAAGGTATATATATTATTTTAATATATATATTCTTAGATAGTTGATTGTACTAAGTAGTACATTGGAAGAAATATATTGTTGATGCTATTACATTTAGTGAATTAATTATTGTGCCTTTAATAATAGATTTAATTTTATAGATTTAATTAATTAATTAATTGTATTTAAAAGTCTTTTCCCTTTTTTATATTTAAGGAAGTTATGTGTAATATAATAAGTTGTTGAAGAAGCGTTAAAATCCCACGCTGTTAGGCTGTGGTCCTTCCTTTTGTGAAATCTTTTGTTTTGGTTTTGTTTTGGAAATCATCACTGTTTCCTCAACTTCCATCATGGTCTTTCTCCTGTTTGGTCTTGTCATTATCCCTAAAATGTAATTTCTAAATTCTTGTAACAAACAAGTATAAAAAAAGTCAAGGTAACAATACTCTTCCCTTTACAGACTTTCCTGGTTAACAGATGTTAAAATGGCACATTTGAATATCATCAGACTTCATTCTTCAGAGAAAGTATGGTAACAAAGCTTATTTTAGCAATTTTCTAAGTGTACAAGATGGAGGCTTTCCGAAATGTGTCCCTGTCTTGGGATCACTGTATCTCCATTATTGGCTTCATATGTGTTTTGTGCTAAGGTTGAGAGCTGGTAAGAACTGAATTCACTGAATGTTTGGGGCTGTATTCACCAGTATTGGCTTTGTTCAGGTATTTTGTGCTAAGCTATTGTGGAGAACTGAATGGTGAGAACTGAATTCACTAAATGGTAGCCATTTAAGTTTCAGTTGGTGATCTTTAACAAAACAGCTGATTTGACTGTTTTGTCATAGTGGTGGACTGTTTTGCACAGGGTCCCCTCAATTGGTGGTAATAAAAAATTAATGGTGGTAATGCAGCATTTATTCTAGCAACTTTCCAACATTATACAAGCAATGTTTAAAATGTGTCCCTGGTTTTTGGCCTTTGCCTCCAATAAATTTCGAAGCTTCCAGATTTCTTTGTGCTGCAAAGTTCAGAGATACAGCTGAGTGTCGAGTAAATTATAAGAAACTGAGAGCCACAGAGACAAAAGTTTAGTGCTGCTTAAGTTTAGTTCCTGCTTGGCATTGTTCATAGCACAACAGATAGTGTGATTGGCTTTTTGATGTTGATACTCCCAGTCTTAATTTCTACTGGTGATACTGTTGCTGATACTGTACTGATGCTAAAGGTGGATGCTGCAGTCCTTTTGGCACTATGACTCAGTAACTATGAGTAACTTATCAGTTTGCTATCCATTCCTATTGCGGTATTACTAGTATATCATTTTTGTTGCATGCAATAAAGGCACTTATTCTTCAAGGGCAACAGGCACTTTATTTGTAGATGAAAAAATGACATATAAAGTTGTTTTTCTTATTAAACCTCTTTATTAGTTACAAAGATCTTACTACTTCATTTTATGTGCATAGAGATTGTGCATATTTTTACTGACACACTGGTGGATTACTTTTTAATTGGAGTAGGTTTTTATGATGGAAATGTTCTGAATTGGGCAGTTACTTCATTGGTGTATGCATTAAATTTTAAAACAACTGAAAAAACTGGAAAAAAATAATAATTTTAAATTGCCTCTAATGCTGAATATAATGTGTACAAGGAATATAATGTAATGCAGTCAGGAAGGTGTATCAAAGAGCATGTGTATGTTATGTTCATGGCTATGATTTTGAAGACAGCCCAGAGTTAATATTTATCTGTTTGAATGTGGGTGTATTTTCTTTGAATGTGGGTTTCAATGCTATTTCAATGCATGTTTAATTCAAGGGTTATTTTCATTGTGAGACTGTTTATTTTCATTGTGAGCATGCATTGCTTTGTTTAACAGATATGTATTAGAGTTTGTGCTAAATCTAAAAACTTAAAAAAAATCTAAATCATCGCAAAAATAAAGCAGTATGGGCATTGCAACCAAGGATGGTAGATGGGGGCAAACAATCAAGGAATGGGACATTGAATGGACATTTTGGTGTGAGGGGGGGGTAGCTGACCATGTGAGGGGGTAGCAACCCAGAGACAGCCCCGGGTTGAACTATATACCTCAGTTGTCCATATCATTGCAGAATGAATAGATATTGTTGCTATTTTGGTTTGTTTTCATACAATGAAGTCACTAAATGACAGACACAGAAGTTTCAGACGCCATAACCTTAACCTTAAAATGCATGCTAATGCAAGCAAGAGCATTCTATCAATCAGTGTTTGGCAAGAGCAATTTTATGTTTTAGCTATGCCCCCATGTTGTTTAGCCTTTGTCCAGATTTCCTGCATTAAGAGGTTGAGAGGCGCAAATCGCTTTGTAGAATTTTTTTTATCGAAACCTCCATTGTCCCCTCAATTCTGGCCTGCCAAAATGCTGCTCTCCCCTAATAATCCTTCCTCAAAACAATTTTGATTTGAAGAGAATGTAAGTCTCCAGAATAATGGTGTTGGCTTATAGGGACACCATATTAGTTAGGGTAGGAGCAGATGATGTGGTACATAGAGGGGACCTATTACAAGGCCTGCCTTTAAGCATATTTATTTAGATAATTCAGCAGCATTTATTTAATTTAGCAGCATGTGATATTTAGCAGCATATCAAATCAAGCTATAATCAAACATACACAGCAGTATGAAGCTTGAGGCATATAACCAAAGCCAGGTAGACTGTGTGGATCCATCACAATCAGTCAATGTGATGCAACTATGTACAGCCAGTTTTTGCACTGTTAAATGGCTTATCTGTTAATGAAGGTTTAGCTTCTTTAATCTGGCATTTGAGGAACCCTTTGTTATTTGAGGAGACTAGAATTTCCAAGTGAGCTGGATCTTTCATGGCTCGAAGGGCTAAACACAGATCCAAACGGAGGAGTCTATAAGAAGGTGGGTGTAGAGAAAAAGTTGCCAGTCTGGTTGTATCTTCCTTTTTTGCTGAATTTGAATTGTAATTTCCTTTATTTTTTTGTCAGATGAAACTGCTTAGAGGAACCTGGTAAAAGAGAGGTTGCCATTATTTTAAATTTGGGTCTGTTTAATACTGACTTCCAGCCAGGCGGTAAGTATTTTTTTAACAGGACTAACTTAGTCGTACCTTCCTCAGTTTAGCAGAAAATAGCCTTTGATCATATCATCCTATTCCAAAAGCTGTAGATGAGATTAGCAGAATTACATCTCTTGTACTAATATCTTAATTCAGTCATTTAGCCAGTGTAACTGTTCACTTCCACCACTTTCTTTATGCAGTTCATATGCATTTAGTCAGCAGAACTGCACGCCATTTTCCATTGCTTATTCTTATTCATACTTAGTTCATACAACAATTGTGCCTTACAGTAGAAGTCTGAAGGCAACGAGCTTGAAATAAATGCCGTGTGAATGAAATTTCTGTCAAAACAATGAAACAAAAAAGGTTGGATAGTAGTGCTGCAGGCTTGTAGCTGGGAAGAATGGCAAACATATTAGTGGAAAGAGGATATGATTAGGTATTAATCAGGAACTGATTGTTGTTGATGGTAACAGTGAGTTTGTGCACATGCATAAATAAGTGTATGCACATATGTAGGTTCATAGGTTCATTGGAGATTACTAGGCTAATGGCTTAAGGGACCTTAGAAGCCTAGCCAGTATAACATGATTTTACCCACTATATGGCCCTTAGGAGCAAGAGAATGGCATGGATTTGTGCCTGGGTATTGAGTATCTTATGTTGCCCCTGTCTATAAGTGATACAGACACTACCCCAGGTGTGAATTTGTGATTCCCCATACAATGATCCAAACTGAGTTTGAAGAGGGCCGGGGAAGTGCTGTGCTTAATGTGAATAAGAAGCCTGTTCCAAAGAAGGGGCAATCTCTGAGACACACATCTGTCTCTCCAACATGTTTTGATTGACTGACTGAGTTTGGATCCCTAGATCGGGTGACCCTCCTGCTGTTTGAATTGTAGATGTGTAGTAGCTCCATATATATATATATATATATATATATATATATATATATATATATATATATATATATATGTATGTGTATATGGAGAGAGAGTGGAGTATGTAAACTGAGATGTAAAATTGTGTTTAAGAGGAAGTACATTTTCTCTGTGTAATATCTTAAAGCATAAATAAACTATATAAAATATGAAATTTCAGTGTATGAGGTAGGGTATATGGCTGTGCTCACATGAAATTGGGGGGGTACATATCTGCATATGTGGTAAGAAAGGTAGCTGTGTTCATACGATGTATGTACTTTTCTGACTTTGTCTAAGCAGTATAGCAGATTGCATTTATGTTTACTTTGTATGTGTATTTATAAGTATGGAAACATGCAGATGGGTGCCTTTGCATTCATATGCGTCTGTACATATGAATGCCATGAGTTTTAGTGAACTCCTTTAGTATGAACTATGAGTTTTTTCTACTATTGCAATGTTAAAAAGATAATGATAAAATATTAAAGGACACTCATAGCCCAAAACTGAAAAAAACAAATGTACCTTTTCTGTCATATCTTTATGATCGCTGTATTACTAATGTCCAAACATAACACTAAGTGGCTATTTTTCTAATTACAGGTGTGCATCATTTAACATCCTTCTGCACAGCGTCCGACCACATATACATCCATACAGTACAGTAAAGAATATTGGCTATTTAGTCAACAGAGGTAGTACAATTCAGTTCAATAGGGCTGTACACTATAGTGTGCTATATGACGTTTGCATAGCTTCTAGTTGCACAGAACCTATCCCGAATGTTAAATGATGCACGCCTGTATTAATAACCAAAGTAGCATGCTGGGGGTTGTGACTTCATTTTCCCGTTAAAGTTTTTGCCCCTCTCATTATGATGTATGGGCACATGAACTGAACTCTGGTAGTAATATTTATTAAGGTAGTATCTCTCATTTGTTTTACAGTAAGTACAGTTAGAGTAATACTGTAGTTTCCTACTTTTTACTATCTCACCCCAGTCAATTTCTGTTATGCAGTGATATGCTTTGCTTTTTTTTTCTTTTGTTTGCAGCCATCATTTACACAGCATTTTAATGTATATTTGAATGTTACAACTTGTAACAGTAGCTTACTTAGTTTACCTGTTCAGATTCAGGATTATTATTCAAGCTGCACTATGGTGTGAAGCTGGTCATCTGAAAATGGTAATACATTCAGGAAAAGAATGACTGTAGCCAGTACCTATGTTTAATTAGTTTTAGTTACCCTATTGTTAGAATTAATGACCTGCCAAATTATTTTCTTAAAATTGTAAAAATTAGAGTATCTGGCCTTGTGACATAGATGAATGAAGCCCTGACTACAGCTCTCAGATGTCCCATGTTTGATTAACAGCACAGATGTTTGATGGATGGGTCAGGGGTGACACCACCTTTCTCATTCTTGGGGTTGAGAGGCTGCTATACATACAGCACTGGGGACACCTAGATTTGAATGGGTGTATTGCTCGCATGAGGTGGCCATGTTGGCTTGTGCTGCAAAGGGCAGGGATGTTCCTGCTAAGCCAAGGAGTAAGAGGAGAGTGTAGGAGCAGCTGACATCCTCCCCTGAGCAGACAGCCTAAGGGATATAAGGGTAGGCTGCACCAAGGGACCAGCACATTGACCCACTTCATACCACCCAGCTCTTACCATGTGGGAAACAGGTGGACAAGTAGGTCTTCCCACACAGGAATGAGTGGACTGCAGAGCTCTTCCTCAACCCAGAGATACCTCACGGAAAGATTGGCCCAATTGGGTACAGGTGGAGGGGCACTGGGCAGGGTGACTTGGAGGTGAGGAATGAAGAAAAAAGGGTGTAAAAAAATAAATCTTACATGTTGACATAGATGGTGTGACGCACACCAGAGTGAAATAACGTGAGAGTTTACAGAAGACCAAACTAAAGAAACAAGAGAAACTGCTTCAGGCAGAATAGAAGTACTAAGTGAAATTTATTATTTGTAGTTATTTATTAACTTAGTAAACACACTAGGCACAAGACCATCTTTCAAGGGTGATTTAGAATAAGGGGTGCTGCTTAAAGAAGTGACAATCTCAGAGTCGCGCTGTAGATAACAGAGACTGACGGGATTAAAGACAGATTTACTGGATGACTCTTAACTCAGCCAGAAATAGGGCCCCAAGAGAATAACTGAGAAAGTCATTCAGAGGTGTAATACAGTTTCATAGAACTAGGATTTAGTCTGATTACATGTTATATGCTTTGTCTTATCCATCACAGAAAACACAGTCAGTGTATGTTGACTTTATAGCCCTGATGGTCATTGAACTATGTAAGCTTCCAGTTACTGTATCAACCATCAAGATAATATACAAAGGAAATCACTGTAACTTGCTTTCCCAGCAGAATTGTTTCTTGCAGAAATTGCAGCAGAGTCCATATTATTACTCTAAAATGTGAATTTCAAGTATGCCTCCTTGCATTAATAATAAACTACAAAGCAATGTTAGAAGCAATGTTTTAACATTTGTAATAAGAACAAGAGAACTCAAAAGGCCAGTCAGAAAGTACTGAAGATGGAAGGTAACATACTTTGGAGGAAATTCTGAAAACAAAACAAAACAGTGGTGTGGGTGTACTAAGGATAAAACAGGAAGTGCACAGCCCAGCTTCATACATTCTGAAGAGGAAGTGCACTGCTCAAGGACTGTTAAGCATGTGCAGTACATTATTAACATTTCTTTATGAACAATGTTGACACTGTCATGATATAGGCTCAGCCTATTCCAATTAGCTCACTCACTCACTCACTCACTCACTCACTCACTCACTCACTCACTCACTCACTCACTCAACACCACTCTAAAGTATTCAAGGTACCACCTTTATCATTCTTATAGGAAAAGCATAGTCCGGGTCTGAACTGTCAGCAAACAGCTAAAGTTAACTTTGAACCTAACACCACTCTTAAGTATTCAAGGTACCACCTTTATCATTCTTATAGGAAAAGCACAGTCCGGGTCTGAACTGTCAGCAAACAGCTAAAGTTAACTTTGAACCTAACACCACTCTTAAGTATTCAACTGCGGTACCACCTTTATCACTCTTATAAGAAAAGTGCAGTCTGGGTCTGAACTGTCTGCAAACAGTTAAATGTTAACTTTGAGTATGTGTCTACCTGTTTGAGCCAATATTCATTTTCCCCTGGAGAGCACTCTGCTTTGGCTTGTAAGCAGCCCCCCCCCCACACACACACACAACCACACACTCATCTTCCACTTTCTCTCTTATTCCCTTCTGTTAACAAATAGTATCCATAACTGATCAATACTGTGTGTTTGTTAATTTAAACTGAGACCACAGTAGCCTACTGATACAAGGTTATCCTGTTTTTCCACCTGAGAAATGGTTAAGAAATGACATACAGTTTCAGAACAGTTCTTGGTCATTCTGATTGTTTCTTAAACACAAACTTGCCTTTGCTTTGGCTCATTAGCAGCAGTACAAAAGAGCTGTCTGCTCACACCCTTGTTCTCCCCCTCCCCCTTCCCTCTTTATTACCTTAAGTCAATCCCAAATTTAATAAATATTACCTGTGGCAGGCACCATTTTTAAAACTACAACCACCCTTTGTCACTATCATATGTTCATTTATCAGTTTACTCTGTTGCCTGATTGTTTCCAGCCCCCTCATAAGAGCTACTAACAGGGTCTCTACCCGCTTCGCTCCACACCCTGCCCCCTATTCCCTCCCACCCCCAGTGTTCCTACCTTTATTACGCTCACAAACCCCTCCCATCTTTCCAATAGCCAACCACAGCGCTAACCCAACACTCCTCCTCCATCTTCTCACTACTATCACACCTCCTCAACTAACATGTATAAGCATACCTTACCTATGCTCACTGCATGCACTCTCCTTACATATCTTACATCCTACCAAAGTTCCATCATTCCCCCACTCAACCACTACAACTGTACTACTACTCACACCACCACTCATGTCTCACCCTCACTCAGCTCCCCTCCCACCAACTCAAGAACCATCCCTATGCACCCCCCACATATTCTACCAACTATATTACTGAAACATAAAGCATCCCTACAACTTAACATAGTAACCCTCCCACCGTACCTATTACCAACAGAGCGCAATAATTTCCCTAATAAACAAACACATTCAAAAACTGAGAAAACTAATAACCTCATGCATATCAAAATTAGCCCTAAGTGGACACATCCACCCCAACCCTGGCCCTACCATCTCCAATCCCAATCCTCATAATCAGACTAGAAACCACAACTTCTCCCATATTGCAGCCAGTAGAAAGCCAAGTGACTTCCTTCTACTAAGCCTAAATATTAGAAGTATATCCAACAAAGTCCATGAACTCCATGCCACCATAGACTTGTACTCCCCAAATATAGTCATCCTGACAGAAACCTGGCTAAAACCTCACATTACCAGTGAGCAAATACTCCCTACCGGTTATGGCATACTAAGAGTAGAGTAGACCGGCTAAACAAGAAAGGAGGCGGTGTAGCTATAATATTTAAACAGCATCTAAACATCCAGATCTTAAAATCATCAGCTCCACAAATAGGCAATGAAGAAATAATATATACTAACCTCAAAATAAACCAAAACAAAACCATCAACATAACTGGATGCTACTTCCCACCTGGCCAAAACATCCCTCCACTAGAAAACCTCCTCAGCTGGTCTACCCACTATCTCCCCCAAGAAACTATAATTTTAGGTGATTTCAATATTGACTGGTAATCCTGTTCTGGCAACCATCCAACCCATCATGTAAACCTTCATGGCTTCACCCAACTAGTCCAGTCACCAACCAGGATAAATAATAACTCCAGCAAGCACATTACCCTGGACTGGATACTAGTCAGTAAGAACCCCCAGTCATATATAACAGGCTGCTTATCAGATAGCCTCAGTGATCACTCCCCAACATTCCTACTCAAAAAATACCTATACCAAGCTAAACCTGTCATCTACTGTCAAATATGTAAAAAACTAAACTTTAACCCACTCACATTCATCTCATCCCTCAAAGAATGTAACTGGCATCCTCTAAAGTACATCAGTCTTGATGACGCAGTTGAATTTTTTAATACTACCTTCCTGAGCATCCTTAATTATCATGTCCCCATAAGACTTTCCAGAACCAAAGCCCCACCCTCCCCATGGATAGAGAAAACCACTAAGTCAGAAATTAAAAACAGGGATAAAGCCTGGGAGCACTGGCACAAAACCAAAACCCCCTCAACTAGACAGAAATTCCTAGAACTACGCAATAGAGTCACAAAGCTAATAAAACAGGATCAATTCCAATACTACCAGTCTGCCCTAGACTCTTCCCAACACAGCCCCAAACAATTCTGGTCCTTCATAAACTCCATCCTCCATCCAGGTAAAGTCAGTACCCCTCCTCCTAACATCCTTCAGTCCTCCGAAAATATTGCTACCTCATTCAACACACACTTCACACAAACCATACTATCACTAGCTAAACAACACAACCCCCTCCCCTCCAACCCACACCTTCAACTAGTAATCTCCCCACTGCTTTCTCTTTTTCTCCTGTACCTACCTCCAACATAAAAAAACTCGCAACTAAACTTAAGCCCACCAAATTAGCAGCAGACAACCTCCCAAGTGAATACCTACAAATTGCAGCTGATGCTCTGGCCTACCCAGTATCCATCTTGATTAACCAATCCCTGTCAGAAAGTTACGCTCCCACACTGTGGAAAGTATCACATATAACTCCCCTCCACAAAGGCGGCCCCTCTACAGAACTAACCAATTACTGCCCCATAGCTATTCTCTCTCCACTCTCCAAAATACTAGAGAGATGCATAAACTCTCAGGTCTCAGACTACCTCCTTATTAACAACCTCCTTTCCAATACTCAGCATGGTTTACGACCAAACCATAGCACAACCACTGCCTTACTCTCCTTTACTAACGCTATCCTTCAACATAAAAACAATGGCTATCTCTCCTCTGCTACTTTCCTAGACCTATCTAAAGCATTTGACATGGTCCCACACAAACAACTAATCTCTGTCCTCGATAACCTATCCTTCTCTCAATCAGTCACCAACTGGTTTCAGAGTTACCTGTCTGACCGCCAACAATCCGTTGTATGGCAGAATGACATATCTCCTCAACTACCTGTCTCCATAGGGGTTCCCCAAGGATCCATCCTTGGACCCCTACTCTTCTCTGTTTTCACCAATAATCTAGCCTCTGCCACCAAACATGGCACACTCATACAATACGCAGATGACTCGACCATCATCTGCTCAGCCCAGTCCCTACCCAAACTGCAAAAAGTCACACAGGAAGCCTTTTCCTCTGTTGAAACTTGGTTATCCGATACCCAATTAATACTCAACCCAAACAAAACTAAACTACTCATGTTCCAACCCACCAAACATACTCAAAGCAGCTCTCACTTTAACATCACAGCAAAAGACAACACCACTATATACCCATCTGAACACACTAAATTGCTAGGAGTGGAAATAGACAATAAACTAAAATTTGACATTCACATAACCATGACCATAAAAAAAGTCCACAAAAAACTAGGAGCATTATACAGAAATAAGCAACTTCTCACCAAAGCAGCAAAGATTTGAATAGCAAATTCCCACCTTATCTCCACCCTACTTTATGCCTCTCCAATATATACCAACCTAAGGCAATGTGATCTAAACAAGCTAGAGACCTGCTACAACAAAATCACCAAATTTGCCACAGGGGCATCCTACCATAGTCACCACTGTCTCTCACTTGCTGAACTGGGCTGGCTTGAACTCCCTCACCTCCTTCAATGGTATCAACTCTCACTCGCCCACAAACTAGTAAACCATCCACTAAATGTCCCATCCCTCCAGAATCTCCTCCAACCCTATCACACCACCAGACCACTAAGATCCAGCAACAAAAATCATTTGCAGATCACTAAAGCCAATAACTCTGCTGGTGAAGCACTATTCTCTTGCACCATAGCCAAATTATGGAACTCCCTCCCACCCACAATTACCTCTGTACCATCATGCACCGACTTCAAAACTTTACTAAAAGCGCACCTAAAACCATGCTGGCTCTGCCCTTGCAACTTCCACTCTAATATCACCCACCCCATCCAACCACTACCTTTCTTTCCACCCCACTAACTACCTTGATTATAGCAAGCTCAGATGCTCATAAGCCTAGTACTTATTATACAGCAGGAACTTATTATTGTAACATTTGTTAATGTCTGTTATGTACTTCACAGATAAATATTCTAGTTGTCTACTGATGTACTATGTTCTTCATCTGTAAATATGTTTGTAATTAATTGCTATATTAATCATATTGTTAATCGCTATGTAATCCAATGTAACTACTGTCTGTTTATTTTAACTGTGGAGCTTTTCTCCCTGGGCCTCCACTGAAAATGGACCTACGTCCAGTCGGACACTCCCAGTCAACAAATGTAAATAAATAAATAAATAAATAAAAAATAAAAATAAATAAATAAGAACTACCACCAGGTGGTGGCTTAGTCTGCACCCGGGATACCCACTGAGAGATTGTGGCCTGTATGCATCATTATTTGCTCTGCTCCTTGTTCCAGGATGGGCATACACATAGTCCATTGCCAGTGTTGTCATGTGTTTGAGTGATTAAAATAGAAGTTGAATCAACTGGGCCATAAGCAGGGTTTTATCCCTCTACATTACCTCTGTTGCTGAACCACTGGCAGTTTGGCTGGAAATTTATACTGGTTAGCATACATTTTTTATGCTCACAAAATATAATTTATTAGTACTAACATATAAGCATGGGTGGAGGTGGGGGGTCTATGATGGTGTGAGGAGCTGCAGTGAAGGTTCTGTTTATGTTTGCCACCACATTTTCTGCTTCTCTTCTAACAGAGGCAAGCTCAAAAACGAACTCAGTCTTTCTAACCTGTATGTCTTCTCATGATTAATTTACTTTCATCTTTGGTTCAGGTTGCATTTTCTGAACATTTCATTTGACAGTTTGCTTGTTTCTCTCTCTCCAGCTATGCTATAATCTTTAAGAACTGGCACCCTGGGCCCACCTTGTACATTTGGGGTACACATCAATAACGAAGACAGATAGTGTTAGAGTTAAGAATTGCACCTCATGAACTTTCTTAGTTTCTGATACAAGAATTTACAGTATGTTTATCTGGAATAAGCAGGTGAAATGCCTCACAGACAATAACCACCTTGAAAGGATAATCATTTTTAGTTCCTGTATTTCCCTACTAAAGTTAATGGTTAAAGAGATCACTGTAAAGGCCTATGTGTACCAGCAGTGTGCGTTTACAATCAGTACAGCTGAAAGGTCAGGTACTTCCACATATATAGTATAGCATATTTAACATGGGTATGGTACTTGACAGTTATATAGTACTTTCACGGGTATGGTACTTGACAGTTATATAGTACTTTCACGGGTATGGTACTTGACAGTTATATAGTACTTTCACGGGTATGGTACTTGACAGTTATATAGTACTTTCATGAGTATGGTACTTGAAAGTTATATAGTACTTTCACGGGTATGGTACTTGACAGTTATATAGTACTTTCACGGGTATGGTACTTGACAGTTATATAGTACTTTCACGGGTATGGTACTTGACAGTTATATAGTACTTTCAGGGGTATGGTACTTTACAGTTATATAGTACTTTCACGGGTATAGTACTTGACAGTTATATAGTACTTTCACGGGTATGGTACTTGACAGTTATATAGTACTTTCATGAGTATGGTACTTGACAGTTATATAGTACTTTCACGGGTATGGTACTTGACAGTTATATAGTACTTTCACGGGTATGGTACTTGACAGTTATATAGTACTTTCACGGGTATGGTACTTGACAGTTATATAGTACTTTCACGGGTATGGTACTTGACAGTTATATAGTACTTTCATGGGTATGGTACTTGACAGTTATATAGTACTTTCATGGGTATGGTACTTGACAGTTATATAGTACTTTCTGGTGATATTCATCTGTTTCCTTTTGTCATTTCAGCTTCTGGAAATGGTCTTTAGTTAATGGGTTAATAATGGGTAATCATCACATACAGAGACATGTAGGCTGGTGCATGAAATTTCAGATGCCACTGTGTCTTCCTTATATGTAATCTTGCATGAGGTATGAAGACAAGAATGCAATAAAACATAAATTCATGGTTTCATCTGAATATGAAAATAGCCAATTTCCATACATAGGGCTGCCATATAAGACTTTTATCCTATGAAAGGAAGTAGAGTCTTCAAAGTCCCCATCCAAAATAATTTTGTATTTACATATTTCAGATCTGATAAATCAAGAAGCAATCTGGAGTAAAAAAATTAACTTGATTCGTTGACCTAAAGTACCTAATATATTGATATGTTTAATAATAGTAGCATGTTGTACTTGATGTGGTGATGTCTGTGGAAAGTTTGTGGGTTCAGAAATAATTGTGTAACAATCAAACTTGATATGTTATATTTAAGGACCATTTATAGGTAGTTATTTCCTGTCATGTGAAAAGATAACTATGACATTTTTCTTCTAAGGGTTTTAGAGAAGGGAGAAGGGATAAAAGGAAGCTTGTGGTTACTTGGAAGATCTTTAAGTTCGTAGGATTACAAGTGAGCAATTGGGAATCAGTCTGCAGACCATTACACTCCTAGCCAAGAATCCAGAATCAGAAGTTCCTTCCAGCCTCAAGGAGGGTAATATAAGATAGATGGGGGATTTCAGGATGCCCATTCAATTATCTAGGTTCTTCTTGAAGGTTTCAGTGATGCTATGCTTTTTAACATGTAGTGGAAAGTTTGTTACAGAGGTGGGGGATATGCTAGAACATGAATCTAAATTACCAACATGTCTTATTTATTTGTTGATAAAGGTTACGGTCCTTTAATTTGTCATTTGAGGAACCATTTGCTGTGTGAAGGAATAGAATGCCAGAGGGAGTTGGATCTTTCATGGCTTGATAGGCTAAACATAGATCCCCTTGGACAAGTCTTTGAAAAAGTGTACCTACAGAAAGGGATGCTAGTGTTGTTGTATCTTCCCTTTCGCTGAATTTGAATTGTAGTTTTCTTGCTTTCCTTTATTTTTGTCTGATGAAACTGCTTAGAGGAACTTGTTATCCTCTAAAATATTTGTATTGTAAATAATGTGAAACTGAGGTTAGGTTGTTACACACTTCTTTAAATGAAGACCTTGCTTTCCTTCTCTTTCCTGAGTTTAATACTGTTTGTGTAAGGGATCTGAAGAAGTGTGTTTGACACGATGAAAGCTTATATCAATAAATATATTTTTTCATCTTCCATTTATTGTGGTGGTCGGACTCCAGTTTGTTATCTCTTTCCTGAGTAAGACTATAATAACATTATCAGCTGGTTAACCATGTAAGAAATCAAGTATTACTGAAGCATTCCTTAATCGACTTTTGAAATCCTTTTTGTAAGATTTTATTCTAAGCCAGGCAAGCCTCCTCATAACTATAGCTGTTCTTGAAGAGTGCCTTAAACACATTTTTTACTATATGAAAGACAAATTTATGCACACTTTCCTGGATCTCTTTTTAGAACTGAACTCTGATATGAACCTTGTGGTATAAATAATTAAATGTCCTAACAGCTAAAGTACTATTTGTTTATATATTTTCACCATACTTATCAGTAATCTAGGTCCCTAACAAAAATGTGAAATTCTGGTTTTATGTTGATGAAGTGACTGTAGCTGGTTCTGCATTATGTGAATTGGATATATATTATCTGTAGTAAGGAGACTGCATAGGGAAACTTGCTGTTCCATAAAATGTTTGCACTATATTCTGAAACTGAGGGGAAATCGTATAGATATTTCTTTAAATTAAAATCTTATTTTCCTTCTGTTTCCTTCTCTTTCCTAAGTAACAATTGAATGATGGTACTGACATAAGTCACTGCTGTTTCAAATCACAAGTTAAAACTGTAGTCACATGATAAGATTAAAATAAAATGATGTGTAAAATATTTATAAGTGACAGTGAACAGATCGAAATAGAAAGTAAAAAAATAATAAGTGATAATACTACTTATAAATTTTTGATTTTTAAAACATAATATGGAAACAAATACAAGAAGTTCAGTGTATTTGAGTATTATTTTAATCTTATCATGTGACTAGAGTTTTAACTTGTGATTTGATCATGTGACTACAATTTTAACTTGATCATGTCACTATAAGCTAAACACGATGAGTTGTTTAGATTTTTGCCTGAAGAAACCTATCTAGGTGAAAGTGATCTTTGCACTTGCAAACTCTTTAAATACACTGTGGATTTTAAACTTTTGGAACAAACATCTCTTAAATTTTTACAAAAACAACTTTTCAAGTAAGTTGTGGACTTTATACTTTATGAGCAAACAACTGTTGTTTTATACCTGCTTGTGGTTCCAGTTACTTTTTTGTTTTACCTGTTATAAAATCTATTAATGGTCCAAAAGGAATGTACACAATTCTAGTAATTTGGTTTATTACCAAACTCTGTATATTATGTAATGTTTACTGGGCTAGGTATAAGAATGGCAAAAGAACACTTACGTCTATTACAAAGTCACTGAAAGGGTAGTTAAGTATTAGCTGGAGATTTCAACTGTATATCTAGTAGTGAAGATAGAGGTAAACAAAAGAAAGCAAAACATTCAACACTAGCAAAGGAATTAAATAAATGTATTAATACTAATTATTTAATTGATCTAGTAACAAAAACAGAAGATAAATCATTATTCTTCACTCATTATTCTTATACAAATTGGACACAAACTCAAATTGACAGGATTTATGCTTCTATAGATCTACTTGATAAGGTTAACTACTATAAAACAATTCCCTGCACTTTATCTGACCATAAGACATTAAGTATTAATCTAACAATGGGATTAAGGAAATTTCAGGTTATTTACACAATTCCAGTATACACGATGAAATTAAAAGAATTTACAAATTATCCTAAAAACAATTAGAGGACTGTCTTTTCGTAAATGATAATGGTCAAGTTAATAAAATCATATTATGGGATTCTTTAAAAATGCATGCTAAAGGCAAAATGGGAATGTGGGCAAGTAACAACATGAAAGCTTGGGACAAATAATTGTTAAAAATACAGGATGATATATATGAAGTGAGACTTGAGCAACAAAGAAATCAGTACTGAAATTATTAAAAAACTAATGGCAAAATATCAAGAAATTGTAATACATAAAGAAGAGATAGATAGCTTTGGAAAAATTAGAACTGAAAAGTTATGCAATGATTCCAAAAAACATTCACATAATAGCTAACAGAAGTAAAATGTTAAGTAAAAAATTTAGACAGACAATTCAGATAGGATGGCACAGTGGTGCAGTGGTATAATTGTCGCCTCACAGCAAGAGGTTCTCTGGTTTGATTCTCTGCTGGGATGCCTTCTGTGCAGCGTCTGCATGTCCTTCATGCGGGTTTCCTCTGGGTGTTCCGGTTTTCTCCCATGTTACAAAGACATCCATCTGGAGTGTTTCTCCCCGGGCCTCCACTGAAAATTGGCTGGTTCCAAGTCGGACTTTCCCATTTAACAAATGTTAAATAAATAAATTAGAAATCCCCATACTAATAAGCTTACATCAGAGCTTTCCTGTGCCTGGCTTAGACGCCTGTGACTACAAGACCTTGGGTTCATGTAAAACCATCTGTGGACCTACAAAGCTCATATAAGTATTTTTGCACTTGCTCTCTCAGTGCTATTGGACAGTTCTGGGCTGTATTTATTGATTTGGTTGAATGTATCACTGATTTTCAGCCTACACTAATTAAAGAAATGCCATCTGTTTGTTACTGTACTGCACTTTGATCTTTTTAGCAGTATCCTGATATTTTCTAACCTACTCTGATACTTCAAAAGCTGTTCTGAATTTGCCAAAATATTTCTAAGTTATATGCAGTTGTTTATGTGTTTGTAGAAGTTCTCCTATGTTTGCATACATTTTTCTGTATTTGAGAACCTTTCTTGGGTTTGTGAACTTATTTCCAAGGATTTCTGATACTGAAAGAATTCTGTTTTCTGTTATAAAGTATTTGTTACCGCACTTGAGCTTAAAACCAGTTTATTTTACATTAAGATGATTTTTTTCTATACTCTTGTGGAAACAGATGGCTGATTTAACCCATCCAAGTTTGGAACTGCTGGTGGAAAGCTTATTGTGTGTTTATCTGATTGACCTGAGGGCTTAACTGTGTAAAAGTCTTTTACCTTGCTGGTATAAAAGCCTCATGTTTCTGCATCACACAAATGTGGTTGCCCATGCCTTGTATATTAAGCAAGCCTCTCCATTTTAAAATCTTCTATAGAAATAGCTCTCCATAGTCACTTACTGCTCATAGCTGCTTGAGGAGCTGACAGTTTGTACAGAGGGCAGCAATACTGCAGATCATCCTAATGTATACTACTAAACACTCTCACTTAGACCTTTAAGCGATTCTCCCCTACTCCTTTACATCTACTAAGGATCTAGTAAAATGGATAGGCACTTCCCTGTTATCTCTGTTTCTAGTCTGGTGAATATGGGCATCCTGAGGCAGTAGTCACTGACAACCATTTAATTCTAGATCATAAGTGTGAGAGCTGTAGATACACAATGTCATTGGAGGCAAAGCTCTCACATACACACATGAAAAATGCAAATTAGGTTGCCAGCTTTACACCCAAAACATTCACTACCAACAGCACATAGGCCCACATATGCAGAGGTACTCACTTGTAATCTACCCTAACCTCCAAGACCTCCTAAAAGCATCTCTCAGTGGCCCCTCACACACTCAAAAAAAAAGACAGAACCTCACATAACACAACTCTGAAAATCATAGTAGCCCTGCTTATAAGCCCATAAGGCAACACACCACACAGCCAAACGTTCTAGCTATTGGGGAGTCCATTGTAAGACATACTGATATCCCCCTTAACAGGCTAAACATGAAGAAGATCATATTGAGCTGTCTGTCTGGAACCAGGATCTGCCACATGCACTTAGGTCTTTAAACCACAAATACCAGTATGACACGGTCACAGACCATGTGGGCATAAATGACCTAAGATGTACTTCACTGGACTGTGTGAAGAGAAACATGACGGAGCTCTCTGAATATGTGTCCCAGGCAGGTATGAATCTAGCCTTGAGTAGCATCCTACCTTCACCAATGGTGATGCCACAGTACCAGCAAAAATTATTGACTTCAACAATTGGCTTAGTTTCTGGTGTCCCAACAAGAGGAACCAGTATCTGTCAGCCTGGGGAGATATGATTGGCAAACCATGATTCTTTGCCAGAGATTGTTTGCACTTGTCAGCACTAGGCTTCTGGATACTGGCAAAAACTTTATTTATCTCCATAGTGCCTTTTTAGGCCATGTCAATTTGTTAAACCCTCTAACATAACAAAAATCACTCACGACTACCTAAAGATACTGCTACTCAATGCTAGGTTTAAATAAAAAAATGCACTCCCTAGAGGCACTCCTCACCCCGGAGAACTCAGACATATGTGCAGTCATGTAAATATGGTTCAGAACCATGGAAAGCATCCCGGCTATCAAAGGCTATAATGCCTTTCATACATTTCAACCCCCCTCAGCTCAGGATAAGACAAAGGGAGGAAATGTCTCAGTTTTCATAAAGGACAAGCACGCTTCTAGATTGGTGCAACAAAATGACTCATTTGAGCTGCTCCACGCCCAACTAACCATAGGTGTGACCCCCTATCATATCCTTGCTAGCCACAGATCCCCTAACATGAGTCTGGAAAACCGCACCTCCAATCTAAACCTTCTGGAATTTCTTAATATTCAGCCTAACACCATACTTATAGATGACTTCAACTACCCCTGCATAAACTGGGAGAGTTATATGACCCATAATTCACTTGCTCAGAGGTTTTTGGACTTTGTCAATGCAAACACCCTAGAGCAACTAGTTAGTTCCCCAACTAGCATTACAAATATCATAGATTTAGTACTCACAAACATGGGGGGATGCTGCCCCCTCCCAGCATTAACTCCTCCCAGGTAAGATCTGACCACAAAATAATGTCCTTTATTATTAAAACTAACCTAGATCCCCCATCAAACTCCAAACAACCTGTTAAGAACTTTGCTAAGGCCAATTATCTCAAACTAAGTGACAGCTTATTAAACTTCCAAGCCCCTCTGAACCATAACATTCATAGCTGCATAGAGGAGGCAGTACATGTCTGAGTCAAACCGATGATTACTGGCAAAAACAAACCACCCTGGTAGACCCCTAGCATAAATAGACTATTCAACAAAATGAAAAAAATCCTCTCCAAAGCCAAGAAGGAACAGACAAAAGTGTGCTAAAAGACACTCACCTGTCTAAACAAACAAATTAGAAAGCTGATTAAATCTGCCAAAGCAAATTATGAGGCAAAGATAGCCTCACAGGTGAAAGATAACTTATGTCAAAAGCTTTGACCAGATCTATACAAGTGGTATGTGTTTTACCATGGCCCTGGTAACTTTCTTGAAGTTCACCAGACTTAGCAGGCAAGACCTCCCTTTCACTTTTTTAATTATGTTTGTAACCTCTGGGGAAATGAATAGCAATGTGCTGAGTTAATCATGAATGCCAACACTTACACCCACCCAGAAACTATAGCAAACATGCTGGCCAACAAGTTAATTTCAAACGTCTCCCCATCACCTCCTACCACACCCAAAGAAATACCTGCAACCTTCTCCCTACCAGTCTTTATGAGAGAATAGGTCCTTACTGCTCTCACCAAAAAGACAGCCTCCATGAGTCCTGACAACTTTCCAAGACACTTCTTAAATAGCTTAAAACAGAATCTATTAGGGCCACTAGAGACCCTCTTTAATCACAGCCTCCAGATGGGCTTTGTCCCAGAGGAATGGAAGACTGCAACAGTCAAACCTCTGCACAAGGGGGGCCATCAACTGACCCAGGAAACTGCAGACCCATAAACTTGACCAGTGATATTTGCAAGGCCATGTAGATAATTATTGTGGACCTGATCAATAATGACACAGGAACTGTCCAAATACTGGACCAGACCCAGTTTGGCTTTGTCAAAGGGAGGTCTTGCCTGCTAAGTCTAGTAGACTTCAAGAAAGTTACCAGGGCCATGAATGAGGGTAAAATAGTACATACCACTTGTATAGTTCTGTCCAAAACTTTTGACATAACTCCCCACTTGGAGATCATAGATAAACTTACTGAGTTAGGCATAATCTCCTATATCATCAGATGGATAGCAAACAATCTCACTGACAGGACACATGCCAGGATAGGTGAATCCACCTCTGATAAGAAACATGTTACTAATCGTGTCCCCACAAGGCTCAGTGTTGGGTCCCCTCTTGTTTGGTATATACTTCTCTGAAATGAAGACCAATGTTGGTGGTGTCTGACTCACCATGTTTGCTGATGACTGTGAGCTGGGAGCAGTCACTGAATCCCCAAATGAGGTTGACATCCTACAAACAGGCCTAAAAATGACAAACAACTAGTGCCAAAACCATGATCTGAGACTAAATGCTAAAAAAATGTGTAATCATATCCTTTGGTCAATCAGATATCCCTGCAAATTATAATATTAATATCACACCCCTAAAAGTAGACCCAGTGGTGAGGGACCTAGGAACATGGACAGATAGTAACCTAAACTGTGACCATCAGGTAGCTATGATAGTGAGAAAAGCCTTCTGTGTTGCTGAACTTGTAAGTAAAGACATGGCATCAAGATGAAAGGAAGTCATAGTGCTATTGTACTCAGCCCTCATCAAGCCCATAATAAAGTACAATGCTCCCTTCTGCATAACCTAACCAGGCACTTACACCAATTGGAGCCACCACAGAGGTTTCTTACTAAAAAAATACAAAGCACAAGACACATCTTATGCAAACTGACTAAAGGCCCTATCCTTTTACTCTGCCTCATATCACTTATTCAGAGTTGACTTATGCCAAATCTACAAGGCATTCTCTGATTTAGCCATGATGAAAATGTTACATATTCACAAGAAAAATTATAGAAGGGTTATGCATTCCATGGCCCTAGAACCTTATTTGTGACTCTAACAGAACTTGCTGGAGACAGACATTCATATGCCAGAGGCCCCTCACTTATGGAATTAACTTCCCATCTTCATAAAACAAAGCCTGTCCCTCAATGTTGTCAAAATAATTTAGATAAATGGATGGGGAACCATAAAGTCACTCTTGAAGTACTGCCCATGTCCCTTCTGGACAGAGACAGTCTGTAAAATGACTCAGGGCTCTAAAACCCAAAGATTCACTGCCCTAACACTACCACATCTCATATTTCAGGAATTAATATATAATAATGTCATATCCTGGGTATTACTGGCTAGGCTTGTAAAGGCTGTTGTGCCTTTAGCCTAGTAATTACATATGAACCATCAGCTAGAGAAAATGCTAAATATTTAAAAAATTCGCATGGATCTTAATAAAGATAAAATGTTATTTTTGATGATTGCAAAATTGATAAATATTTAAAGAAGAATACTACCAATAAACTAAATAACCAACAACTTTTGCTATTACATAAATGTATTACCTTAATTGAAATTAAAGCTGCATTAAAGAAAGGTAAAACTGGCAAAGTTCCAGGATTAGATGGTTTAAGTATGGAATTATATAATCTGTTAAATATTTTATGATTACTGAATGAAATTTTCATGATAATTCAAAATAATAAAATATTCCCTTCTTCTTGGAAAATTTCTGTAATATTCCCGATAGCTAAATGAGGAAAATATAAAAATTTAGTCTCGTCATATAGATCTATATCCTTATTAAATGGAGATTATAAAATATTTCCTTCCATTTTTGCTATAAAATTAAGAGATATAGAAGATAAATTAATAATGATCAAATTGGATTTGCTGTCAAACAGATTAATTTATGATTATATCAAAAGAGTAATAACAATTTTGGATTTAGCAGATGGTCTGGCCCTAATTATCTTGGATATTGCAAGAGCTTTCAATTCTATGGATTGGGACTATCTATTTAAAACCTTTGAAATGATGTCCCTTGCCTTCTTTATTGTTTGCATAAGTCACTGAACCCTTAGCTAACAGCATAAGAAGTAATGATAAAATCAGTGGCTTCTTTATTAATAAAGATTTTCAATCTAAAATACAACTTTTTACAGATGATGTTTTGTTAGCTATAGGAGATTTAAATAACTAGATTAAAGAAATAGATGAAGAAATTGGAAAGTTTCAAGGACTATCATTATTGAAATTTAATAAAAATAAAACTGAAACTATAGTGATGGATCAATTACTAGACAATAAGTTAAAAGGATAAGTATAAACATATTTGGGAAGCACAAGAATTAAAATATTTAGAAATAAAAAAATACCAAAATGTCAGTAAAATTATTAATCACAATTTTGAAAAAATAATTGAAGAAGTATTACTCCTTATTAAAAAATGGACTGAGTATTTTTTTTTTACCTTTGAAGATAGTTTAGCTCCTATTAAAATGATTATATGACCCTAAATTATTTATATTTTTCACTCAAGAGCTTTAATACCTGACACAAAATCTTTTAAAGAAAATTGAAAAAACATTAACTTCATTCTTATGCTATCCTAAGAAGCCAAAAATTACTTATAGAATGCATTCCAACAAGGATAAACCAAGGAAAGAACAAAAGATGACTAATCAACAGCTTGACGGCCAACCACAATGTTCTAGTGCTGCATAAAATAAATCCAAATGGTGTTTAAAACTTTACTTTCAATTTTATTAAAATAAAAATTATTAAAATAAGTGATTTTGTCCGAATAAATCTTGTTGATGGTCAGTAGTATAAATAACCCTACAAAATGGTGGTCACATGATCCTTAAAAACACGGTCATGCGGTCATTAAGAAATCTTTCCTACCAGCATTTAAAGAGACAAGCAACCAGTATTTGTCAGTGCATTATTATTGCCCTTGCTGGAATTATTACCTGTTTTTAAGTGTTTTTTTTTTGTGGTAGAGAATGACGGCGGAAGCAGTAGGAATGGCATCACAATTGTTTTTCACAGAAACAAACAATGACTATGGAGAATTACATAAATCTATTGGACATCTTACATTGTTGGTAGCTCAACTTTCGCAGAGAATGGACAGCTTTTCCAGTCAGCAGCGGCCGAGAGAAATGGAATTATGACTGCAGTAAGGAATCCAGACTTGGGAGGTAAAAACACTTTAAATGCTGGAAGGAAAGGTTTCTTAATGACCATGTGACCAAGGTTTCTTAAGGATCATGTGGCCACCATTTTGGAGGGTTATTTAAAATACTGACAGCTAGCAAGGTTTATTCTGAAGAAGTTCTGTGAGTACACAGGACAAAAGCACTTATAATCATTTATATTTTAATAAAATTGAATATAAAGTTATAAACACCTTTTGGATTTATTTTATGGAGCACTACAACATTGTGGTTGGCTGTCAAGCTGCTGCATGGTCATCTTTTGTTCTTTGCTTGGTTTGTCCTTGTTGGAATTATTACCTGTTTTTAAGCATTTTTGTGGTAGAGGATGATGGCAGAACCAGCAAGAACGACATTACAATTGCTTTTCACAGAAATAAACAGTGACTATGGAGAACTACACAAATCTATTGGAAATTTTGCAATGTTGGCAGCTCAACTTTCACAAAAAATGGACACTTTTTCCAGTCAGCAACTGACTGAGAGAAATGGAATTTTGGCTCCAGTGAAGACTCTGGACTTGGGAGGTTTAATAATGCACTGACAAATATTGGTTGCTTGTCATTTTAAATGCTGGAAGGAAAGGTTACTTAATGGCAACATGAACAAGGTTTCTTAAGGATCATGTGACCACCATTTTGGAGGGTTATTTAAACTACTTACTGTTAGTAAGGTTTATTCTGAAGAAGTCCTGTGGGTATATGGGGAAAAAGAACTTATTTACTAATTTTTATTTTAATAAAATTGAATGTAAAGTTTTAAACACCATTTGGATTTATTTTATGCAGCACTAGAACATTGTGGTTGGCCGTCAAGCTGCTGACTAGTCATCTTTTGTTCTTTCATTGTTTTATCCTTGGTGGAATAATTTTTATACGCAATTTTTGGCTTCTTTATTATTCCTGGATGTGATTGCCTTGAATTTGTTGTGTCATCATAGGTCTTATTTTGTTGATGAATGCTGTGCTTGAACAGTTCAATGCTACCATTAAACTAGACACTCCCTCCCTAGAAGATGAAACATTTGGTGTGCTTCATATATATGATACTTTAGAAAGTCTTTGATCTTCCTTCTCCTTGAAACTCTTCTTTGGGGTTGAAAGGCTTTTGTTTATTTTTATAAATTTGCCATGTCAGAAACTGTTTATGTTTACTACATTTATAATTTAGAAGCATTCAACAGCTGCAGTATTAAAATGTTAATTCTGTTCCTTGGTTTTCAGATTATTTCAGAAAACATTTCTCCCAGTCAGTTGTATGTGGAGGTTTGGTTATTTAGACTATTTCCTTTAAGTTATTTCTTAAAGTGAACAGGCCAGTACCAATAGATATAACAGTCTTTATATGAACACATCCACTACTGGACATGAGCCAGTCCCCTTACTTATTTGTAGTGCATGGAACATCATGATTACACTAAGAAAATGGTTAAATAATATCCTGATAAAGTACTAGTGACCCAACCTTAACAGCACTTAGAGGATTGTTAAGCACCCCTACACATTGTTAAGGGTGGGTCTGCAGTACACACAGACAGTGCTAACCAGAAAACAGCAGCAGCAGGTAGAAATGGCTTATTTTCATTTTCCATTTCTGCTTGATGTCTGTTAAGGGACTTTTGAATTAAACTGCTTCCCTTACACAGGGAATATGTATGGATGTTAAACACTTCCCCACTCCTTTACCAACTTTCAAAGACCCAGAGTGCATCCATTTTTTATCTAACTTTTTATAAATAATTTTATTGATTTTTCACATATAAATATAATCATTGACATTAAATACAAAATAGAAATTCAACAATAATACAAAAAACAGAAACATACAACTAAGTATTTACAAAGGTGTCCACTACATAAAAAATTACACAAAACTTTAAGACCTATGAATTATTTTTGAAGATTTGATAACTATTTGTCTAGTAAGTCTTTTAGCTTACACTACATGTTATATGATGAAGTAATCCTGGTGGATCTAGATTTAATGCTCAACAATTCCAAGTGACATACTTCAGTCATAATATTCTCGAATTCCGAAAAAGAGGGTGAAGTCTCAGACTTCCAGTTTCCAGTTATAACCTTTCTGGCAACAGTTAGGATGGACCAAACCAAAGGATATTTAATTTTTTTTACACAGGTAGGAACTGGTGTATTGAAATGAATCAAAGATTTGGATAGAACAAACTTATCTGAAAATAAAGCCTAAAGAAAGCTGTTAATGTTTTCCCAATAGGTTTTAAGAATTATACAATCAAAAAACATATGAGACCAGCTAGCCTTTATCTCTATTTTACATCTCCACCACAGAATTTCTTTCTTATTAATTTTCCCCATTATGTGAGGTGTTAAAAAAGACATATACGTGAATTTCCAAGCAAACAATCTCAATTTAAGTGAAGAAATAGTCAATTTGGATGATTCCAATATTATTTTCTTATCATCAGTGGGTAAATTGTTATTAACTGAGGAGAAATAGTTCCAATAATTCTCCAGATAATTTTTTTGTTTCATTTCTAATTGTTTTATATATTTGTGAGAGTTTGCTATTATTAGGTAATTTATGCTGTATAAACAAAGCCAAAAGGCTTAATAATTTAGGAACAGACATTCTTGTACTTGATGACATTAGATCTATTTTACTAAGCACAAATTGTTTACAAGCTTGTATTTCCAACCATAGATTATTATTTAATTCATATTTAGCGATTAAATATTCAACAGAATTCAATTTGTCATTAGTCAATAATTGAAACAATAAATGACTTGTTTTTCCTTAAATACCATCATCTTAGCAAGGTCTAAAGAAGACATATTACCTTAGGTAAAAGCAATAGGAAAAAGGAGAAAATTCCAAGCTTTATAATCTGGATGTTTATAAATAAAGTTTCTAAAATTCTTCAATATAAGTGACATATAGTGTGAAGTATGTGTTTGAAGCTTATATGTGGTAAGATAGTCCGTTGACACCCAGATGAATGGATTATTTAGTATTAACAGTTTGATAGAATTAGATATGTTATGAGAATTAACACAAATAATTTCTTGGAATCTCTTTAATTTGACTGTATAATGTTTATCTACTAATAGAGAAATAGTTTTAATCACAGAGGAGTTTGAATATAATTTCAAATCTGGTAAACCAAGTCTACCGCTAGACCAATCTCTCAAATGATGAGCTAATGCAACTCTAAGTTTATTTGGGAACCACAATAACTTTAAAATAACTGAATTGAATTATTTTATATATGATTTAGAGGGCAGTAAGGCGATTGTACAATATATAGAAGTTTTGGTTCTTAGGTTTATAGGTTGATACTAGGCTATCTGCCCTAGGACATTTATAAGTCAAGCCAAAGTGTGTTTGGCTTTCACCACCCTTTTAGATTAGTTGACTGTGTCTCTGTATAGTAGGTCACAGAAGATAGCCCTTTTATAGGTTCATAGGTCGAAAATAAACAGCCTCTGGAAGCTTCAAACCCAGGACCCTGTACACTACAGTCACAGTAGTTAACCACTAAGCCATCATGGCAGTTAAGATTTGTAGATTCATAGATTATTACTAGGCTAATTGCCCTTGCAAGCCATTTTAAGCCTAGCCAATTATCCCTTGTGAGACTCAAACCCTGCATCTTGTGTTTGTAAGGCAAACACCTTAACCATTAGGTCATCCTCCCATCCCTTATTATCATTTTAATAATGGAAAGCTTATCTTCCATTGTGAAAGGAAGCTTATTGTATTTATTTATAAAATTCTTTATACAGTATAAACCATAGTTATAGTTAACATCTATTATATATTTAATGTTTTTAGTTCAGACAATTCCCAAATATGTTAACTTGTCTGTTTGTACTAAATATTTAGTAAACTCCTCATCTAGGCTATTAATATTAGAGTAAATAGGAAGTATTCTTGTTTTGCTATCATTAAAGAATAAACCTGATTTCCTTTGGAAATTTTCCATAATTTCAAAAACAACAGAGAGGGAAGCATTATTTCCTTTAGTAGTAAGAAGAATGTCATTTGTGAACAGCTGGATTTTAGAGGTCACATCAAGACTCAGTTTAAAGCCCACAATGTCTGGATTCATCCATATCAAATTAGCTAATGACTCCATTACAAGAGTAAAAAGTAATTGAGACAAAGGACAACCTGGCTTGAGTATTTGTATTTTCTGTGACGTGTAAGTGCCTATTTTGATATAAGCTTGATATCCGCTATAAAGATGAGTAATAAGTTGCATAATGTTATTAGAAAAATGTAATTCTTCCAAAATAAAGAAAAGATAATTCTGGTTAGCAGAATCAAAAGCACAGTTTATATCCAGGCTAATTAGAGTTAAATTCACCTTTATATTCTTAGCAGAATCAATTATGGTTAATACTCTCTTAATATTGTCATATGAGTTCCTGTTTAAAATAAAACCTGTTTGGTCTTCATCAACCAAATTTGGAAGAAATTTATTTAACCTATCAGCATAAATAGACATAAACATTTTGTAGTCAACATTCAAAAGAGAGAATGGTCTATATGACGAACATTTAGTAGGGTCCTTATTAGCCTTTTGTATAGGAGAAATAAGTATATTTCCCAGAAGACGGCATAATGGCTAAGTCTTGAGATACAGAAAAACATTATGTAATAAACTTCTTTGAGCATTATTTTATAAATTACAGGAATAATTCTGTCATTACCTGGAGCTTTATTTTGTTTTAAGATATTAATCTGATGCTGAATTTCAGACATTGACATTGGTTTGTCTAAAGATTCGGCTTGTAATTTTGATAATTTATTTTTTGGTATATTTTTTAATAAAGGATCTAACTACTTCTTTAGAGTCTAATAAACTAGATTTCTGATTAATTTCATTAACACATTCTCTGAATTCCATCAATATAGCTGCTAGATCTGCAACATTTTTCTTTTTTTGGGAGAATAAATCTCTTTGATATGGTTACGTTTACTAAGTCTCTTGGTCTTATTAGCTAAATTATTTAAGAACATGGGGTTAACAGAGAAATTTATAAATTTAAACCTCTCTAAGTTAATCATAGTCTTGTGATTTAAAATTTAAATATTTACTGTTTAACACATTCATTTCTTCTTCTTTTTTATTTTTATCCATTTGGTTGAGTAATTTTAAATTGTCAAGTTTTCTTTTGTATCACAAATAATTATTTGTCCCATTGCTTTTTTTCTTGGCATACCAACTAGTAATTCTTCCATATAAATAAGCTTTTAGCACATCCCATATGTATGTCTCAGAAGTACCACAGATACTGTTAAACTTGATGAAACTTTGAATTTCTGAAGTAAGAAAGTCTTTTAAATATTTTATTTGGTTATGTAGGCTGGGATTCTTTTAATTTGTACATAATACTTTGTACTAATTATTAACTCAAAGGATATAGCACTATGATCTGAGAGGGGACATGAAATTAGTTTAACCTTACTCAAACTGTTAATCAGCTCAAATACTCTATCCTTTCTTGAATGTGTGCCATGCCTGTTTGAAAAATGCATGAAAGAGGGAATCAGAGTCAGAAAAGTCATTAATAGCTCTAATATGATATGTGCCAGTAAAATCTTTCAAATTTTTAGCTGAAGATAAAATTCTCCTTTTACCAGAAGCATTAATATCCTGGTCTGTTGAAATGCAATTAAAAATATCCCACCAAAATAATGTTTCCTTTAGATACTTGTACAATCTGATTTAAATTTTGTATCACA